>NW_027362833.1:2520000-2935000 GCF_046119375.1 Phyllobates terribilis
ACTGCCACTGGTTTGACCACCCTGGGCACGGACCGGGTCACCGCCACACGGAGACTACAACCCCCAGCATTCTACAACAGGCCCGGTTCCGGGTTCCCCTGCACAACACAGGCCCAGGGGGTGCGTCATATATATATATATATATATATATATATTACACTACCGTTCAAAAGTTTGGGGGTCACCCCCACAATTTTGTGTTTTCTATAATAACTCATACGTTTATTTATCAAATGAGTTACAAAATGAATAGAAAATATTGTCCAGACATTGACAAGGTTAGAAATAATAATTTTTATTTGAAAGAATAATTTTCTCCTTCAAACTTTGCTTTTGTCAAAGAATGCTCCCTTTGCAGCAGTTACAGCATTGCAGACCTGGCATTCTAGCTGTTAATTTGCTGAGGTAATCTTGAGAAATTTCCCCCCATGCTTCCTGAAGCCCCTCCCACAAGTTGGATTGGCTTGATGGGCACTTTTTGCGCACCATACGGTCAAGCTGCTCCCACAACACCTCAATGGGGTTGAGATCTGGTGACTGCGCTGGCCACTCCATTACAGATAGAAGACCAGCTGCCTGCTTCTTCCCTAAATAGGTCATGCATAATTTGGAGGTGTGCTGTTATAGGAAGAAATTGGCTCCAATCAAGCGCTGTCCACAGGGTATGTCATGGCGTTGCAAAATGGAGTGATAGCCTTCCTTATTCAAAATCCCATTTACCTTGTACAAATCTCCCACTTTACCAGCACCAAAGCAGCCCCAGACAAACACATTACCTCCACCATGCTTGACAGATGGCGTCAGGCACTCTTCCAGAATCTTTTCAGTTGTTCTGCATCTCACAAATGTTCTTTTGTGTGATCCAAACACCTCAAACTTTGATGCGTCTGTCCATAAAACTTTTTTCCAATCTTCCTCTGTCCAATGTCTGTGTTCTTTTGCCCATATTAATCTTTTCCTTTTATTAGTCAGTCTCAGATATGGCTTTTTCTTTGCCACTTTGCCCTGAAGGCCAGTATACTCTTACATGCCAAGAGTGTGCAAAGCAGTCATCAAAGCAAAAGGTGGCTACTTTGAAGAACCTAGAATATAAGACATATTTTCAGTTGTTTCACACTTTTTTGTTAAGTATATAATTCCACATGTGTTAATTCATCGTTTTGATGCCTTCAGTGTGAATGTACAATTTTCAAAGTCATGAAAATACAGAAAAATCTTTAAATGAGAAGGTGTGTCCAAACTTTTGGTCTGTACTGTATATGTCCAGGAAGACATGCACATTTTCTCTTAATTTTTTCTTTTTCCTTTAAAAATGTATTCTTTTGAGCTAAAGTAATGGACGGTATAGAGCCTGATGTTTTTTCATATACTGCTGAGGAAGAAGAACGGATCCTAGGTGCGCTGAAGGATGATGGGACTTTTTTAAGTACACCTTCCCTAGTGGATCTTAAACGTAAATATGAAAGTGATTCTAAAAGGATGATTATTCTACAACTGCATTTGGTTACTTTGGGACAGTATTATAAAGCTCGGAAAATACCACGGGGTTTACGTTCAAATATAAGACCCAATCTTTTTGGAAATAATGTGACTTTTTGCTCCCGTTTTTGTCAAATCTCCAATAGATATGCCTTGGATATAATTTTGTTGAATATTGACTTTTTACAACAGGAAATATTGAAAATGACAACTTACATTGTGGATACTGAGGAAAAATTGAAATCATTGCTCAAAATTGAGGAATGGGATTCCTTCAAGGATTTAATAATGACTAAGGTGCAGGGTTTGCGCATGGAATTTGAGGATGTAAAACGTCGTAAATGGAATCGAGATATGGAGGATTATCAAACTGGTCACATTTATAACTGGCAGAAGGGTGGATCTAATTCATCATGGAGTAAAAGAGGTTATTTAAGGACTGATAAAAGGCCTAACAAGCATGATATAAAAGGACATTTACAATTGTGTGATAATTTCTCCTTTAGACCTAGATCAGGAGCAACAGAGAGGATCCAACGGAAAAGAAGAGGGGGCAAACGGCACCGAAGACAACAGAAAAAAACAGGACAAAATCAAACCACGGCAGCAGAGACAAGTGATGACACGGAAAAAAGAAATGAACTCGTGGTAAATATCTCTAAAAAAAATTTGACCATATCACAGATGACTGTCTTGAATAAGGGTTTGTCATTTAGTATGAGCAAACATGTGGACTGGTTTCAGCTGGAGCTAGATCTCCAGAGATTTTTTTAGAAATGTCAAATTGAGAAATTGGTTTTCTGGTAGTGTGATTGTCCCTAAATGTATAACTAGTGAACTTAGTCTACAACAGGTTCAGGTGGCCAAAAGGGGTACCTTTACGCCACCTGTGAATCCTCCGGTAATTAATGCATTTATGGAAGCGGTACAGAGGGATGTGAAAGCATTGAGAGGGAACTCAAATAAAAGACTGAAATCTCCAAATTTGAGTACAGAGGAGATACGGGCTTTGCAGGACCATGTCCATGACAGCGACATCATTATAAAACCTGCCGATAAAGGTGGGGCTGTCGTCGTCATGGACAGGGTCATGTATATTGAAGAAATTAGAAGACAGTTGAGTGACAGTGAAGTTTATGTCAAGTTGGAAAAGGATCCAAAATTTCTATTTTTAAATTATTTGAAAGTTATTTTGGATGGGGATTTGGAAAATAATATAATTGATAAAGATCTTTATGATTATTTATACAGTATGTGGAGAATCCTACCACCCCTGTGATATATGTACTTCCTAAAATACATAAAAATCTTAATCATCCCCCGGGACGACCCATAGTCTCCGGGGTAAATTCATTAACGAGTAAAATTGGAATTTATCTTGATAGAATATTAAATCCATTGGCGAAAAATACTAAATCCTTTGTGAGAGATACCATGGATTTTTTATTAAAAATACAGGAAGTTGAATTAAAAAGTGAGGTCATTTTGGCCTCATTTGATGTGGTATCTCTATACACCTCCATTGATAATGGTAGGGGGGTGGAGGCGATTGAACGGAGACTGTCTTATACGGATCTTAGTGAAAATAATAGGAAATTTATTATTGAATTATTAGAGTCCATATTATATCATAATTATTTCCTATTTGGTGATGAATATTTCCTCCAGAAATGTGGAACCGCGATGGGGGCCAATATGGCCCCTGCTTCTGCAAATATTGTTATGGCTACATTGGAGGAGAACTTTGTCTATGTGTCCCACCACTTTAGACATGTCATGGCGTGGTGGCGATACATAGATGACGTCTTCCTCCTCTGGACAGGTACACAAGGGGAACTGGAGGATTTTTATGGATATTTGAATCAGGTCGATAGGACTGTCAAATTTACATTGGTGAGTTCATGTAAATCTATTCAGTTTTTGGATGTTTTTATCACACAGGAAAATGGAAAATTATTGACCTCCCTCTTCATTAAACCGACGGATCGAAATGATTTCCTGAGGTATAACAGTCACCACCCAAAACGCATGATAGAATCATTACCTTTTAGCCAATATTTAAGAATTAAAAGAATAAAGAGTAGTGAGGAGGGCCTGTATAAGAGTGCACAGAAACTTACGAAAAAACTTAGGTCAAGAGGTTACCCTCAGAGACTGTTAAATAAACAGGAAAAAAAAGTCAGTGGATTAAATAGGGATATTATTCTGAATAAAATGACCAAAAATAATAAGGATGATAGAATACCTATGGTATCGACATATGGTGAAGAGAGTGAACAGGTGGCAAATATAGACAGGAGTCATTGGAAAATGTTAAATAGATGTTTCCCGGATGTGCCAGAATTTAAAAATCCCCCTCTTTTTTCTTATAGAAGAAATAAAAATATTAAAGATGTACTAGTACATTCAGATATTGGCCCCTCTAAAACTGTGACTCAGACATTCATTAAGGGTAGAGGTAGAAAGGGCTGTTATCCATGTCTTTCATGTGTCAACTGCCCGTTTATGTTAAAAGGTGATCGGTTTCTTCATCCAAAAACTCAAAAAGTATACAACATAAAAATTTTTTTTACATGTGATTCTGACTATATAATATATCTGTTAGAGTGCCCCTGCTCACTTTGGTATATAGGAGAAACTACGTGCAATTTTAAAACTCGCATAAATAGTCATAGACATTCCATTAGAAAAAAGAGGATGGACTTACCTGTATCAAAGCATTTTGTGGAGGCGGGACATACTGTGATACAATTAAGATTTAGAATTATAGATGCGGTCCCTTTACAAAGACGGGGTGGAGATAGAATACGATTATTAAAAAGAAAGGAACTTGAGTGGATCCATAACTTGAATACGTTGAAGCCAAATGGACTGAATGCTGAATTTAATACAGCAGGTATCACCTGAGGAGTATGTTCAGACATCAGCAGTGTATGAAATTTGGGGTATTTTAAATATAATTGGATTTTTATATTTTAATATATTTATATATGGATATTTTTGGTTTCTTGCAGATCAATCACTCTCACTATGATATTTTGTGGAGTCGACGCGACCTGCTGCAACATGCGTATAAAGAAAGGGAGACTTCCTCTGGGAATGGATTTTTTCTTAAAAAAATGTTTTTTTTATATATATAGTAGTTGAAAATATTCAAGTTTCCACCTAATGAAGTTATAAAAATATATTTCTACATTATGAAATGGTATTCCTATTTATGGAGAGAATTGAACTATAATGTATTCCCAATTATCGCCTGAGATTGGAAAAGGGGTGGGGACCTGAGGAAGGTTCCTCCTCTGACCTCTTAATTTCACTCCATGGATGAACCTAGGGATAGGGAATTCCATGGAAGGGTGTTTGGGTTATGTATTAATATATTATCTCTCCGTTCATTTATGGACATAGGAATTACCGTATGGATACTGTTATTATAATATAAATAAATTGAGAAATTATGAATAGGATGGTGTCCCTGATAATGAAAAGTGGGCGCGTTCTTGCAGTTAATAGAGGATAGGATTAATTATTTGAGTGCACATTTTGTTCATATTTGAAAATAATCTTCTGGTGGAGTTTGCCAATTAAAAAGATAGCGACCGTAGTGTTAGAAGTGTAAAGCGCTTGCCCGGTGATGTCACGATATGGGCGGACTAGGTTTGCCCCGGTCATGTGACAAAACAATGTGGGTCCCATGGGAGACATGCGCAGATTGGATTCTTGAGTTAATCTACCCAAGGGTGCTCGACCGGTCCGAGACGTGGGACGAGTGAAGCTCTCTGTTGGTGATATATACAGCGCTGAGGTAAGAATAACTGTTATATTCTACCTAATTATATCACTGCATAGAAGAGACTCCCTCACCCCCGAGCGGTCGGCTCCCCAGGTAATTCAACAGATTGTTGTCTGGCTCAGGTCCCTTTGAACCAGTAGAATCCCTCAGATAAATTGACAGTCCTGCCTTCTATCCTTTGGAGAATTTAAGAATGAAAGTATGGATCCGATGATTGTGTTGTGGATGTGTCCCGGGATTGATGTTTTTGGTCTGTTTTTCTGGTTGGCGTATAAGTCCTAGAGAGGCTAGTAGTGGAATGGTTCAGAAACCTTTGTGGCCCATTGTCTAAGTGACCATTGTCTAAGTGACTGAGGAGTCTCTTCTAGGTGAGGAGAACCGAAAAAATGGGGAACCAAAATGCCAAGGAAGGCATTATAGCCAAAGACTTAGTGGTACGCAGAGAAGGGAAACAGGCACTGATTGGAATTGACAAAATATTGTGTAAAGCGGGAATGAATGAGAATGGAGAGATGAATGGAGAGAAATGGAAATCCTTCTTTAACTCCTATCATGGATGGCTGAAAGATAAGGGTCCCTTAGGGACAGTAGATGTATGGATGAATGCATGCGCTTATTTTGAAGGAAAGATTGAAGAATTAGGAGACGGACGTTACAGACTGACAAAAACTGGAATGACAGATTTTCCTCCCTGTCCGCTCCCGACGTCACCCCCACCCCAGTACCAGAATTCCCAGGAACCTAAATGTTGGGTTTGCCCCAGATGTGGACAGCAGAATCCCTTGACAGTAGACATCTGTGTGGCATGTGGAGGACCGAGACCCCACCCAGCTAGTCTATTCCCAATGAGGACGGTAGTTGTGCCAGGAGCACCAGCAGCAGCAGCAGCAGCAGCAGGGGGGGATGCAGTGGTTCCAGGTCAGGAAGCTCGTACAATGTTAATGTATAGACCATGGAGCCCTTCAGAGCAGTTGGCACTGATCTCCCAGCTGCCAGATCCGTCCCAGTCCCCTATGGGTTTTGCTAGAATGATCACCACCATACAGGATACGTATCATGCCACTAGAATAGATCTGCAGGGGGTAATTAAGGGAAAATTGGCAGATGAAGCCCGCTATGATAGGTTGATAGATGAGACAAAAAAAACAGTATGCCAATAGGACCGGACCCGTAGATGCAGAATCTAATGATGCAGCAGCTGGAGTCCTATTCGCAGCAGCGTTGGTAAAAGCATGTCAAGACAGGCAAGCAGAAAAGCAAGTTACACTAGAAGATAGAGTGCAGGGAAAGGAGGAAGATCCTAAGGATTATTTCTATGCACTAAAGAAAACCTGGTCAGAAATGGGGTTCAACCCCGGGAATAAGACTAGTGAGAGGGTATTAGCAAGTGCTTTCATGAATGGACTAAAGAAAGAGATTGCAGAGAAGGTAAAAGCAAGTAGACCGGACTGGAGATCAGTGAAGGCAGAAGATTTAGCTAGAATAGCTCAGGGGGCACAGCATGACATAGCGCAGGCAAAAAGAGCTGCCAGAATACATATAGTAGAGACGACCCCCAGAAACAACAGAGGCAGAGGACGGACTGAAGGAGGAGGACAGAAACTGTGTTACGGATGTAAAAAGCCAGGACATTTTAGAAAGAACTGTAGGACCAACCCGTATCCAAATGCTCAGAGTACGGGTCCTCAAGCCGACCAAACAACGCCCCCATAGGATGAGGGTAGCTTGCACATGAACCCCCTCATCTCCTTACCCCCAACTCCCAGTTGTATAGTGCAGGTGAACCTACCAGGGGGACATGAAATCGATTTCCAAGTAGATACGGGGGCCGACAATTCAGTAATTACGCAAGGTGATTGGCCATATGTAGCGCCCCAAGGACTTGGTCACTACAGAGGTATTGCACCTCATCCAGAGGTGTGATATCCCACTCCCGGGTAAGGATGGAGTATGGATCAAGGCTCAGTAGGCTGCATACAGCACACACACCCCATTTCCGAGGGACAGCTCAACGGTGCTCCCACTAGACAGAAGTGCAGGCCCGACAGCATCTGTCCCTGGCTGGAGTGGGGAGGGGGGTGGAATACCCAGTGCTATAGGGGCAGATAGGGGTTGGGTCCGGAGCATAGGAAGGAGCCCATTGGTTGCTAGTCACCTGGGCTCATGGTCAGAGGGAGGTATATAAGGTGGGCACCATCTTAGAACAGTGTTCAGTCTGAGAGAGGAAGTGACAGAGCAGGGCCTCTGTGGAGCTCTGCTCCGGAGGCGGGCCTAGCCTGTGAGGCCCAGCCAGCACTGAAAGAGAAAGAAGAAGAAGTTCAGTCTGTGAGGAGAAGTGGAGAAGGCAGGGAGCAGGGCTGCTGCATGGGCTCTGCTCCCTGGGCAAGCCTAGCACAGAGGCCGGGGCCAGAGAAAGAGAGAGGAGAAGGAACAGTGGAAAGGAAAAGGAAACAAGACCAGAACAGAAGTAACAAGTGAAACAGAAAGGCTCAGGAACGAGAAGGAAGAGAGAACCCTAAGGACCCAGGATATTGCGGGTGACGGGTTGGCAGAACAGGGTACCGGATCCCAAATTGGTGGAAGCGAATCATCTTCAGCCAAGAACCGGAGGTCGTGACCAGCCCTTGGTGCGACCCCTCGTTACACCTTGCTAGGAAGGCATACCATATAGGGTCAGGGACATGGGCACGTAGCCCTCCCAAGAGAAGGCCCGCGGGAGCTGGACATAAGCTTGGTCACTGGTGGGGCACAAGCCAGAGAAAGGACGGAAGGGAGCTTTGAGACATACTCCAGAAAGACCTGGGAGTTGACCGAGTCCCTTGCCTGGTGGACGCAGCACGGCTTGGGTGGTCACTGCTTCGCGAGAGTGACCTGGAGAATACAAACTGTGAGTAAAGGACATTGGATTGCAACACGTTGTCTGTGACTTCTTGCTCCTCCGGCACTATTGGTACTGGGACTATCTCCACCATCACTCCCATCATCCACGCTAACTGCCCTGAGGCTGTACTCCTCCTGTGGGGAGTCATCCCATTCTTAGCTGCACACATAACACCGGCCTCAGCGGTCTGCCTTGCAGCGGCGGTCTCCATTGACCGCAATCCACGGGTGGCGTAGTCGGACACTTGTTATTACACTAAGACTGCCACTGAATTGACCACCCTGGGCACGGACCGGGTCACCGCCACGGAGACTACAACCCCCAGCGATCCGGCTCCGGGTATTCCCTGCACAACACAGGCCCAGGGGGCGCGTCAACTTTGGCGTAGTCGGCAGGATTCAAACCAACCCGCCACCAACGGGTATTGCATGCCTGAAAAAGGCTTTTGCACTTACCGGAGAGAAGCTTCCCGCCATCAGACGCCATTTTCGGGACGCTGCT
Source organism: Phyllobates terribilis (assembly GCF_046119375.1). NCBI lineage: Eukaryota > Metazoa > Chordata > Amphibia > Anura > Dendrobatidae > Phyllobates > Phyllobates terribilis. The sequence goes on from NW_027362833.1 coordinate 2,528,655, forward strand.
CGGGAAGAAGAGGGGCGTGGACGCCGAAAGCGCGTGAGATCCGAAGCTCTGCCCCACGCACTGACGCTGCGTAAGGTCCTGGAAGGGAGAGGGAGCGACGCTGACGTCACAGGAGCGCGACGCAAGGTCCTCAACCCCGACGATCGACTGCGGAGCCGCGGCCTACGGAGGAAGATCATCGCAAGGTAGGCCACGGTCCGCCGGGGGGGGGGGAAGACATCGGGAACGGAGAGCAAAATGGCGGACCGGCAGCAGACTAGGCTGCCCAGCATCGGCAGTGCCCCAGTCGTCACAGGCCCCGACCAGCACCAGGAGAAGACGGGTGACGCAGGAGCGGTCGCGGGAGCAGGTAAGAGGAGTCTCCCTGTCCCGGACGCTGCCAGCGTCAGCCTGCTCCCGGGCCCCCTGGTGGAGCCACCGATCCCGGACGCTGCAGACACCGACCTGCTCCAGACCCCGCAACAAGCCCTGCAGCCGAGCCCTCCAGCCCTGGGCACCGCCACCACCAGCCCGCGCCCAGGCCCAAAGTCGCACCCTCTGACCCCGGGCGTCATCAACAGCGGCCTTCTCCAGACCCCGCCGCAAGGCCTACTGCACAAGGGTGCCAAGGGACAGTACGCCCTCCACGTTCACCGGCTCACGGAGGAGAAGCTGCAGTACCACCAGTACGAGGAAAGCCAAGAGGACCCGGACGGGTCTGAAGACTGCCCTCAGGAGGGAGCTCAAGGAGGACATAACTATTAAAAGAAAGTAGCGTGAGTAAGGAACTGTACAAAGTTACCCGTCAGGGTACAAGGACTGTTTTTCTTTTGAACTGTTAATAAGTGTGGTCCCCGTTGGGACAGCTAAAAGACTGTTACCCGTTTCCAAGATACCCCCTTTCTTACCTGGCTGAGGACTGAGAGCAGCCATCCCCTTTCCAACCGGCCGAGGACTGGGAACGGCCAACCCCTGGTAAATAGTTGCGCTTCTTAAAGCGCCCCCTACTGGTTTTTTAAAAGAACTGCAACGTCTACCTCAGGACGAATTAAATGGACTGTTGCACCTTTGAGAGAGAAAGTGAACACCTGGTCGCAGGTTGTCCAGCGGCCAGAAGTCAAGAATGCGTTTTTGAAGAATGTTTTACTTGCAAAAGTTTTATAGTGTGTTTTATGGTAAAAGAGTTCCGGAAGTAATAACCAAAAGTGTTTCATCAGAGTGTTTCCCATGAAGGGAATTGTACAAGTGTGTCTGTTTCCTGATGTAAGCAGTTAATGAAAAAGTTTTTGCATACCCTGTGAATTGTTTTTGCTCTGTTCCAGCCCGAGGACGTGCTGTGCTTTACCAGGGGGGAATGTAGCGCCCCGAGGACTTGGTCACTACAGAGGTATTGCACCTCATCCAGAGGTGTGATATCCCACTCCCGGGTAAGGATGGAGTATGGATCAAGGCTCAGTAGGCTGCATACAGCACACACACCCCATTTCCGAGGGACAGCTCAACGGTGCTCCCACTAGACAGAAGTGCAGGCACGACAGCATCTGTCCCTGGCTGGAGTGGGGAGGGGGGTGGAATACCCAGTGCTATAGGGGCAGATAGGGGTTGGGTCCGGAGCATAGGAAGGAGCCCATTGGTTGCTAGTCACCTGGGCTCATGGTCAGAGGGAGGTATATAAGGTGGGCACCATCTTAGAACAGTGTTCAGTCTGAGAGAGGAAGTGACAGAGCAGGGCCTCTGTGGAGCTCTGCTCCGGAGGCGGGCCTAGCCTGTGAGGCCCAGCCAGCACTGAAAGAGAAAGAAGAAGAAGTTCAGTCTGTGAGGAGAAGTGGAGAAGGCAGGGAGCAGGGCTGCTGCATGGGCTCTGCTCCCTGGGCAGGCCTAGCACAGAGGCCGGGGCCAGAGAGAGAAAGAGGAGAAGGAACAGTGGAAAAGAAAAGGGAACAAGACCAGAACAGAAGTAACAAGTGAAACAGAAAGGCTCAGGAACGAGAAGGAAGAGAGAACCCTAAGGACCCAGGATATTGCGGGTGACGGGTTGGCAGAACAGGGTACCGGATCCCAAATTGGTGGAAGCGAATCATCTTCAGCCAAGAACCGGAGGTCGTGACCAGCCCTTGGTGCGACCCCTCGTTACACCTTGCTAGGAAGGCATACCATATAGGGTCAGGGACATGGGCACGTAGCCCTCCCAAGAGAAGGCCCGCGGGAGCTGGACATAAGCTTGGTCACTGGTGGGGCACGAGCCAGAGAAAGGACGGAAGGGAGCTTTGAGACATACTCCATAAAGACCTGGGAGTTGACCGAGTCCCTTGCCTGGTGGACGCAGCACGGCTTGGGTGGTCACTGCTTCGCGAGAGTGACCTGGAGAATACAAACTGTGAGTAAAGGACATTGGATTGCAACACGTTGTCTGTGACTTCTTGCTCCTCCGGCACTATTGGTACTGGGACTATCTCCACCATCACTCCCATCATCCACGCTAACTGCCCTGAGGCTGTACTCCTCCCGTGGGGAGTCATCCCATTCTTAGCTGCACACATAACACCGGCCTCAGCGGTCTGCCTTGCAGCGGTGGTCTCCATTGACCGCAATCCACGGGTGGCGTAGTCGGACACTTGTTATTACACTAAGACTGCCACTGAATTGACCACCCTGGGCACGGACCGGGTCACCTCCACGGAGACTACAACCCCCAGCGATCCGGCTCCGGGTATTCCCTGCACAACACAGGCCCAGGGGGCGCGTCACATACATTGACACTGATTTTTCACATCATGTCATTGCCACCCCCTTCAATTCCCCGTCTGTCCTGCTTCCTGTCACTAAAAGAATTCCCCTGCAAATTCAAGGAGCCACTGTACATAGCAAGCTCATGGTATCGCCCCGAGGCCAATGTAACCTTTTGGGAAATGATGTGTTGTCCCAATTACAAGCACATATTGAGTATCATCCCGATGGCACTGTCACCATGACCCCAGGTTTAAAACCAAGTACCCTTTGCAAAATTATGTCACTAGATATTGCCAGCATAGAAGAGACAAATGAGTTTCCCCCGATATTGGAGCAGGCTGTACCACATGATTTTTGGGCCTCAGACAAAACAGATGTTGGTAGGTTAAGAGTTCAACCAGTAATGGTGAAATTAAAACCAGGAGCCATCTTGCCTCAACAGAGGCAGTATCCCCTTAGCTCGGCTCAGGAGAATGCCATAGCCCAGCAGGTCCAAAAATTACTACAGAGAGGAGTCCTAGTCAAAACCCAGTCCCCTTGCAACACTCCCCTGTTCCCAGTAAAGAAAAAGAGTGTGCCAGGACAACCAGCCGCATATAGAATGGTCCATGACCTCCGGTTGGTTAACAAAGCCACAGAACTTCTAACACCAGTTGTGCCCAACCCGCATACTCTTCTGTCACAGATACCTTCTAACTCTCTTTGTTTTTCAGTGGTCGATTTGGCAAATGCATTTTTCAGTGTACCATTACATCCTGACTGCCAGTACCTGTTTGCTTTCACATTCCAGGGCAGTCAATATACATGGACAGTGTTGCCACAGGGTGCCCAGAATTCACCCACAATGTACACTGCAAGTCTGCAGGAAATACTGGAGGGATGGTCTGAACCACATATCGTTGTTTTGCAATATGTCGATGACCTGCTCATTTGTGCCCCCTCCAGGAAACAATGTCATAGTACAACTATATCGCTTATGTTGTTTCTCTATCACGCTGGCTGCAAGGCATCGAAAGATAAGCTTCAGTTTTGTAAATCTTCAGTCACCTTTTTGGGACATTGCATTACACCAGGAGCTCGTCATTTAACAAATGCACGTAAACTAGCAGTACAGGCATTCACCGTCCCCATTAATGTTGCAGCCCTCAGAACTTTTCTTGGACTTGTTTTCTATTGCAGACAGTGGATTCATGCCGCCTCTGTTTTAATGCAGCCCCTCTATGACTGTCTTACCCCAACACCTTTTGTACTAACATCAGAGGCAATAGACTGTTTTTATTCTCTCAAGAACCGTATTTTGGCCGCTTCAGCTTTGGGTACACCTAATTATGAGCTCCCATTTACTCTGTACCTTCATGAACAAGCTGGACATGCAGCAGGAGTTTTAACTCAAACACACGGTGATAATCAGAGACCTGTTGCCTATTTTAGTGTCAGATTGGATGCGGTAGCCAGAGGTGCACCATCCTGCGTACGTGCTCTGCATGCTGTTGGACTATTACTCCATAAATCCGCAGACATTGTTCTTGACCACCCGCTCACCGTTCTAACACCTCATGATGTCTACACTATATTGAATCAAGTGCAACCCGCTCACCTCTCAGCAGCACGTCATCTCAGGTTACAATGTGCACTGTTAATGCCTCCCAATGTTTCTTTACAGAGGTGTACTACCCTGAATCCAGCAACTTTGTTACCTCTCTCGGATCTAAAGGAGGAGTCAGGTACTGTGCTTTTTAAGGAAGATCCAAGAGAGGAAGTTCCTCATGACTGTGTACAAATGATGGCACAAGAAACGGCAGGTTTACCTACTGTATTTGAACATGAATTACAAAATGCAGATTTTGAATTTTTTGTAGATGGATCCCGTCATCAGGACGATTCAGGTACCTTCCATACTGGATATGCAGTTGTCTCCCTCAATGCAGTAATCAAGGCAGAACCAATGCTCCCACACCAGTCGGCTCAAGAAGCTGAACTTAGGGCCCTAACCGAGGCCTGTAAACTAGCGGAAGGTAGTATTGTTAACATTTACACAGATTCTAGGTACGCATTCGGTATATCGCATGATTTTCGTCCAATATGGAAGTCAAGAGGTTTCCTGACGGCAGCAGGACACCCCATTAAGAATGCTGATGCGGTCCAGCAGTTAATTAATTGATGCGCTACAACTACCTAAACAAGTAGCTGTCATAAAGGTAAGAGCACATACCAGACGCACCGACCAGGTAAGCAGAGGAAACGCGATGGCAGATGCAGCAGCAAAAACAGCAGCCTGTAAGCCGCAACAAGGGTCAACAGTACGTCAGTTAAGTGCCCCTAAAAACCCCTTTGTGTCGGAGGACATCTTATCCCAAATGCAGGCGCAGGCTCAAAAGGAGGAGGTTGATAAGTGGTTAAAGGAAGATGCATGCCTGAATGAAGCAAATGGGGTATGGGGGAAAGGGACACGACGATGCCTTCCAAGGGCACTGTACCCAGCAGCTGCCCAGGTACTACATGGGCCGACACACCAATCTAAAACGGGTGTGATGAGTGTGATGCAGAAACATTGGGTGGCACCAGGATTCTCCACCTGTATTGAAAACCTGGTACAAGGGTGCATGATATGTGCTACACATAATCAGGGTAGAGTAGTTAAAACACCACCCAAACACACCCCCCGGCCCCTCTATCCATTCCAGAGACTGCAAATTGATTATATTCAGCTGCCAAAGTCAGGATCATGGGAATATGTGTTGGTCTGTATTGATTTGTTCTCAGGATGGCCAGAGGCTTTCCCGATTGCCAAAGCCACGGCTACGGCAACCGCAAAGAAACTGCTTGCGGAGGTGGTCTGCAGGTATGGGGTACCAGAGGTAATTGAGAGTGACAGAGGTACACACTTCACAGGTGAAATAATGAATGAAGTCATGTCAGCTCTAGGAATTCAACAAGCATTCCATACCCCATATCACCCACAAAGTAGTGGTACAGTGGAAAGACTGAATGGGACATTGAAATTAAAAATTCAGAAAGCCATGGCTGAGACAGGAAAACCATGGCCGGACTGTTTACCACTTGCTCTGTTTTCAGTAAGATACACGCCTAATAGAAAGACTGGACTCTCTCCATATGAGATATTGTTTGGCAACGTACCCGGCCTAGGGTGTTTCTATCCGCAAGCATTAGAAATGAACAACCATGTGCTAAGTTCCTATGTGAGGGCTTTACACAAAAAGATTAAGCAAGTACATGATAATGTCTTCAGTTCTCTTCCAGATCCAGATCAAGACTCTAGCAGCCATACGCTGCAACCTGGAGACTGGGTGGTTATAAAAAGACACGTGAGGAAAAGCCTAGATCCACGGTTTGACGGACCCTTTCAAGTTCTGCTGACCACAAGTACAGCCGTTAAGCTAGAGGGAAAAGAGACCTGGATCCACGCGTCCCATTGCAAAAAGATACTAGGAGAACCAGCGGACAAAGAATGATGACATTGTTTATACTTACCTGCATACTTGCGACCACAGGTGCATGGACTAGGTTAGGCACCATGGATGGAGACGACAATAGATTCATTAGACACCATCTTGCTCTAATCGATGGACTAAAGGAGCAAAACCAGACCATTGCTAATTGTTGGATATGTACACATGCCCCTGTGACGTCCACTAGCATACCCTTTCTCGCTGTCCCGGTCTCATGGGAAGAGATAAACTTTTGAGTGAACTGTTCAGATACTTTGGCCAATAATTCCACACAGAGATTTTCATTTCTAAATCCCGCAAATTGGTTTAAAGGTATTGGTGGGTGGTTGGCTGGTATAGTACAAGCTATTTTACAGGTTTTGCTAATGTGTCTTGCGGTTTATTTGGTTTTTAAGCTTTTTTTAATGTGTATTCAGCGTTGTACTAAAAGAAAACATAGAAATTCGTATTGATAAATGAAGGAACAAAAGGATGGAATGTTATAGCAGAAGATGGAGTCCCTCAAGTTTAAAGGCCCCATCTATGCTATATAAGTCTGACAGTTATTTTAGGTGAAAACAACAGCTATGAATGTTCCTTCTTGTATCAATAGCGTGTCCTTTTGAGAAGATAAAGTGATTTTCCCTGGCCAGATGTTTCTTCTAGTGTAGCAATAATGTGTTCTTGCAGAAAGATGAAATGACCTTGCTAACTAGATAAGTCTAATTAAATATTTTAAAGCATACAGAAACTAGCTTTTTTCGCTTGTTCAGCTAAACTGTATAATCGAACCATATATGGCAAATCCGTTTCCTGCCTTTAGGGTGTATATTAGCCCTGTGTTTTGTAATAAAGTTTTTAGAGTATGTTTAGACACAAACATCCTGTCCTGTGTCTTCATTCTCTCCGAGCTCGTAATCCAAAGGATAGAAGACCCAAAATTCAGTGACGACACCTCCATACATTAAAAAAAAAAAATCAAATACTCACCCTCACCTCACTCCTCCTCACCTGCTGCCGCTGCTCAGGTCCGGACTCCATTGCTGGCATCTTCCCGCTCTGCGCTGCCTGTGATGGCTCCTGGGAGGGTGCGGTGGAAAGACGTCACCGCGCCCTCTAACTTGAGACATCACAGGGAGCGCAAAGCGGGAAGACAGCGGAGCTGCGGAGGCATGGGGAGAGGTAAGTATCCGGCTGCCGGGGCCCTGAGCAAGTGGGGGAGAAGGGCGGGCGCTGGCACCGCTCTCCTTCGCCCATAGCCCGGCGTGGTGCCCGACCGCAAGTGGGCCCTCTCGCCTGCTCAGGGCCCTGGCACTTGCCCGGGTGCTGACGCCGGCCCTGCCTATTGTTCTGTACAGACTCCTGTACTTCTAGTACCTGAGCACCTGACATGTCTGACATTTTTACCTCAGATCAAGCTGCGTTTTACAGTATCAGCAAAAGATATGAGATTTTAGAAATTTCACTCATATGCTTGATTTTTTTTCCTGACTGAATTTGACAAATGCAGCGTTTTTAAAATCCACAGCGTGTCAATTCTCTCAGTGTTTTTGTAGCTTTTTTTTTACAAAGAAATGAAAGGGGGAAAAAATGCTGTAAAAAATGCAAGTTTTTTACAGCGTTTTGACAGCGGTTGTGGTGAATGAAACTAACTTTATTAAAAATGTACTGTAGACAAAGCTCATATGTAATCCACACCCAAAAAAAGGCTACAAAAAAGTGACAAAAATGCAGGGAACATGAGGAAAACCAGGGGTTTTGAACACAGTGTTTTTACTGCCAAGACAAGTTTTTATTGTTGCAGTAAAAAACACAGAAAAACGCTATGTATGAGGGTCACTAACATGGGCCCTTCAAAGTTAAGCTTAAATAATATTCTAGATATGACTCTATTATACCAACTGAGCTAAACTGCAAGGGTCCCCGCAGGGCCTGACTGTCCATCTGGAAGTTCCAACAAATACCAGATGGGCCGGTGTGGACACTTGTTGACAGTATCCACTTTCTGAGGATGTGGATATCATTAACCATTAACAACTGAGGTGGAGCAGAGAGCCATGGACTCCCTGCTCTGCCACTTGCTCAGAAAAGCCGTAGACTGCTTATGTCTTATGAACTCAAAGAGGTCAGCACCACATGAGGGACATCAGGCGATGCAATGACCTCACTTCAACATCTGCCTGCACCTAGACTGTAGTGAGGAGGAGAATATCACCCCTCAGCGTGGGAGAGAGGGGGTGATAAGTATTAGCATATGTTTCTGGTTTCCCAGGACACAATTATTACATAAGAAGGCCCGGGGGGCATTATAAGGATACACAGGGCACCACTGTCATGAGACATTATTATTATTATTAGTCAGTATAGGGGGCATTATTATTATAACGTAGCCCAGTGAATATAAGTATTATTATAAGGAAAAAGAGGACACCATTATTGATAGCAATAAATTTAGATTTTCTTCAAGTATTTGCAATTTGAGGAGATCTGAGTTGCTGCAAATCTATTTTTTTTAATTTGTCAAACTAGGTGAAAACATTGTCTGCTCTCTGTTACTGATAGAGGAGACTAGATTACTCCACGTGCTCTCCTCACACACTGAGCAGCACTTATGTCCATAAAATGGCCGCTGGGGGAGGAGCATGTGACCAGATCAGCCTATCGTATCAGCCTCCTCCAACAGACAAGCAGCTCTCCTATGTGAGGAGTTTTAGTATTGGAGGCTGAGGACAGGTCTGGTCACTGCTCCTCCACCAGCGGCCATTGTATGGACAGAATGCTGCTCAGTGTGTGAGGAAAGCTGCACTAATAAGTGTAAATGGCCGCCCCCTTTAATATACGTGCTTAAATATTTAAGGGGTGCAGTGAAAAATTTATATGCGAGCAAGTAAGGTTCAAATTTCGGTGTTAATTTCACTTAATATCATTGTGGCAGTGTAAAAAAAATGTTAATGCTCATTGATTAGTTGACGCCGACCCATGCACCAAAGAAGATGCCACATCTGTCGCTCACTAGATTGTTTTATGTTTAGGCTGCCCTCTACTGACAACTAGAGGAATCATTTGCAGGTCAAGTATGTAAATCTGCATGGTATAGCATTAGTACATGAAATTGGCCCACTAAGGGTCTTCTCTATGCAATTATAGCCTATTGTGAACTCCCATGCCCAATATATTTGAGTGTCGCTTGTACTATTTATTTGAGAAGCCTTATGAGTATAGTATGCCCTTATCAGAATGACAATGTTTGCAATAGGCATATAGATTGTATGATATGTCATGGAACGCACTCAGCTGTAAAGTTCCAGGATTGACTGTGCATTGAAATCTAGGTGACAGCGGCGAGGCGGCTTCACTGTGTCCATGATCACATGATCCCGGTGCTGGTCACATGCTCTGACTGGGAGAATGGCGGCCAGGTGGTTCCGGCGTGTGGAACGCATACTGACTCTCCGGTCACGTGCTTCCTGTCACGTGTTTCCGGTGACCACGGATATCCGGTTGTGCTTGGAGCGCATGGGGCGTGCAAAAGAGACGGTTGCATCTAGTTTGGAATTGATTATTTGTGGTCCTCAAACAATCAACTCCATTCTAGCTGATTCACCATTGAGCCGTCTAGTTTGGAGTTGATTTTTTGAGGGCTCATTTTATCAGCTCCACTCTAGACGGCTCACTACTGAAGTGACTGGATCGGGGGGATATTTTGTGGATCTCATTCCAGCATCTCCACTCTAGCTGATTCACTGGTGAGGTGACTGGATCGGAGTGGATATTTTGAGGATCTCATTCCAGCATCTCCACTCTAGCTGATTCACTGGTGAAGTGACTGGATCGGGGGGATATTTTGTGGATCTCATTCCAGCATCTCCACTCTAGCTGATTCACTGGTGAGGTGACTGGATCGGGGGGATATTTTGTGGTCCTCATTCCAACATCTCCACTCTAGCTGATTCACTGGTGAGGTGACTGGATCGGAGTTGATCTTTTGATGATCTCTCTGCAGCTGTTCCATTCTAGACAGTTCAGTTTCTACACTGAAGTTCCTCAAAAAATCACCTCCAATGTCCAGAATGGAGCAGATTCCCGGATCCTCATAGCCTGCAATGTAGTGGAATTGGAATGTACACACATTGTAGATATATATCAGCCTTATAATTCTAATGATTTCATGTTTTTATTTTTTAAGTACTTGCTCAAACTGTTATATTTATTACGTATTTCCAAAGGGCAAAATTTTATTTTTTTCATGATTAATCAAACTTGCATTTTATTATCGCTTTTTGTAATATAAATAATCACACACAGCGCTGATCGTTCAGTTTTACGTGGGGAAAAACGTAACAAAGCGCAGCGACAGAGTCCTCATAATTTACAACATTGTATTGGAGTGGATTTTTTGAGGACCTCATTTTAGTAACTCCATTCTAGCTGATTCACCAGTGAGCCGTCTAGATAGGAGTAGATTTTTTGAGGACCTCATTTTAGTAACTCCATTCTAGCTGATTCACTAGTGAGCCGTCTAGATCGGAGTGGATTTTTTGAGGACCTCATTTTAGGAACTCCATTCTAGCTGATTCACTACTGAGCCGTCTAGATCGGAGTAGATTTTTTGAGGACCTTCCTATAGCCTTCACTCTGTACAGTTTGGTGCTGAGGTGACTGGAATCGAGTTTTCTCAAAGAGTGAGCGGAGCCTCGTGGGGAGTAACGTAACAAAGCGCAGCAACACAGTCCTCATAATTTACAACATTGTATTGGTGTGGATTTTTTGAGGACCTCATTTGAGCAACTCCATTCTAGCTGATTCACTAGTGAGCCGTCTAGATCGGAGTGGGTATGTTGAGGATCTCCCTGTAGCCTCCAAACTGTACAGGTGCTGAGGTGACTGGAATTGAGTTTTCTCAAAGAGTGAGCGGAGCCTCGTGGGGAGTAACGTAACAAAGCGCAGCAACACAGTCCTCATAATTTACAACATTGCATTGGTGTGGATTTTTTGAGGACCTCATTTGAGCAACTCCATTCTAGCTGATTCACTAGTGAGCCGTCTAGATCGGAGTGGGTATGTTGAGGATCTCCCTGTAGCCTCCAAACTGTACAGGTGCTGAGGTGACTGGAATCGAATTTTCTCAAAGAGTGAGCGGAGCCTCGTGGGGAGTAACGTAACAAAGCGCAGCAACACAGTCCTCATAATTTACAACATTGTATTGGTGTGGATTTTTTGAGGACCTCATTTGAGCAACTCCATTCTAGCTGATTCACTAGTGAGCCGTCTAGATCGGAGTGGGTATGTTGAGGATCTCCCCGTAGCCTCCAAACTGTACAGGTGCTGAGGTGACTGGAATTGAGTTTTTCAAAGAGAAGGTGTAGCCTCGCGGGGAAAAACATAGCAGAGTGCAGCCGACAGTCCTCATAATTTACAACATTGTATTGGAGTGGATTTTTTGAGGACCTCATTTGAGCAACTCCATTCTAGCTGATTCACTAGTGAGCCGTCTAGATCGGAGTGGGTATGTTGAGGATCTCCCTGTAGCCTCCAAACTGTACAGGTGCTGAAGTGACTGTGACTCGCCCCCTGGGCTGTGGGGCACTCGGATCCGGGCAATAGGGAACGATGGGGGTAGTAGTGGCAACCCGGTTCCGTGGCTCAGGGTGGTCAGGCCAGTGGTAGTCCGTTATGTGCTATTGATTATGTCCGACTACGCCACCCGTGGATTTGCGGTCATTAGGAACCGCCGCTGCAGGGCAGACCGCTGGGGCTGATGATATATGCAGCTGGGATGGTGTGACTCCCCACGGGAAGAGTGCGGCCCCAGGGCAGTGTGGTGGATGGTGGGAGTGATGGTAGTGAGAGTCCCGGTGCCGATAGTGCTGGAGGAGCAAGGAGCACACAGACAACAAGTTGCAGTCCAGGGTCTTTACTAAAACAGGTAAACTGACCCATAAACAGTTCCGGCTAGGAGGGGACCTGGATGTCTGAGAGCAACGGGGAAATTGGCCCTGGTCAGGGTGAGGGTGTAGGCCTACCGTGCTTTCTGCGCTCCTTCTGGCTATCTCCTCGTTATAGGGTAACAGCCCACGTTTCCGAGCTTTCCGTGTATTCTCGCCTGTATGGCCTGCGACGTGGGTTCCTTTCTGCTCCCAGCCTTGTACGGCTTTACTGGTCCCTTCGGTTGTGGCAGGGCCTCCAGGCTTCTTAGGCCAAGGAATATACAGTCCCTTGCGAACTGGTTATCTGCTGGAGAATGTGGAATCCTCCCAGCCTCAGACACCAAAGTCTGGTAAAGTAAGTCTTTTATCTGCCAAGACAGGCTCTCTTCGCCTCTTGTCTCTGGCTTGTGGCTCTCCTTCTGCCACACTTCCTCTTAGGTGCAGTGCAACTGTCTGTCCCTGCTCTGCTCTGGGACAAGTCTCAGTGCTGAGACAGGCCATCAAGTTCTCTCTAACCCTGCCCCCAGTACCAGCTTTTATAGGGGCAGCCTGCTCCCCCTACTGGCCTGAGACAGGAGGCATTGCATGCTAATGTTCCCCTGACCAGAGAACCTCCCCCTTGCTTTCAGACACAGCTTTAATTACACTTGTGGCATCCAGGCCAGGGTGACACATTCCCCCCTAGTAAAATTTAGTACTCCGGGACTAAACAGTAAACAAAGACAATATGCATAACTATAAAACATTATCAGGAAAGTGACGCACAGATTGAGTTCTTAAGGTCACAGTGTGGTCTTTGACCGGGTGTCCATATCACCAATACAACGGGGAGCCTTAACCAGGTGGGGGTCTGTCCTACCCCAAGTCCTTTACAGTCTTAGTTCATTCCTGGGTTAGGCTCCGAACGCAGTCCATACAAGGTCCTGGTTATAAAAAGTCCATAACCTGTGAGTCCTTACGGTAGCTGCAAGAAACTGAAACACAGAATTACCAGACATGCATGTAACTTGGCAAACAATTCAACATTTGGCAACAGGGTTATTTACAATCTTAGCGCGCTCTATATTTTCCAGCGAGCGGTATCTGCCCCTTTGTGCTCCTGGTTGACCTCCTTAGCCCACTGTCTGGTGGTGGACCAACCTGGCTTTCCCCACTAGCGTTAGGGGTACAGCTACCAGCTGGGTGTACAGGTAGGGCAGGCAGCTGTCTGCGGGTCCTTTGGCTTACCGCAGGCATGGCAGGCTCACTGTCAGCAGAGGGTTGACTCTCCTGGGCTGCTGGTACAGGCTCTTCTGCCTCTGGAACCGCTTGCTCCTCTTCACCTTCCGGCTCTGGTGTTGGTTGTTGCTGTGCCGGTTGCAGGAAATGCAGGACAGGTACCACTATGGCATCATTTATGCGAGTCCAGGACTGAGGGAACTCTCCGAGAACGGTGCTGATCATTTCTTCCTTGACCTCTGCGGGTTCAAGGTCACTCTGATCCTCTTCTGCACTACGGAGTTGCTCGGGGCACCTTTTGAGGTGGTCTCTGGAGACGACACTAGTGGTTTCTCCTCCGTCCTTGGTGATTACGCACACCTTTGGGTTGTCGTGGTCAGACTGCAGTACGGTGTAGGGTTCCCTTTCCCACTGGTCGTCCAACTTATGTAGCCTTCTCTTCCGCTTCAGGACTTGCTCACCAGGTTCTAGGGGACCAGCAGGGGCGTGTTGGTTGAAGAGTTTTTCTTGCCTCTCTCTCACCTGGGCCAGGCTCTTCTCCACACTCTCCTGTACCTTCTTGTACTGCAGTTGCCTTTCCGTATCCCAGTCCGCATCCGGGGAGGTGTCCTCAGGTATTAGGACTCCCATCTCCAGGTCTACGGGCAGCTTACCTGGTCTAGCTCGCATCAGGTAAGCCGGGGTGCAGTTTGTAGCATTCACCGGGATATTGTTGTATAGGTCTATCAGGTCCGGCAGTTTTTCTGGCCACAGGCTGCGTTCCTCCAGGGGCAAGGTCTTCAGGAGATCAATGACTATATTGTTCATCTTCTCACACATCCCGTTGGTTTGGAGGTGGTAAGGCGTTGTACGAATCTTCTTACAGCCATAGAGGTTGCAGAACTCCTGGAAGATTTCAGCCTCGAACGCAGGACCCTGGTCTGTCAGGACCTGTTCCGGATACCCGTGTGGATGGCAGAAATATTGCTGGAAGGCTCTGGCCGCTGTTTGGGCTGTCAAGTCTTTTACCGGGACCACCACGAGAAAATGGGAATAGTGGTCCACGATTGTCAGGGCGTAGATGTACCCTGACCGGCTTGGAGCCAACTTGACATGGTCTAGAGCTACCAGCTCAAGAGGCTGCGTGGTGACGATGGGCCTCAAGGGTGTCTTCTGGCTGGTGCGGTCCTTCCTCCTTAGGTGACAAGGGCCACAGTCTCTGCACCATTTTTCTACAGCACCTCTCATGCCGACCCAAAAGAATCTTCCTCTTAGCAGGAACTCCAGTTTCTTCCAACCGAAGAGCCCCGCTCTGTCATGGTAAGTCCCCAGGACCATAGCTGCATCTCGCCTTGGGACCACGACTTGCCAGGTCAGCTCGTGCGTCCGGTGGTTGACAATCCTTCTGCACAACTTGCCTTCGTAGAGGAACAGCTTGCTCTTCTCTTTCCATAGCTGCTTGGCTTCCTCTGGGGCATCTGGATCTAAGCGGGCGTCTTTCCGGGTCAGCAGATCTTTCACCAGGCGGATTGCAGGGTCACTATCTTGGGTCTCGGCCCAGCTGTGGTGAGGTAGGGGATTGATCATCACGGTTGTTAGATCCTCCTCCTTCACGCGGTGAGAGTATTGAGCGGCTCCATACCGGTGAAACGCGGGGAGTTCTACCTCCTCCAGCTCTTCTGGGTCTTCGTCACCTTCACGTAAGTGAGGCATCCTTGATAGGGCGTCCGCGTTGGCATTGATTTTGCCTGCCCGGTACTTGATCACGAAGTCATAGTTGGAGAGATGGGCCATCCACCGCTGTTCTAGGGCACCCAGTCTTGCATTGTCCAGGTGTGTCAACGGGTTGTTGTCCGTGTACACGGTGAACTTTGCGGAGGCCAGGTAATGCTTGAAGCGTTCCGTCACGGCCCACACCACCACCAAGAATTCTATCTTGAAGGAGCTGTAATTCTCCGGGTTCCTCTCGGTGGGCCTCAGCTTCCGGCTGGCGTACGCGTTCACCCTTTCTCTGCCCTGTTGGTTTTGGGACAGTACGGCTCCCAGTCCCACATTACTGGCATCTGTGTGGAGAATGAAAGGCTGGCCGTAATCAGGGTAGGCCAGGATCTCATCCCCCGTGAGGGCCATCTTTAGCTGGCGGAAGGACTCCTCTTCCGGTTTATCCCGCTTGAAGGGTGGCTTTTGACTTCTGGACTTAGACTGTCCGATCAGGAGGTCCTGCATAGGAGCTGCCATCTTAGTGAACCCGGGGATGAACCTTCGGTAGTAGCCTACCAACCCGAGAAACTGTCTCACCTCTTTGATGTTCGAGAGGCTTGGCCAGCTCTTGATTGCCGTGACCTTGTCAGGGTCGGGGGCCACTCCTTCCGTGCTTACCACGTGCCCTAGATACTGGACCTTCGGTTTCAGCAGGTGACACTTCGATGGTTTCACCTTCAGGCCATAGCCTGCCAGGGCTTCGAACACCTCGGCCAGGTGTTTTAGGTGGTCCTCGTAGGTCTTCGAATAGACGATCACGTCGTCCAGGTAAAGGAGAACCGTCTCGAAGTTTCGGTGCCCTAGACAGCATTCCATCAGCCGCTGGAAGGTCCCTGGTGCATTGCAGAGCCCGAAAGGCATGCAGTTGAATTCGCTCAGTCCCATCGGGGTGGTGAAGGCGGTCTTCTCTTTGTCAGCCTCTGCCACAGGAACCTGCCAGTACCCGCTAGTAAGGTCCAAAGTAGAAAAGAAGTTAGCTGATTTTAGTGCGGCTAAAGACTCCTCTATTCTAGGCAGCGGATATGCGTCTTTGTGGGTGATACGGTTGATTTGTCTATAGTCCACGCACATTCTCATGGTGCCGTCTTTCTTTTTCACCAGAACCAAGGGGGCTGCCCAGGGGCTACAGCTATCTCGAATGACCCCAGCTTCTTTCATTTCTCTTAGCATGCCCTTTGCGTTCTGATAATGTGCAGGGGGTACAGGTCTGTGTCTCTCTTTTATTGGTGGGTGGCTCCCTGTGGGGATGTGGTGTTCTATCCCTTTTACTCTGCCGAAGTCTAGCGGGTGCTTACTAAAGACTCTCTCGTACTCCTGTACCACCCGGTAGACTCCTTGTTCTTGGTGCAGGGGAGTGGAGTTAGCACCCACGTGGAGTTTCTGGCACCAGTCCTCCTTTTGTTTCTGGGAGCCATTACCCTCCGCCTGAGGAGATGGAGGCAAGGGTTCCACGGCCCTGATAGCTTTGTGTTCGACCACAAACAGCTTGGCGAGTGTAGCGTACCTGGGTAAGTGTACCTCCCTCTCCCCAATGTTGAGAATGCGGATGGGCACCCTCCCATGACAGACATCAACCACCCCCCGGGCTGTCAAAATGGTGGGCCTGCTGTCTGAGTACACGGGTTCTACCATGGCTTGGTAGTCTCTACCTCTCAACCCGATTGCAGTCCGACACCAGATCATCATTTCACTTTTGGGAGGCATGGAAATGGGGAATGGGTCACTCAGTCTTACGCTACCGATCTCACCACCAGACAGTTCTACCTGCTGCCGTCTCATCAGGGCTTTTATCTCCTTGTTGAGGACTCTCTGTTGGCTGGAACTAGCATTCACCGCCACCAGTTGTAATATTACAATTACCTCTGAAAGACAATTTTCAATCACGTTAGTACCCACAGTTATTTTAGGGTGACTTTCACGACGGTCAATGTCCACAATAATCACTCCCTGTGTCGGTAGTTCAACTTTACCAATTTTAATGGTCATCTCCTTGAACCCCATCTGCGGCACGGGTAAGCCATTACTGGCGATGATGCTCAAGTTACTGTCTGGATACCGTGTGATATCAGCATCAGTCCAATGCTGCTTAAAAAGTACATAAGGGATAGTGGTTACTTGTGACCCAGTATCCAGCAAGGCGCTCATGGGGATACCGTCCAGCACCACGGGTAAAACCGGGCGCCACCCAACGTCCTTATTACGCCAATTGTAAGGGCCTGGTGATCTTATGCCTGGGGGTTGGCCCTCTGCCCCAGGTTGGACCCGTTTAAATTACAGTACCTGGAAATGTGTCCGGGCTGGTTGCATCGACGGCAAATGGGCTGTCCACCCTCTGCGTAGCGGTCTGTGGGCCTCCCTCGGAACGACGGGATCCTCCTCTGTCGACGCCACGGGACATCCTCCGGACTTGAAGCCAGCTCGATGGGTCTTGACGGGTCCACTTGCAACGCCTGGACGGTCCTGGTCAACGCCGCGACGCTCCTGGTCAGCTCCTGGACTTGGTGGTGCAGGTCTTTCGACGGGGCTTGGTTCAGGGCCTGTGCATCAGCCCCCACGGGATCCATAGAGGAGGGCGCCGCCTCCTGGTGGTTGGTGAGAGCAGGGCGCCGGGGGTTTATAGCGCCACTGGTTGCAGATTCACGGAGCACCCTTATGGCCCTGTCCTTAAATTGGGCAAAGGTCAGGTCGGGGTTCTGAAAGAACATGAGGCGCAGTTGGGCCCTGTGGGCGCTAGACAGCAGACCTTCTATGAATTGTTCTGTTAGCAGCTTATCCGTTTCCTGCACACTGCCAGGGTCAGTTTGTTGAATAGCCCTCAGGGCTTCCTGCAGATTTAGGGCATAGTCTCTGATGCTGTCCTGTGCCCGCTGCTTACACCCATAGAACCTCATTTTAATTTCAGCGGAGGTACGTGTGTCAAAGGTACCCCGCAGCCGGGCCAGAATACCCTTCACAGTTCTTTTCTCCTTAGTGGGCCATGATTTTACCTCCCTCTGGGCTTCGCCAGTTAACTGCCCTGTTAATATGCTGACCTTCTGTTCCTCTGTCAGGGGGTAAACTTGGAACAAACTGTATAGCCTTTCCTTGAAGTCAGTTAGGGCATGGGGCTCCCCTGAGTATTTGGGCAGCCAGGCCGCTCCAGGGATGTAGGGCAGGGAAAAGGGCATCACCGCTGCTGCAGCTGCGTTGGTGGTAGTGGGCGCCTCTGTATACGACATCTTTCTCCCCCCCTAGTTAAGCGTGGCCTACCTTCCGACGAACCTCTTCTGTAGGCCGCGGCTCCACTGCTGCTGCTATGGACGAGTACCTGGCGTCGCGCTCCGATGACGTCAGCGTCGCTCTCTCTCCCTTCCAGGACCTTGCGCAGCGTCGGTGCGTGGGGCGGAGCTTCGGATCTCACGCGGTTTTGACGTCCACGCCCCTCTTCTTCCCGCGCGGCGTCCTGAAGATGGCGTCTGATGGCGGGAAGCAGCTGCGGATGGCGGGAAGACGGCAGAAAACGGCGAGAAACGGTCCAAGATGGCGTCTGATGGCGGGAATCGGCTCCAGATGGCGGGAAACTTCGCCACAGGTAAGTTACAAAAGTCTTTTTCAGGCACACAGTACCCGGTGGTTGCGGGCACGAAATCCTGCCGACTACGCCAAAGCTGACTCGCCCCCTGTAGCCTCGCGGGGAAAAACATAGCAGAGTGCAGCCGACAGTCCTCATAATTTACAACATTGTATTGGAGTGGATTTTTTGAGGACCTCATTTGAGCAACTCCATTCTAGCTGATTCACTAGTGAGCCGTGTAGATCGGAGTGGGTATGTTGAGGATCTCCCTGTTACCTCCAAACTGTACAGGTGCTGAAGTGACTGTGACTCGCCCCCTGGGCCGTGGGGCACTCAGATCCGGGCAATAGGGAACGATGGGGGTAGTAGTGGCAACCCGGTTCCGTGGCTCAGGGTGGTCAGGCCAGTGGTAGTCCGTTATGTGCTATTGATTATGTCCGACTACGCCACCCGTGGATTTGCGGTCATTAGGAACCGCCGCTGCAGGGCAGACCGCTGGGGCTGATGATATATGCAGCTGGGATGGTGTGACTCCCCACGGGAAGAGTGCGGCCCCAGGGCAGTGTGGTGGATGGTGGGAGTGATGGTAGTGAGAGTCCCGGTGCCGATAGTGCTGGAGGAGCAAGGAGCACACAGACAACAAGTTGCAGTCCAGGGTCTTTACTAAAACAGGTAAACTGACCCATAAACAGTCCCGGCTAGGAGGGGACCTGGATGTCTGAGAGCAACGGGGAAATTAGCCCTGGTCAGGGTGAGGGTGTAGGCCTACCGTGCTTCTGCGCTCCTTCTGGCTATCTCCTCGTTATAGGGTAACAGCCCACGTTTCCGAGCTTTCCGTGTATTCTCGCCTGTATGGCCTGCGACGTGGGTTCCTTTCTGCTCCCAGCCTTGTACGGCTTTACTGGTCCCTTCGGTTGTGGCAGGGCCTCCAGGCTTCTTAGGCCAAGGAATATACAGTCCCTTGCGAACTGGTTATCTGCTGGAGAATGTGGAATCCTCCCAGCCTCAGACACCAAAGTCTGGTAAAGTAAGTCTTTTATCTGCCAAGACAGGCTCTCTTCGCCTCTTGTCTCTGGCTTGTGGCTCTCCTCCTGCCACACTTCCTCTTAGGTGCAGTGCAACTGTCTGTCCCTGCTCTGCTCTGGGACAAGTCTCAGTGCTGAGACAGGCCATCAAGTTCTCTCAAACCCTGCCCCCAGTACCAGCTTTTATAGGGGCAGCCTGCTCCCCCTACTGGCCTGAGACAGGAGGCATTGCATGCTAATGTTCCCCTGACCAGAGAACCTCCCCCTTGCTCTCAGACACAGCTTTAATTACACTTGTGGCATCCAGGCCAGGGTGACACAACTGGAATTGAGTTTTTCAAAGAGTGAGCGGAGCTTCGCAGGGAGAAACATAACAGAGCGCAGCAACACAGTCCTCATAATTTACAACATTGTATTGGAGTGGATTTTTTGAGGACCTCATTTGAGCAACTCCATTCTAGCTGTTTCACTAGTGAGCCGTGTAGATCGGAGTGGATTTTTTGTGGACCTCATTTTAGTAACTCCATTCTAGCTGATTCACTAGTGAGCCGTCTAGATCGGAGTGGATTTTTTGAGGACCTCATTTTAGTAACTCCATTCTAGCTGATTCACTAGTGAACCATCTAGATCGGAGTGGGTATTTTGAGGATCTCCCTGTAGCCTCCAAACTGTATTGTTTGGTGCTGAGGTGACTGGAATCGAGTTTTTCAAAGAGTGAGCGGAGCTTCGCAGGGAGAAACATAACAGAGCGCAGCAACAGAGTCCTCATAATTTAGAACATTGTATTGGAGTGGATTTTTTGAGGACCTCATTTTAGCAACTCCATTCTAGCTGATTCACTAGTGAGCCGTATAGATCGGAGTGGATTTCTTGAGGATCTCACTGTAGCCTCCAAACTGTACTGTTTGGTGCTGAGGTGACTGGAATCGAGTTTTTCAAAGAGTGAGCGGAGCTTCGCAGGGAGAAACATAACAGAGCGCAGCAACAGAGTCCTCATAATTTACAACATTGTATTGGAGTGGATTTGTTGAGGACCTCATTTGAGCAACTCCATTCTAGCTGATTCACTAGTGAGCCGTATAGATCGGAGTGGATTTTTTGAGGACCTCATTTGAGCAACTCCATTGTAGCTGATTCACTAGTGAGCCGTATAGATTGGAGTGGATTTTTTGAGGACCTCATTTGAGCAACTCCATTCTATCTGATTCACTAGTGAGCCGTCTAGATCGGTGTGGATTTTTAGATGATCTCCCTGTAGCCTCTATTCTGTACAGTTCATTGGTGACCTGAGTAGAATGGAGTTGCTGGAGCGATGTCCTCATAGGATCAAATCCAATCTAGACGGCTCATGACTGAAACCTCCAGAATGGAGTTAATTCCAGGAGCTCCTCATAGATTCCAATCTCATGGCATAGGAATTATAAATGTATGTATGTATTGTCACTTTTTGTGACATACATAATTACAAACAGCACTGATTGTTCAGTTTTGCCCAAATTTGACTTTTACTGTATTTCCACCAGTCCCAGCCACAGCAGCGACATTTCTGAAGAGTGGGCGGAGCTAGACAACATTTATGTGATCATTTCTGCCACATTTGTGATATAAATTATGATAATGTCCAGCCGCTCTTCATAATGCTGGTGCTGACCAGGACTGGTGGACAAACAAGAAAAGTAAAATTTTATCAAACATGAACAATCAGAGCTTTGTGTAAGTTTTTAAACTATGAAAAGTGATAATATAAAAAACAAACAAATTTTTTAATTTAACAAAAAAAAAGCTTTCTACCTCTCACATTTTATTAAATACTGGCATGCAAAATTTGTTTCTTCATGAATTGTGGTTGTAATCTTGTATAATTGACGCGCCCCCTGGGCCAGTGCTGTTTGTGGATACCCGGAGCCGGATCAGATGGAGGTTGTAGTCTCCGAGTGGCGGTGACCCGGTCCGTGCCCAGGGTGTCAAACTCAGTGTGTGGCAGTCCTTGCAGATGTTGTTGGATGTTCTTTGTGTCGACTACGCCACCCGTTGATTTGCGGTCACTACGGCCGCCGCTGCAGAAGGGTCTGCTGAGGCTGGTGGTATGTGTGCAGCTGTGGTAGTATAACCCCCAACGGGAGGGGTATAGCCTCAGGGGGTCAGATGTAGAGGATGGTGGTTGTGGAGGTGCAGTGTGGATGGTAAGAAGACTCAGAGTCGGGCTGTGCAGTTCAGGGTTTTTACTTACTGCTGTTCTTTTGGTCACTCTGGCCATGAGTGACCACCCGAGCCGTGCTGCGTCCACCAGGTCCTGGACTCGGCCAACTCCCAAGCAATTCTGGAGCGTGATCCTGAGCTCCCTTTCTGACTTTCCTTTCTACGGCCGTTCCCACCAGGGATCCACTTATGTCCGGCTCCCTCGGGTCTCTTGTTGGTTAAACCTTTTCTCTGGGTTCCCTGACCCTATACTCGGTGTGCCTTCTCAGTGGATTTAGTGAGGGTCGTGGCAGATCCTGCCCATGACCTCCGGTTCCTGGCTAAGGTGTGCTTTGCCTCTGCCAGCTTGGGATCCGGTACCCGAGTTGCCAACCCTTCACCCTTCTGGTCTGATTTTAGGTTCTTGGGGTTCCTTCTTCTTTCCCCTCTGGGTCCTTCTTTTCTCCTCTCTCTCTCTCTTGGCCTTGGAGCTGGCTGAGCTTCTCTGCTCTTCTCCTCTGCTCTACACAAGACTGACTGTCTCACTGTCTGACCCTGTTCTAAGATGGTTCCCACCTTATATACTCCCTCTATGTGTGAGCTCAGGTGACCAGCACCCAATGAGCTCCTATCTTTACCCAGACTGCTCCCCCTATCTGCCCCTACACTACTGGGATGTTCCACCCCCCTCCCACTCCAGCCAGGGACAGACACTGTCGTACCTGCACATATATCTAGTGGGAGTACCATCGATCTGTCCCCCGGAAATGGGATGTATGTAGTGCATGCAGCCTACTGAGCTCAGTTCCACACTCCATCCTTACCCGGGAGTGGAATACCACACCTCTGGCTTGAGGTGTAATACCCCTGTAGCAGCCGAGTCCTCAGGGTGCTACATTCCCCCCTGGTAAATCACAGCACGTCCTCGGGCTGTAAGAGAATAAAACATCCAAAAACATACAATTTTTTTTTTTTTTTTTCATAACACATCAACATATAAAACATCATATATCATAAAACTTTTTTCTTGTTCCTCTGGCCACGGTGCGACTTGTGACCGGGTAAAGTGCACAGTCTCTTCTTGAAAAACTCAGCTTTCCTATAAAACCAGTAGGGGGCGCCTTAGAAAGCGCAACTATATACAATGGAGGTGTGGCCGCTCTCAGTCCTCGGTCAGTGGGAATAGGGACACACGGGTTAAAGTTCACACTTGTCCCAACGGGGAACATATTTAAAGCAGCAACAGTTCTGGTACCCCGACGGGTAACTATATACAGTCTCTCTTTACCGTACTTTAATGACGGCTTCCTCCTGCTCCTTCTTGCTGGTAAGCTTCAGACCCGTCCGGGTCCTCTTGCTCCTCCTCACACCGCAGCTCCTCCTCCGTCAGCCGGTGTACATGGAGAGCGTAGGGTCCTTTGGCACACTTGTGCCGGGTAAAGGTGACCTCATCCCCTACATATAGGTCACGACCTCTGTGTCCCTCCGGCAGATGGCTTTCTACGTCTCTGCGGGTGACAAAGACGTCGCCGGGGGTATGATGGTCTCTTATGAAGCCCCAACCGTGCTGCAATTGAAATTTAATCACAGTCCCGGAGGTACGGGGACCATGAGCTGCACGGGGGTCTCTCCTGTTCCGGCTCTTCTGCTCCGCGCTCCGTATCTGCATCTGCTGCTCACGGACCCGCCTCTCTCTCCGTTCTCGCTCGAAGACTGCCAACTGCTGGCGGCAGCACTCCACACGCTCCGCTGCGGCTGCCCGTGTTTCTTGGGTGAACCCCATGAGGTCTTCTCCGGTGGGGTCCCACTCGAACTGTGCTTCTGACGCGCCCCCTGAGCCATATTCTTTAGGGGAATACCCGGAGCCGGATCAGATGGGGGTTGTAGTCTCCGAGCGGCTGTGACCCGGTCCGTGCCCAGGGTGTCAAGCTCAGTGTGTGGCAGTCCTATGATGTTACTGGATGTTCTTTATGTCGACTACGCCACCCGTTGAATTGCGGTCACTACGGCCGCCGCTGCAGCAGGGTCCGCTGAGGCTGATGGTGTTTGTGCAGCTTCGGTAGTATAACCCCCAACGGGAGGGGTATGGCCTCAGGGGGTCAGGTGCAGAGGATGGTGGTTGTGGAGGTGCAGTGAGGATGGTAATGAGAGTCAGAGTCGGGTTCTGCAGTTCAGGGTTTTTACTTACTGCTGTTCTTGTACTGGTCACTCCGGCCTTGAGTGACCACCCGAGCCGTGCTGCGTCCACCAGGTCCTGGACTCGGCCAACCCCCAAGTAGTTCTGGAGCGTGGTTCTGAGCTCCCTTTCTGTCCTGTCCTCGTCTCTGGCCTTCCCCACCAGGGATCCACCTAAGTCCGGCTCCCTCGGGCCTCTTGTTGGTAAACCCTTGTCTCTGGGTTCCCTGACCCTATGCGTGGTCTGCCTTCCGGGTGGATATAGTGGGTGGCCGTGGCAGATTCTGCCCACGGCCTCCGGTCTCTGGCTGAGGATAAGTGCCCTCCACCAGTTTGGGATCCGGTACCCTTGTGCCAACTCTTCACCCTTTGATTTAATTTGGGCTCTTAGAGTTCCTTCTTTCTTCCCCTCTGGGTCTTTCTTTCTCCTCTCTCTCTCTGGGCCTGGGGCTGCTCTGCTCCTCTGCTTTCCTCCACTGCTCTGCAAAGTCTTCACTAAAACAGACTGACTGGCTGACTGACTGACTGACGTCTGACCCTGTTCTAAGATGGTTCCCACCTTATATACTCCCTCTATGTGTGAGCTCAGGTGACCAGCACCCAATGAGCTCCTAGCACTACCCAGACTGCTCCCCCTATCTGCCCCTACACTACTGGGATGTTCCACCCCCCTCCCACTCCAGCCAGGGACAGACACGGTTGTACCTGCACATTTTCCTAGTGGGAGTACCATAGGTCTGTCCCTCGGAAATGGGATGTATGTAGTGCATGCAGCTATCTGAGCTCAGTTCCACACTCCATCCTTACCCGGGAGTGGAATATCACACCTCTGGCTGAGGTGCAATACTCCTGTAGCAGCCGAATCCTCAGGGTGCTACATTCCCCCCTGGTAAACCACAGCACGTCCTCGGGCTGTAAGGAAACAAAACACCAAAACATACAATTTTTTTTTTTTCATAAACATCAACATAATAAAACATATAAAACGTCATATATTAGCAGCATTAAAACTTTTCATATTAAACTTTTCATAAACAACATTCTGGCAAACTCTTCTTGCTTCTGGTTCCTCCGGTCACGGTGCAACTTGTGACCGGGAAAAGTGCAATTGTCTCTTGAAGAATAAATACGGCTTTCCTATAAAACCAGTAGGGGGCGCTTTAGGAAGCGCAACTATATACAAGGGAAAGTGGCCGCTCTCAGTCCTCGGCCAGGTAATGGATAGGGGACACACGGGTAACAGTTCAATTCGCTGGTCCCAACGGGGACTATAATAGCAGCAACAGTTTTTGGTACCCCGACGGGTAACTATTTTACAGTCTCACAATACCGTACTTCAATTACGGCTTCCTCCTGCTCTTTCTTGTTGGTTGATTCGTTTCAGGTTCAGACCCGTCCGGGTCCTCTTGCTCCTCCTCACACCGCAGCTCCTCCTCCGTTAGGCGATGCACATGGAGGGCGTAGGGTCCTTTGGCACACTTGTGCCGGGTGAAGGTGACCTCGTCCCCTATATACAGGTCACGACCTCTGTGTCCCTCCGGTAGGTGGGACTCAACGTCTCTTCTGGTCACGAAGACGTCGCCGGGGGTGTGGTGATCCCTGATGAAACCCCACCCATGCTGCAGGTTGAACTTTATCACAGTCCCGATGGTACGGGGACCATGCGCTGCACGGGGGTCTCTCCTGGTCCGGCTCTTCTGCTCCGCGCTCCTTATTTGGGCTTGCTGTTCCCGGACCCGCCTCTCTCTCCGCTCCCTCTCGAAGACCTCGAGCTGCTGGCGGCAGCACTCTGCACGCTCCGCTGCGGCTGCCCGAGTCTCCTGAGTGAACCCCATGAGATCTTCTCCGGTGGGGTCCCACTCAAACTGGGTCTCTTCCAGCGGGGTCGAGATCCTCTTTACGGGCTTTGGAGCCGGGATCAGGGGTTCGCACATGGCCCTTGCTTTTTGCAGCTCCAGCTGGATGTATTCTTCTGGCCAGACAAAGGGCTGCCCATCCGGGCACGTATGCTGGGCGAACAGGTCTTCACCCAGGTGCGGCACTCTTGATGTTGAGGGCGCGTTGATGGTAGCGGCGCCCGGGTTGCCCAGGCCTTGCGACCAGGCTTGGGGCACCTTGAAAGTAAAGGGCACCGTAAGGACGGCGGCGCCCTGGGTTACTCGGCCCTGCGACCAGGCCGGGGGCTCCGCGGAGGTAGGGGGCGCTGTTGGTATTGCGGCGCCCGGGGGTACTAGGCCTTGCGACCAGGCCGATGGTGTTTCCTGTTTGGCCGCGCTCGGGGTCGAGGCGCGTGACGTCACAGGGGTCGCGGCTTCCGGTTGAGGCCTAGTCTGCGGCGGTGACGTTGCAGCGACGGGCACGGCAGGGGGTACTTCGGGCTCTGCGACGGGGAGCTGGGGCAGGTACGCGGTTTCCCGGTTTGGGGTAAAGACGTCCCCTTTACCTGCCTCCATTCGTTCGGCTCCTTTCTCGGCGCCGTCTCCGGCCTTGAGTCCTCCTGCGCCATCCTCAGAGGCGGTCTGTCTCCTCTTCTCGGGTGGCGTGCTCCGCTGACGGGTTTCAGTCTGCTGGGCCATCTCTCGGCTCCACTCCGCCAACGCCTCCCGTTGCACCTGGGCCATCCTCCGTGCGAGGCCCTCCAGCGCAGTCTGTGCACACTCCCGATCTCGGGGGAGCTGTGCTAGGATCTCCACTAAGCCTAGTGGACTTGTTGCTTCCAGCAGGCTCCTGACCACTGGGTCGGTGCTGCCCGCCTCGCCTTCCATCTCCGGGTAAGCTTTCTCTGGACTCTGCTCCAGGCTTCTTGTCTCCGGGTGCGCTCTCTCCAGACTGCTCCAGGCGGCACCCATCTTCGTTCTTTTGTTCTGTCTCCTCCCACTTCGAGGGCGGTCCCGAGGCAACTTGGTGATTGTCAGCTCCAGGGGCAGTTCCTTCACGCTGATGGACACTTCCAGCATCACAGTCTCTGTTGGTGGGGGCGGTTTCCGCTTTTGGCGCCATTCTTCGACCTGGCCCACGATGGGAGGCGGCCTCTTGCCATCCTCTGGCATGCCCATAATGGCGTCCGCTCTACCAAGGCGGGAAATCTTTGGAAATGGCGGGAATCGTCTCCCAGTGGCGGGAAACTCTGCAGATGGCGGGAAAAAGCTGCAAATGGCGGACAACCGGCGGGAATCGACTTGTGATGGGGTCCGATGGCGGGGACCCTCCGGAACCGGCGGGAGACTTCTTTTTGAGGTAACGGTGAACTTTTCTTCAGGCACGCAGTACCCGGTTGTTGCGGGCACGTTATCCTGCCGACTACGCCAAAGTTGACGCGCCCCCTGAGCCATATTCTTTAGGGGAATACCCGGAGCCGGATCAGATGGGGGTTGTAGTCTCCGAGCGGCTGTGACCCGGTCCGTGCCCAGGGTGTCAAGCTCAGTGTGTGGCAGTCCTATGATGTTACTGGATGTTCTTTATGTCGACTACGCCACCCGTTGAATTGCGGTCACTACGGCCGCCGCTGCAGCAGGGTCCGCTGAGGCTGATGGTGTTTGTGCAGCTTCGGTAGTATAACCCCCAACGGGAGGGGTATGGCCTCAGGGGGTCAGGTGCAGAGGATGGTGGTTGTGGAGGTGCAGTGAGGATGGTAATGAGAGTCAGAGTCGGGTTCTGCAGTTCAGGGTTTTTACTTACTGCTGTTCTTGTACTGGTCACTCCGGCCTTGAGTGACCACCCGAGCCGTGCTGCGTCCACCAGGTCCTGGACTCGGCCAACCCCCAAGTAGTTCTGGAGCGTGGTTCTGAGCTCCCTTTCTGTCCTGTCCTCGTCTCTGGCCTTCCCCACCAGGGATCCACCTAAGTCCGGCTCCCTCGGGCCTCTTGTTGGTAAACCCTTGTCTCTGGGTTCCCTGACCCTATGCGTGGTCTGCCTTCCGGGTGGATATAGTGGGTGGCCGTGGCAGATTCTGCCCACGGCCTCCGGTCTCTGGCTGAGGATAAGTGCCCTCCACCAGTTTGGGATCCGGTACCCTTGTGCCAACTCTTCACCCTTTGATTTAATTTGGGCTCTTAGAGTTCCTTCTTTCTTCCCCTCTGGGTCTTTCTTTCTCCTCTCTCTCTCTGGGCCTGGGGCTGCTCTGCTCCTCTGCTTTCCTCCACTGCTCTGCAAAGTCTTCACTAAAACAGACTGACTGGCTGACTGACTGACTGACGTCTGACCCTGTTCTAAGATGGTTCCCACCTTATATACTCCCTCTATGTGTGAGCTCAGGTGACCAGCACCCAATGAGCTCCTAGCACTACCCAGACTGCTCCCCCTATCTGCCCCTACACTACTGGGATGTTCCACCCCCCTCCCACTCCAGCCAGGGACAGACACGGTTGTACCTGCACATTTTCCTAGTGGGAGTACCATAGGTCTGTCCCTCGGAAATGGGATGTATGTAGTGCATGCAGCTATCTGAGCTCAGTTCCACACTCCATCCTTACCCGGGAGTGGAATATCACACCTCTGGCTGAGGTGCAATACTCCTGTAGCAGCCGAATCCTCAGGGTGCTACACTTCTTCCAGCAGGAGCGGGGTTCTCCTGACGGGCTTCGGAGCCGGAATCAGGGGCTCGCACAGGGGCCTTGCTTTTTGGAGTTCCAGTTGGTAGTACTCCTGTGGCCATATAAAAGGCTGCCCATCCGGGCACGTGTGCTGGGCAAATAGATCTTCACCCAGGTGCGGCACTCGAGATGTTGAGGGCGCGGTGATGGTAGCGGCGCCCGGGTTGACCAGGCCTTGCGACCAGGCTTGGGGCACCCTAAAGGTAAAGGGCACCGTTAGGACGGCGGCGCCCGGGGTTACTTGGCCCTGCGACCAGGCCGGTGGCACGGTGGAGGTAGAGGGCGCTGTTGGCACTGCAGCGCCCGGGGGCGCTCGGCCCTGCGACCAGGCCGGTGGTGTTTCCTGCTTGGCCGCGCTCAGAGTTGAGGCGCGTGAAGTCACAGGGGTCGCGGCCGCGGCTTCTGCTTGGGGCCTAGTCTGGAGCGGTGACGGTGCAGCGACGGGCACGGCAGGGGGAATTTCGGGCTCTGCGACGGGGAGCTGGGGCAGGCTCACGGTTTCTCCGCTTGGGGTAGTGACGTCCCCTTTACCTGCCTCCGTCTGTTCAGCTCCCTCCTCGGCGCCGTCTCCGGCCTTCACTCCTCCTGCTCCATCCTCAGAGGCGGTCTGTCTCCTCGTCTCGGGTGGCGTGCTCCGCTGACGGGTTCCGGTCTGCTGGGCCATCTCTTTGCTCCACTCCGCCAGCGTGTCTCGCTGCACCTGGGCCATCCTCCGTGCGAGGCCCTCCAGCGCGGTCTGTGCACACTCCCGGTCTCGGGGGAGCTGTGCCAGGATCTCCACCAGGCCTAGTGGGGTTGTCCCCATCATGGTTCCTATCTTGTGCTTATGTCCCCCGTCATGGTACTCATCTTGTTTTATTGTCTCCCATCATGGCCATCTTGTAGAAATATCCTCTTACCTGGTCCCCTTTTTGTAGCAATCTCACCATTCGGCTCCCTATCTCACAGTAACGTGTCCCTTCCTGGTCCCCTTTTTGTAGTAATGTCTCTTTGCAGTAATGTCAAGATCCTGATCCTCATCTTCTAGTACTGTTCCCATCCTGGTCCCCTGCAGACATTAGCTGCTGGCCTGTGATTGACCCACAGTTGGCATTGGTATAGCTGAGCAAAGAGCTTGTCTGTACACGGCGCCTGCAATATGTTCCACTGAAAAAGTGCTGACGTGCCACAATCCTCAAGGTGTATGGTGCCTGCGGCCTGCATGAAGCAGCCTCTGTGGCCAAATGTTTGAGACCCCCACTCGAGTCTATAAAGCTACAGCTGCCAATCAAGATACAGGGTGCCATGATATACTGAGGGGCTGCGATTGGTTTGATTAGTTATTCTGTGATGACAGATTCTCTTTACACCCCGAGTGATTTCAGACCAATCACCTATTCTGTGTAGAAGTGATACAGATTTACAAGACAGTGACTTGAAGGGTCAACGTGATATTTGAAATTTTTTCTCAACATTTTATTTCAGTTATATTTTCAAGCAGATCAGGGGGTGTTCATATCCTGAGCCGACCATAAGCTGCCCCCAAAAAACTCACTATCTTCACCGAGGGGTGCGCAGTTCAGGCAAAAGAAACGTATACACAGTCCATAATATGGATATCCATGGAAAATGGAGGGCTTGTACTGATCGATGGGTTATTGCATTGTGGGGTGGCTAGGTTCTGCTTGAAAGTATAAGGACATTCACAAATGAAAAAGATATCATACAAGGTTTACTTAAGTCTTGCAAATGAGAAAACAGGTGTACTGGTGTGATAATTCTAAAAATACAGGTGCATCTCACTAAATTAGAATATCATCAAAAAGTTAATTTATTTCAGTTCTTCAATACAGAAAGTGAAACTCATATAGAGTCATTACAGACAGAGTCATCTATTTCAAGTGTTTATTTCTGTTAATGTTGATGATTATGGCTTGCAGCCAATGAAAACACAAAAGTCATTATCTCAGTAAATTAGAATAATTAACAAAAAACACCTGCAAAGGCTTCCTAAGCATTTAACAAGGTCCCTTAGTCTGTTTCAGTAGGCTCCACAATCATGGGGAAAACTGCTGGCTTGACAGATGTCCAGAAGGCAGTCACTGACACACTCCACAAGGTATCAGAGTCTGGAGGAAGAGTGGAGAGGCCACAATCCAAGCTGCTGGAGGTCTAGTGTGAAGTTTCCACAATCAGTGATGGTTTGAGGAGCCATGACATCTGCTGGTGTAGGTCCACTCTGTTTTATCAAGACCAAAGTCAGCGCAGCCGTCTACCAGGACATTTTACAGCACTTCATGCTTCCCTCTGCCGACAAGCTTTTTGGAGATGGAAATGTCATTCTCAAGCAGGACTTGGCCCCTGTCCACACGGCCAAAAGTACCAGTACCTGGTTTACACACAACAGTATCACTGTGCTTGATTGGCAGAAAACTCACCTGACCATAACCCCATAGAGAATCTATTATAGAGAATCTATGGGGTATTGTCGAGAGGAAGACTAGAGACACCAGACCCAACAATGCAGACGAGCTGAAGGCTGCTATCAAAGCCATCTGGGCTTCCATAACACCTCAGCAGTGCCACAGGCTGATCGCCTCCATGCCACATTGCCGCATTGATGCAGTAATTGATGCAAAAGGATCCCAGACCAATTATTGAGGGCATTTACTGACCATACATTTCAGTAGGATAACATTTCAGATTTTAAAATAATTTTTCAAGCTGTTATAAAGTATTCTAATTTACTGAGATAATGACTTTTGTGTTTTCATTGGCTGTAAGCCATAATCATCAACATTAACAGAAATAAACACTTGAAATAGATCACTCTGTGTGTAATGACTCTATTAGACAACCAACAGAAGATTAGACCCCTAAAATATAACTTATTCGAATATGCTAAAAAGGACTCAGTAGTCACCATAACAACAAACACAAAAACAAGACAAAATGCCAGGGAACAGGGATAAGTCACACATCAGTCAGGAAGGATTACGGGCTCTATCTGTCCCTATTTTGTCCCTAAATTCTCTCTCTTCCTGACAGCGGAGGTTGGCACCCTAATTTTTGCTCCGTGGCGCCCCCGCTCAACGTTGGTGTCCCTAATATCCCTGGTAAATATCTATCTTTATATTTAAAAAACCACAATCGTGAATAAAAGATAGAGAAAAGTGAACGTACAGATTAAGAAGCCGACAATTCATCATAGATATGCATTTAAGGAGACCCAAGGGAGAGAATTTAGGGACAAAATAGGGACAGATAGAGCCCGTAATCCTTCCTGACTGATGTGTGACTTATCCCTGTTCCCTGGCATTTTGTCTTGTTTTTGTGTTTGTTGTTATGGTGACTACTGAGTCCTTTTTAGCATATTCGAATAAAAGTTATATTTTAGGGGTCTAATCTTCTGTTGCTTGTCTAGTCTTGCAATTGGGCCCCGCTTATACATCCCTTGTTCAGGTGTGTAATGACTCTATATAATATGACTTTCACTTTTTGTATTGAAGAACTGAAATAAATTAACTTTTTGATGATATTCTAATTTAGTGAGATGCACCTGTAGATAAAAGGGTTTAACTTGAATTGACGTCATAGCACAGACCTGCATCAACTCAGCTTAAACAGAACAAAACCCATAGGACCCTATTCATCATAGTTTTTACTCCAGAATTCTGTTATAAAATGCTCAATCGTATAATTTGGATGCAACTGAAGACTATGTAAAAATGTTGCAACTTTTTCCTTTCTAATGGCATTTTTATCGGTAAGTGGGCAGGGTTGTGATGACTGCTGTTTGGCAACTTCATCATGAGCAGCGGTGGTCGCTACAAATCTTCCTCCAGTAAGTGGCATAGCGCATGGAGGCGCTGTCCAGCCATCAGACGCTTCTGATGAATATGTCTCTTAATGAATCAGGAGCTGCGTCCTTCACCTCCGCCCTCTCATCAAGACATTAATCAGGTGCATAGTTCTTTAAGGTGACAATGCAGCAATTTAGCTCGAGTAGTTAATATTTTGTATGCATTTATGTACATAAATGACATAGCCGAGTGCTGGGATGGCCTATTTTTATTAGTCCTATACAGAATCCATAAATGGACGGACCGACCTGTGCTAAGCATACGTGAAAATTATTTTATCAAACATGGACATAGTCTTTCCTAAGTAACATTGGGGTCCCTGGTGGTCCTAACCTCAGCAACTTATATTTTATCCAATATGACAGTAACAGTGTGTCCCTCCCCAGCCTGTGTTCATGTACTCTATGTAATGTAACCTGCTTTAGTGTAAGGGGTGTAAGGCTATGTGCCCACGATGCAGAAATGCTCAGTTTCCGCATCTCCCTGGCAGAAAAAACGCATGCGGATTGCACATGCGGATTGCACATGCGGATGTGAAGCGTTCTTCACTTGCATTTCCGCATGCGGGTTGACAAGCGCTTTCCAAGCGATTTTAACATCACTTGGAAAGTGCTTGACAACTTGGTCACACTATATAAATCCATGCAACCGGCATGGATTTTTATAGTGTGACCGAAAGAATGGTAAAAAATAAATCTATACTTACCTTCTGATGGCCCCCGCTGTCTTGCTTCGCTCCGTCCTGGCTGCCGACAGCGCGCGGTACACTGAAGGACCTGCCGTCATATGACTGACGTCAGCGCAGGTCCTTCAGTCCACAGCACGCTGCCGGCAAGTGAAGAAAGGGACACCGCGAGCCATCAGAAGGCAAGAATAATATTTATTTTTTATTTTATTCTTTTTTTCACAGGTTCTATGGTACCCAGGTCCGGAAGAGAGTCTCCTGTCCTCCACACCCGGGTGCCATCCGCACATAGAAACGCATATTATCCATGTGTGCAAATGTGCGGACACAGATGATATGCGTTTCAATGCAAGTCAATGGCGGCAATTACGCTGCGTGTCCGCAAAATTAATGGACATGCTGCGGATTATCATTCCGGAAAAACACGCAGCATGTGCACAGCACGGATTATCATTGGGGAACATGGCAGGCCTTCTACCATGCATTTAAGCGTTTCTGCAGCGTTTTTGCCGGTGCTTAAACGCATCGTGGGCACACAGCCTAACAGCGTGTCCCTCCCCTGTGTTCATGGACTGTAATGTTATCAGGCCTAGGTCAACATCTCTTGTTGCATCTAGAGGGTGTGAACTGACGCGCCCCCTGGGCCATATTCTTAGGGAGAATACCCGGAGCCGGATCAGATGGGGGGTTGTAGTCTCCGAGCGGCTGTGACCCGGTCCGTGCCCAGGGCGTCAAGCTCAGTGTGTGTGGCAGTCCTACAGATGTTATAAAGTTCTTTATGTCGACTACGCCACCCGTTGTATTGCGGTCACTACGGCCGCCGCTGCAGCAGGGTCCGCTGAGGCTGATGGTGTTGGTGCAGCTTTGATAGTATAACCCCCAACGGGAGGGGAATAGCCTCAGGGGGTCAGGTGCAGAGGATGGGGGTTGTGGTGGTGCAGTGTAGATGATAATCAGAGACAGAGTCGGGTTGTGCAGTTCAGGGTGTTTACTTACTGCAGATGTTCCGGTCACTCCGGCCTCAAGTGACCACCCGAGCCGTGCTGCGTCCACCAGGTCCTGGATTCGGCCAACCCCCAAGCAAGTCCGGAGCGTGGCCCTGAGCCCTCCTTTCTGTCCTGTCCTCTGGCCGTCCCCACCAGGGATCCACCTAGGTCCAGCTCCCTCGGGCCTTCTGTTGGGAGACCCTTGGCCCTGGGTTCCCTGACCCTACTCGTGGTCTGCCTTCGGGGTGGATGTGGTGGGTGGCCGTGGCAGATGCTGCCCACGGCCTCCGGTCTCTGGCTGAGGTGTGCTGTAGCCCCCACCAGTTTGGGATCCGGTACCCTGTTGCCAACTCTTCACCCGATGTTTGGATTTGGGATCTCAGAGTCCTTTCTTTTTCCCCCTCTGGGTCTTTCTTTCTTTTCTCCTCTCTCTCTCTGCAGGCTCATCTGGACCTCTCCTTCTGACTCTCTGACTCTGACAGACTGACCCTGATCTAAGATGGTTCCCACCTTATATAACCCTCTATGTGTGAGCTCAGGTGACCAGCACCCAATGAGCTCCTATCTCTACCCAGACTGCTCCCCCTACACTACAGGGATGTTCCACCCCCCTCCCACTCCAGCCAGGGACAGACACGGTCGTACCTGCACATTTCTAAGTGGGAGTACCGTCGGCCTGCCCCTCGGAAATGGGATGTGTGTAGTGCATGCAGCGCTCCGAGCTCAGTTCCACACTCCATCCTTACCCGGGAGTGGAATATCACACCTCTGGCTGAGGTGCAATACTCCTGTAGCAGCCGAATCCTCAGGGTGCTACAGAACCCTTCCCCCATCCAGGGGCTGATCCCAGTAGACAGAACAATAGACTCATGTTTGGCCCAGTCAGTTGTGTGGGGCCTCCCGATGCTGGAGGGTCTCAGGCTGCGGCCAGATCCTCCTGGCGTGTGTGGATTGATAGAAGCCGCCACGTGGGACTGTGTTGTGTCCCTCATCTGCTGGATCCATTGAACTTATCCAAGGACTATTTCTATATTTTCCCTGGCCGGAGGCGCCCCTGGACTTGTTTCTGCTGTTATATAGCAAAAAGGAACCAAATACAGAGTATATGGCAAAGAATCAAAAAACTTTATTGTAAACAATATACAGAAAAGACATACATGATTAAAAAGGACGACACACAGACAACCAAACTGGGTGACACATATACAACATAATAATAGATGTTAAATATCTATTGGGATAAAGTACAAGAAGTGCTAGTATTCAAGTCATTTATGCACTGGTACAAAATTATGGCATATTTCATCACTATGGATATGTACCACGTGCCATATGGCCTATAGTGCCCTATGAAAAAAAGCTAAAGAAATATATTGCACTCTTACCCATATTAGATCAGTACCCAGAATAAACAAGGACCTCAATGCGTGTTTCGCGTGGTATATCCTATGGATTCCTCGGGGGGGATTGTTTAATAGGACATTCCATGTCTTTTTAAATATACTTTTGGTCCGTTCCAGTCACGTGACCGCAGGCCCTAATCATCTCCTGGACCATCAGCGCATGCACGCTGAACCGCCCGAGCCAGATACGTCACGCACGGCCATCAAGGTGAACCACGCATGACAGGGAACCAGGACTCGTTGCCATTGCCACCCTCACACCGGCCACGCAGCCCCCCTGGATGCCCCTCTACTAAGCCCATGCCCCCCTCACACCAGCCACGCTGCCCCCTGGAGGCCTCTACAACATTTATTCACATGGTCAGCTCTCCCCACCTCAGTCCACTCCGGATCAGCATCAGTCCTCACAGCAGAACGCTGAACACGAGCTCCTCAGCAGAGCCATAGCCAGGGCACAGGTTGTTACACAG
This sequence comes from Phyllobates terribilis, assembly GCF_046119375.1. Classification (NCBI taxonomy): domain Eukaryota; kingdom Metazoa; phylum Chordata; class Amphibia; order Anura; family Dendrobatidae; genus Phyllobates; species Phyllobates terribilis. The sequence continues at coordinate 2,564,607 of NW_027362833.1, forward strand.
CTCAGTACAGGAACCTCAGCCGAGTCCTGGAACTCTTTTTATTAGAAAAGTATAAAACAAACCATAAAACACACTGCACAAAGAACAAATTGCAAAACACAAACAAGTCCAAATTATAATGTCCAGTATGAATTAAAAGGCAAAAATGTCCTGCAATGTTCATGGAACATAAAATGTCATTTCCAAAAGTCCCCCCCAGCAAGGGAAGACCTTAACCCTTTTTTTCCAAAAATATCCCCTTCCAACATTCACTCCACATTCATACCTAAACCCCCAAAACAAAACAACAAACTGGCCCAGTTTTTTTTTTTTTGTTCCCACTCCCAACACCCAAGGTCCCACGATAGTCTGTGGCCTCATCACACCAGGGTCCCACTAAAGTTTGTGGCCCACAAAGATACCAGGTCCTTTTGCCTTTTTTCCCATCCATTTTAGGGTGTCCAAACCACCAACCCATCCACCAAAACCCCTCCCCCCCTCCCCCCTGAAACCCCCCACCCAACCTACACTAAACCCCCCCCAAACACACATCATAATGCACAGACATATAAAAAATAATATACGCAACTTTATAACACTACAATAAACCTAAAAAACTTAATCACATTACCATATACAACAACCATGAACCAAAATCAGACCCAAGTTCGGTGCTTGCAAGCCCTATATACGGGTTCCAATACCATAAAACAAAAAACTACACGTGAGGGTAACAGCCCACCACCGGGAACTGGAGACTACAGAGGCTCTCACCCTAATCTATCACACAGAATCCTATCCCTCTCTAATAAAGAAAAAGAAAAATCTGTCCCTACCACCCTACCAATCTTTCCCTACCTGTCCCTACCTGTCCCTCACTACCAATCTAATACTAACTACCTGTCCCTAAAGACTGTCCCTACGTGTCCCTCCCTGACCCTACACATCTATCTGACCCTACAAATAAATATAAAATATAGAAAGGGACTAAACTAACCCTATCACAGACACACATTCCCTAACTCTCCCTAGGGCACATTAAATGAGAACCCCCTCCATAGAAGGGAAGCCCTCCCTGCACCCAGCCTCTCATACTCCAGCGAGCGCACTTTTGCCAGGTCACCCAGGATGTTCCTAATCACCTCTTCCCATGGGAGGACTTTCTGCTGGGTGGACACTAAACACCGTGCGTTCCACGTGTAAAACCTAGTCACTAAGCTAAGTAAGAAAACAGTGCCCCGATCTCGGCCACCAAGGGATCTGAATGCCCCATAGGCCCACTCCGCATAGGAAAGGCCTGCCAGCCTGGGCCAGCCAATGGAAGCACCCACCCTCTTGTAGACCTCTGTATTAAAAGGACACCGAAGCAGGAAGTGCTCCATGCTTTCAAGCATGCCGCCACACTCCTCGCGGGGACAATCCCGGTCATCAGAGTTCCTGTACTTCAGGTTGTCCCTCACATACAGTCTCCCATGGAAGCAGCGCCAAGCCAAGTCCCAAAACTTCAAGGGGATCCGCTTAGAGTTTAATAACCAGAGCCCCACCTCCAGATCCCGGCTTGGGCAATCCTTGAGGGCCAGGGGCTTCTGGAAGTGGGTCAACAGAACCCTATTGTCAAGTAACCTCTTTGACAAGGTCCTGATCTCCCACACTCCCAGACCCCACCGGCGGATCACCTTCACAACCAGGGTAGCATAAGCCGGAAGATGCCCATGAGGCGTGCGAAGGTCCTTCACCCGCCCTCCTGTCTCCCATTGCTGGAAGAAAGGCCGAAACCACCCCCTACAGGAGAATACCCACGGAGGAGCCCTCTCTAACCAGAGGTTGGCGATGTTTGCCTTAAGAAAGGTGTTTACTAGAAACACCACTGGGTTGACCATACCCAACCTTCCTAGTCTCCTCGTGCGGTACGTGACCTCCCTCTTTATTAGGTTCAGCCTATTCCCCCATAATAGTTGGAAGAACAGGCTGTAGACCCGTGTCCAAAGAGGTTCTGGCAAGATGCAGACGCTGCCCAGGTATATTAATAAAGGGAGCAAATACCCCTTGGCCAGGTTAACCCTTTCCCTCAGGGTCAAAGACCAACCCTTCCACTGATCCACCTTCTGGGCGGCAATCTTAAGTCTGCCCTCCCAGTTTTGCTGGGGATAGTCCTCCGGGCCGAAACTGATGCCTAAAATTTTTGCTGTGGCCTGAGGCCCTGGAAGGGTGTCCGGGAGATCAAAACTAGGAGCTCCCCCTCCCAGCCAGAGACTCTCACACTTATCCCGGTTGATCATGGACCCAGATGCCACAGAGTAGCGCTCAACCTCAGACATGACCCAGTCTGCCTCCTCTCTCGAGGATACAAAAAGGGAAAAGTCGTCGGCGTACGCCACTACCCTCAAGGTGGTCTCTGGCTCTGCCCGGTCCATCCCGACTCCCACCAACGGTCCGCGTTCCACTCTCCTTAAAAAGGGGTCGATCGCGAACACGTATAACAGTGGGCTCAGAGGACAGCCCTGAAGGACACCAGACTTCACCTCAAAAGGGGGTCCGAACCAACCGTTCACAAGCGGAAAAGTCTCTGCCCCATTGTATAATACTCTCAACCAATCAACAAACCTCCCGGGCAGACCGTACCTCAAAAGGACGGACCAGAGGTACTCATGGTTAACCCGGTCAAAGGCCTTCGCCTGGTCTAAGGACAGCAAGTACCCCTTCCAGTGACCTGCCCTGCTCTGCTCCACTGCCTCCCGGACACCGAGCACAGCACTAAAAGTACTGCGGCCTCGAACAGAGCAGTGCTGGGCCCCTGAAAGGAGCCGGGGTGCAAACTTCACCAACTGATTGAAAAGCACCTTTGCCAGAACCTTTCGGTCCGTATTGAGAAGTGCTATGGGACGCCAATTCTCAATACGGGACGAGTCTTTACCCGTTGACAGAATAATCAGGGCGGACTTCCTCATTGAACCGGGCAGAAAGTCCGAGGAGTCCCTAAAAGTCCTGTAAAACTCGGATGTTAAGCCATCCGGACCGGGCGATTTTTTGGGCCGGAGCCCATCAATGGCCCGTCTCACTTCCTCTTCCCTGATTGCTTCTGCCAAAACATGAAGAGAGGGGGTCATCCCCTGGCTCAGGGATGGTTTCAGCCAGGAAAGCCGACATCTCATCCCGATCTGGATCCCTCCTTCCCAAGAGGTGCGAGTAGAAGGATCTGACCCCCTCCAGGATCCCTGATTTGGATCTGTTCAGGGAACCCGTACTGTCGATCAGTCCTGTTACCATCTTGCAACTCACTGACATCCTGCAGTTCCTGTAGGGGTCGGGCGAGCGGTACTTCCCGAAATCCCTCTCAAAAACTAAGGATGTGTGCCTATCATACTGGCACCCCTTCAGCAAGGCCTTCACCCTGGAGATTTCCTCACGGTCCCCTCCAGTCGAGACGAGCTGCTCGAGTTTCCTCCCCAGCTCCCGATACAGGCGGTACCTGTTCAGGCCTCTGAGGCTCGAGAGCTGACGGAAGAACCCCGCAACCCTTCTTTTGAAGATCTCCCACCACTCAGACTTACTGCTACAGAGACCCAAGAGAGGTACCTGGCTCTGAAGAAATTCCTCAAAGGATTGTCTTACATCCGCTTCTTCCAACAGGGACGAATTCAGCTTCCATAGGCCTCTCCCTATCCGGGGAGTCTCTGTAACATTCAAGGAAAAGAAAATAAAACAGTGATCGGAGAATTCCACAACAGCGGACACTGCAGAAGAGACGGCATCCTCCTTTAAAAAAAACCTATCTATCCTAGACCTACAACTACCCCTATGAAAGGTGAAACCTCCGTGACCTGGGGTGTGCCGGATGTGGACATCCAGCAGGCGAGCTTCGCTTGCTATACTATTAAGAGTATTACTATCAAAATCCAGCCTTCGGTCTCCGGGGCCTCCCCTATCACGGGATCTAGTTATAGTATTAAAGTCCCCACCGAAGACCACCTGCCGGCTGGTAAAAAGATAGGGCTTGATCTTCAGGAAGAGACATTTACGGTCCCACCTTGACTGTGGACCATAGATGTTAATGAGCCGGAGCTCCTGTCCCCCCATGAAGACGTCAAGGACCAAGCACCTCCCCATTTCTACCTCGATCACCCGTCTGCATTCCACCGAAGCGGCCTTAAAAAGGACCGCTACCCCGCTATACGGCTCGGCCGCAAGAGACCAGTATGAGGGCCCGCACCTCCACTCCCTCCTTGCTTTGTAAATGGCCCCCATGTCCGTTAGTCTGGTCTCCTGCAAAAATAAAATGTCAGCCTCAACTCGGTTGAAAAAATCAAAGGCCATAAATCTGGCCGTATCTGACTTTATACTGGCGACATTAATCGACGCCAGAGTCAACGGGGTAGGTTCCGCCATCATGGGTGATTGAGTTAGACGGCCTTCTTTTTGACCGTACCCCCCGATTTTTTCCGCTCACCTTCAGAGGAGGAGCCAGACTCTCCCTTCCTCTTCAGTGACACCGAGGTGTCCATGGTACCCGCCACCTCCTTCCCAGTACTGGGTTCCTCACCCCTGGACCCCAGGGCAGTCCCCCCCCCAGAGGAAAGTGAGCCCCCGGAGGATGGACCCCGCCGCTCCCTGAAGGCACCTCAGATGTTACCGCCGGTCCCCCGCCCCTGACCTCCGACACAGCAGAGTCATTGAGGGCATGGAACCGGTTGGAGAGGGGGATCAGAGGGGAGCCGGTGAGCCCTTCCGTAGGCACCTTAGCGGCCAGGGGGGGGGCTTTAGATGTTTTTGCCCCTTTTTTGTTCCTCCTCCTCCGACTCTTAATGGTCTTACCGTCACCTGATTTTTTAGGCTGCTCCACCACCTCCTCGTCCAGACTTTCATACTGGGAGGAATCTTCAGAAGCAGCCACCTCCTCCCTCTCCATCCTCCTGATCTCCTCGTTCACCGCCTCCTCCCCCAGGGCCTCAGGGGCTCCGGCTGCCGCTTCTGGGCTGGGGACAGACATCACCCCAGTCGCCTGAGGCTTATCCTGCCCCCTACCCCTACGGTGCCTCACCTGTTGCCACTGGTGGGCAGATGAACTGGCCTCGCCTTCCCTCACTGGCCCCTCAGCTCCTCTCCCGCCCCCACCTCCAGCTCCAGCAGAGGATGCACCGCTGGGGACCCCCCCACGGCTCTCCCCCGCCTGACCAGAGATGGTGTTAGAAACGGAGCGGGGGCAGCGGCTATACGGGTGACCTAGGTCACCACACAGATGACACCTAATGTCACCACAGGCCGCGGCAAGATGACCTACCCCACCACACAAGGCACATTTCTGCACCTTGCAGCCCGCGCTGAAGTGACGGGGATCACCGCACCTGTGGCAGACCTTCGGTTGCCCCTGGTAGAAGATCAGGATCCTGTCTCTCCCCAGAAATGCTGAGGAAGGGATGTGGGTGAAAGTACCGCCTGAGACCTTCAACCTCATCATGAAGGTCCAGCCCCCTGACCAAATGCCAAACTCGTCCCTGTTCTTTTTTGGGACGTCCGTGACCTCCCCATACCGAGAAAGCTACGTCAAGATATCGACCCCAGAGAGTGACTCGTTATTGGTTAGAACGGTCACCCTCTTTACGCCATTTTGGCGGGACACCGCCTGCACGGCAAAGTCTCGCCAGCCGGGCTCCCCCTTCACGAGTTCAAAATTCGACCAGAAAAGCTCTAGGCCCTCCGGTCGAACAAAACTGATGTCGAAGACAGGGGTACCAAAAGGATGGATCAGGGCAAAGATGTCAGTCGCCCTGAAGTCCATCTTCAGGAGGAGCTCCACGACCCTCGCTCTTGGCGGGCACGCTTCACTGCCCCTCCACCGAAGACGGACTACATTCCTCCTGGCCACCCCCTGCCCGGCTGTCGGGAGGGACCACACTGTCTCCCCCTCCCTTTTATCTTGGAAGGCGGCCAGGCCGTGTCTATCCAGCCAAAAGGCCAGGTCCACCTCTCTTCCCTCTACCTGGATCGTCCGTTCTCCCTTCTTGAGGGCCTCCAGGAAACGGCGTCGCAAGTCACCATCCCTGAGGTCCAGAGGTGAGGAAGCCCCCCGAGAAGACCCAGAGGCCCCGGCTACTACCCCCGCAAAACTCCGAGGACCAGCAGCCGGGGGGGCAGATGGACCAGCCCTGTCCCCACTCCCCCCACTACCAACAGACATACCATTCTTACCCCCGGCCACAGACACGCCAACATTCGTATCCTCAACCACAGCCACATTCATACCCACGCCATCCCCATCCATGTCAACAGTCACCCCACTTGGGCCACTCTCACTCACATGCACACTGGGGTCACAGTTTTTCATTTTTTGCAAGCATTTTTTGCCAGCAGTTTTTCCACTGCTGCCACCTGCTGGCAGCACCTTCCCTGCCGGGGGGATTTGGGAGCCAGGTGCTGAGACTTTTGCCGGTGCCCTTGCCCCAGATAAGCCCACGAGCACAGGGGACACCGACAGGCAGGCACCACCTCTGCTGTCTGTTACAGCTGTGGCACCACTGCTCCCAGCAGCTGCCAACGCTAAGCCCCGCCCCTTTCCGGGCGGAGCCACGCCCACTTGGGCGGGTTTTGTCTGCGAGGCCACGCCCCCGCACCAGGCAGCACGGTGGGGGCCCCGGAGGCCACTCCCACCGGTGCCGTGGGTGACAGGGAGGCCACGCCCCCCGCACCAGGCAGCACAGTGGGGGCCCCAGAGGCCACTCCCACCGGTGCCGTGGATGACAGGGAAGCCACGCCCCCCACACCAGGCAGCACGGTGGGGGCCCCAGAGGCCACTGCCACCGGTGCCTTTGGTGACAGGGAGGCCACGCCCCCCGCACCAGGCAGCACGGTGGGAGCCCCAGAGGCCACTCCCACTGGCGCCGTGGACGGCTGGGAGGCTACGCCCCCCAAAGCCGGCCGCGCCGGGACCCCCGAAGTCGACCGAGAACCGGGTCTACTCACAGGGGCCCCTGGACCAGCGGCACCAGCTCTCAGGGGCATAGCACCCCCTACCGTCACACCCTTTGCCACAAAAAGCCTGGCCACCCCAGCTCCGGCGGCCGGCCCCAGGCTAGGCCACTCCCCCTCGGCACCCAGCGGCGGTGGAGCCCCCCGCGCTGACCCATTACCGGGCCCCTGCGCAGGGGGCCCTGACCTCACCACGGATTTTGCCAGGGGAGCAAGCCCCACCTTACGCTTATGAGCCGGCTCTGCCGGAGCCGCAGGCCCCGCGCCCTTTACCTTACCAGGTTTCTGGGTCCCTAAAAGTGATCCAGATTTTTTAGTGGATCCGTGTGTGAGGGACCCAGACACCCCAGCACACGCCGCCGGAGACGCGGCCCCGGCTGTCGGTGCGCCGCCGACAGCGCAGGAGGCAGCGGCAGATGTACACGCCGCCTCCTGCACGCCAGCAGGAGCACCAGGTGCCAGGCCAGACCCCCTTTTTACAGGGGCTCCAGCACGAGCACCACCACCAATGACACCCACCGTCGGGCCGCCCTCCGCGCCATGCTCCTTATCAAACACCTCGGACCCACTGCCTCCATTACCACAAACAGAGGCAGCGCTCTGCGTGCCATGGCCTATGTTCTCCCCGCTCCCTCGCTGTGGACCCACAACAGAGTCCAAGCCGGGGTGGGTGGCGGGTGCCGCACAACGGGACAAGGGGGCCCCAGAGAGGGGGACATACACAAATTTATGTGCAATAGATGTTTTCTTTTTTTTTTTGCTTTTCTCTTCGTCCCCCTCCCGGGTGCCTCATCCTCGCAGATCTCATCCCCGAACGTAAGCTGACCAAAACGTACCGGGGACTCGATCTGCTGGATCTGCTGCATGATAAGGCAGCCCCCCTCACTGCTGCTACTCCCATCCTCCTCATCCTCCCCCTCGCTCCCGCTGCCCTCTGAAGGGCTAGAATCAGACGGGAGAGCCATCTGCTCAGGGGCTATCCCGCTATGTGATGCCTGGAGATCACTTACCAGGCCACCAGGCGGTGGGTAGGGTGCGACCTCCTCCACGCATACCTCTTCCTCCTCCTCCACCGCCTGGCCGGGGCCCTGCGACCCCTCCAGAGCCACACCGGTCATGGCTCTGAACTGGTCATCATTCCGCAGCTTCTCCATGAAGGGTCCACTGCCTGCCAATATGGTGCTCCTGCGGTCCTGCAGCTCTTGGATGGCTTGCTTGATTTTCCGGACCGCGGCGGATAGCTCAGGCTTCTTGGTGCCAGAGGCCCTCTCGGACCTCTCCTGAGCTACCCTCAACTCCCCCCAGAGGGAACTTAGCTTTTTTGCGGTGTCCTCATACTCACAGAGGTGCGCATGGACACGGGAGGCATAGGTGACGGTTGCCTCCCTCGCCACCTTGGTACCCCAATCAGGGGGCACCGCTGCAGCACCTCTGCTGGCACTCGACCTACCTCCAGAGGGAGGAGCTGCCGCGGTCGTAGCCTCGGGGGTCCTCCGGGTCTTCATGCTGGAACCCCTGCTGCCTCGGCCTGATGTTGCAGCCATAGCCTGGTTGGTGTTCCTCCCACCCCCCGCCGGCTTAGACCGGAGGCCAGTCCCACTCTGAGCCTTCTTTCCTGGGAAGGGGGCAGACAAAAAGTCCCAGATGGAAAAACAAACCTCCCTTCCCAGGAGCTCTCTCCGCACACAGCTCAGTACAGGAACCTCAGCCGAGTCCTGGAGTCCTCTCCACAGTACAACTCAGGAGTAACTACAGGAGCAACTACAGGAGCTCCTCATCACCAGTCCTCCCGTCCAGCACAACGTACACACTGCTGCGGCTGCATGGCTAATATCCACTGGACTGAGAAGGCCCCGCCCCCTCCGGTGACGTCATGATTCCATGAAATCACTCCTCCCCCTCAAGAAATCTACTCCAATCTAGACGCTCCCCTGTTGCTGAGGCGTGGTGACGCTGTAGCTGGGTGATTGCAGTCAGAGTAGTGGTGTTTGGCTTCTGTACTACAGGTAAGAAGATGGGACTGTACCAAGGTGATTACTACATTCAGGACAATAAGTAGCTAGATGTAGGTGTGCAGAATCCCACTCCCAATATTGTCAGGGTCTCTCACCCCCTCGTGTTGCCAGCTGTCAGGCTCCCGCACCCCCTCGTGTCGTCAGCTGTCAGGCTCCCGCACCCCCTCGTGTCGTCGGCTGTCAGGCTCCCGCACCCCCTCGTGTCGTCGGCTGTCAGGCTCCCGCACCCCCTCGTGTCGTCGGCTGTCAGGGTCCCGCACCCCCTCGTGTCGTGGGCTGTCAGGCTCCCGCACCCCCTCGTGTCATGGGCTGTCAGGCTCCCGCACCCCCTCGTGTCATGGGCTGTCAGACTCCCGCACCCCCTCGTGTCGTCGGCTGTTAGGGTCCCACACCCCCTCGTGTCGTGGGCTGTCGGGCTCCCGCACCCCCTCGTGCAATGGGCTGTCAGGGTCCCGCACCCCCTCGTGTCGTCGGCTGTCAGGCTTCCGCACCCCGTCGTGTCGTGGGCTGTCAGGCTCCCGCACCCCCTCGTGTCATGGGCTGTCGGGCTCCCGCACCCCTTCGTGTCGTCGGCTGTTAGGGTCCCACACCCCCTCGTGTCGTGGGCTGTCGGGCTCCCGCACCCCCTCGTGCAATGGGCTGTCAGGGTCCCGCAACCCCTCGTGTCGTGGGCTGTCAGGCTTCCGCACCCCGTCGTGTCGTGGGCTGTTGGGCTCCCGCACCCCCTCGTGCCATGGGCTGTCAGGCTCCCGCACCCCCTCGTGTCGTGGGCTGTCAGGCTCCCGCACTCTCCCCTTGTCGTTGTCTGTGGAGAAGATTAATACATATTTTAATTTTTCAGATTTTCTCTTATAAAACAAGATCCCTGAGCTTCTGCCTTTGACCGAAAAAATGGCGTCTGACAAGTCGCTGCTGTCTGCAGAAATGAACACAAGCATGGAGGAAGCGCTGTATGAACAGATGCTGATGAAGGTACGAAAGATGAATTGGAGAGGCCAGCAATCACCGGGTGAATGTCTCCTCCGTCAGCCGCCGGGGGCGCTACAGTCTCCAACATTTACCTAATGTGTATTGTTGGCTTTAGACCCCTCATAGTTGTACTATTTTGGGGCAGGAAAAATCAGTTTGCAAAACCATCCTGTTCATGTTACTCACTGATTCTCACTTGTTGCCTCATTTCAGGCCAAACAGGAGATACAGAGCAGAATACCGAACTTACCAGAAAGCAGACAGATCAGACCCCAGCCGGGTGAGATGGGCGTCCTCTGATTATTATCCAGATTACTTTGTGCATATTATGTGACAGATACCACAGTGGGGCAGTGGGGTCTTATTGACTACAACGGTCACATGATGCAACCAATGTGGGGGTCACATTGTTTTTTCTTTTGCAGTTGATTACATGTAAATGCTGCTTGGCTTTTGCCGATTTTATTGTGTTTTTGTTCACTTTTTGTTTTTATTTTTGTGTTAGGTTTCTGCATTAAAACTCGCACATCCAAAAATACCGAAATCTTTATTAACATCTGCAAGTCGAACCAGATCCCAGCGCCCCCGGACCTGATGGAGCGGGAGTTAGTCAGCATCCTGGAATCTGATGATCCCTCCGGCTATCGAGTCCCCATGAGCCTTGGAGAGCCCCACGTTGAAGTTGATAATAGTACGTTTTTTTGTTTTTTTTTATTTAATACAGCGCGTCTCTTTTTAAAGGGGTAGTCCAGAGATATCCTTAAAGGGGTTAAAATAGCAAGTATTACAACTTACTAATCCTCAATGGTCAAAGGTGCCATCTCCACAGGTTCTGGTAGGTCCACTTCAGTTTGACATCTTGTTGTTGACTTTTGAACTTTTTTGGTTTAGATTTGGGACTTAAAGGGATTGTCCACTACTTGGAGTCCCCTTTAAGAACTTATACCACTTATTCATAGCAGCCCTACTAAGGTCAGTGGGTGAGTCGGCACCGCAAAGTATCTAAGTCCTGGTGCACTTTGTCCTACAGGTGGAGGCGGCTGCACGGCATACGACATAGTGATTAATGGCACCTTCTTTGAGAAAATTAAGGTAACTGCAATTGCTTATTCTGACATACGAGCTGTCTGCTCTCCTTTGTGTCAGCTCCTTACTTTGTATTTTTTTTTATTAGAATAATGAGCTTTTCAGGGAATTTTTTATCACCGTGGCCATGGATGGACAAGAGAACAAGTACGAAATGGAGCTGTCAAGAGGTAACGACCACATCACTGATATTTTCCTTGATTTTTCCATCGACCACACAAGGACTTGTTCCTTCATGGAGCAAGTTTACCATATAATATATTGAAAATGTTTATGTACCAACCTGTTGTATGGCACCGTATCAAATGCCTTTGAAAAGTCCAGATAGACAACACCAACTAAGTTTCCCTGGTCCAACCTAGAACTTACCTCCCATAGAATCTTTTCAGATTAGTTTGCAGGACAGATCCCTCATAATCATATGTATAGGTTATTCTTATTGAGGTGCTCCAGGTTAGTATCTCTTAGAAAACCCACAAAGATGTTGCCCACAGTACAAGTTAAACTTACCGGCCTATAAATTCCAGGCTCACATGTTATCCCCTTCTTGAATATTGGTACCACATTTGCTATGTGGGTGTAACGCTGGTGGATATAGACCCACTGCCCCACAGGAGGGTTGTGACTAGGTGTCTACTGGGTCTCCACTAGAACCTCTGGTGGTGAGGATAGACTGGGCTGCCGGTAGACACCAGGTACCACTTCAGGGCAGTCCCCGGGACTGCAGCAGCATTCCGGAGGTACCAGGGTACCAAATACAGGAGAGCTAAGATAAAGACTAGGTCAGACAGTCTGAGATCGGGGCAGGCAGCACAGGTTCAGGATAGAGAAAAATGGCAAGGGGGACAGGGGTTTTTGATACCAGAAAACTCTTTTAACGCTTGCAACCTCTGTTTCTTGACTGCAACTCAAACAGTCGAATCAGTCAGTAAGAATTTAGGGCACTTCCATTGTGATATTTTGCATCAGCATTTGTTAGCAGACGCCAGGAATGGATCCAAAACAGAAGAGGTGAAAGTGTTTCAGTTACTATTTTTCACTGTGTTTGTTCCCCTCTGGTTTTCAGCTTACAAATACTGATGTAAATTAGTGCCAAAAATACTCACTGTGTGAATGAGGCGAGGAAGCTGCTTGTAATACTGTAATAGAAGTCCTTATTCTGAGGATGAGTGCTGTAATTCTTGTCTTCTCTGCTCCATCAAACTCCCCAGAGCAGGGGCAACCCCTGGGGCAAAACTGCTGGCGGCAGATGTCCAGACGTATGACTCAGTGATGTTTGATGGACCCCAAATCCCAAACAAAATGAATCAGACACATACAAAATAAATACACAAAGCATTGCAATTAGGTGTCAAACGTTCTCAACTTTATTTAAATTTACATGACACCGAAAATGGCACAACCCTCGACTCACGAAGAGTCACCCTCCAGCGCTCAGGAGAGGAAAACCCCCTGTGGAGGAAACCTCTAGAGAACCATGGCTGGAGGGCTGCGCTTCCCTTGCGCTTAGAGAGTTAGTGCCGATATATGACGGAGTTTTAGAATTTGTACATATTTACAGAGAACGACATAACAAATATAGACTATAATTGTGATAAACTGGATGTGGGAGAGATCTGGCTGCGATATCTGTCACCACATTTATTGCTGGAACGAATTTAGTTGATCTGATTTCCCAGGTGGATCTACCACTTCTCCCTTACAGATCCAGCTCCGTCTCTCAAGAAGTTGGGTACTTGGTTAAAGGGGTTGCTCATTATGGATAACCCCTAATAGGATGAGTATCCCCTTCCCCTCCCAATTTATCACCCATTAAAGTCAAGGATCCATCCATGAACTCCCAAAGAAGAGCAGCTCTTTGTACATAGTAACAGAAGGGGATCCTGTTTTGGGGACCCCCCCTCTGTTACCTTCCCATGCCCCCGGGGTGTCTAAGAAGACAACCCCTTTCCCTGCTAGAACCTCCAAATTACACCAACGTTGGCACATTACGTGGGGTGGTCAAGCTCAAGGTCCTCAGGCGCATCATCAGTAATGGCGCTGATCGTGGCAGCGCGGCATTCTTTTATGGAATCTTCTTTATGACACTTGTTTATGCCCTCACAATAGTTGTCATGGTTACTACAAAGGCTATTACTGATGCAGGATCCAAGTATTAACCCTTTCATCATTGGTAATTCACTTTCATTATGGAGGCAACTAACTGCACTTGTTACCAAGCAGAAGTCTTATCATTACGGCTTCCCTTAGGCACCATAAGAAATACAGATTATAGAACATGCGTACAAGTGTTTCAGGAGTGTTTTGCACTTTTTAGATCCATAGATTGGGCTTATAACTAGCACTGTACAAAGCCAAAAATTAAGAGGAAATTACTTGTAAAATAATATTATAGGGAATTGCATTTCAAGCATTTTCCTAATGTGCATTCTACATACTTGCATAGTTGCATAGGTTGAAAAAGTTTGAACTTTAATGTCCTAGGTCTACCTCCAAAGTTATACATTTTCTATTACTAGATTATTTATAACCCACAATGTCATGTTTTGTTAAAAAAGTATCCAGCCCTTCTATAAATGCTGTTATACTATCTGCCATTACTATATCTTGTGGTTGGCATTCCACAGTCTGACTGCTCTATCTGTAAAGAATCCTTTCCTATTAAGTTGCCAGATTCGCCTCACCTCCGCTTGTTATGAATGTTCCTGGTGCTTTGTAAGGTCCTGGAAAGTGATAAGTCATGTGCCAATACTATGCATTGACCACATATGTATTTATACATATAAATGTCTATTTATGAAGGAGATGATAATTACCCTTCATAGAGGTGTTATGATCATTCATAAATTGCTTTCATAGGTTTGATCTCCAGGATTAGGAGAGATTTGGGGTGTAAACTTAATAAACAATGAGTAAAACATCAAAGCAAACGAAAAAGGGTTTGTGACCCAAACTGGTAGGTGAGACCGGCTAGCCCCATATTATACGAGGTCACAACCAGGTTTCGCCTGAGGAGGGCAGCACTAATGAGTCCTCAGGAGCGCATAACCCTGAAATATGCAGCGATTCTACACTACCCATTATAAAAGGGTAATATGCTACTTACTACCATGTTTTAGCTAAGATACAAGGCATACTTGTAAGGAGAGATGAAAAAGGTGATGGGGAACAACATATAAATATACTGAGGAACGCTATACACTAGTGGCCAAAATTGAGTCAACACCCCCAAGATTTACGAATTTTTAGCATTTTGCCAATACAAATACAAATTTCATGAATGTTTTTGATTTCACAGTAAAGTTTTTAAGTAGAAATAAAATCTCATATAGAAACACAATATTAGCAGGAAATTTGTTCATTTGTCAACAAATTGGACACTATTGTCACTCAGATGACTGTGGGAGAAAAGCCATTTATTTGTCCTATTTTCATATCTAACACTAAATGTTATTACTCAGTTGGACAGCCCTTGGCCTTGATGACTGCCTGGCATCTACTTGGCATGCTATCTACCAGTTTGTGTAAATCAGATGGTGTGATGATATGAAGCCATGATTTGATGATGGCTGCAATGAGTTCCTGCTTGTGTGAAGCCCGCTGTTTTGACACCTCTCTTTTGAGGCGAGCCCAGAGATTCTCAATAGGATTGAGATCTGGGCTGTTTCCTGGCCAATTCAATAGCTGGATATTTTTGTCCTTGAACCAAGAGAGACATTTTTTAGCTGTATGGCATGGGGCTCCATCTTGCTGAAAAATAAACGGTGTCCCTTCACTAAATACATCATGTGCCGAAGGAATGAGTTTAGGCTGAAGGACTTCCTTGATGTCCTTTTCAGCATTAACTGTTCCTTCAATTACCTGCAGCCTACCACCTGCATCTCTGGACACGCAGCCCCCTACCATAACACTCAGAGGATGCTTCATGGTGGGTACTATACCCTCTGACAACCAGTCCTCTCCAGGTCGTCGTCGAACGTAGCAGACACCGTCGCTGCCAAACATGGGTAGGCGTGTCTCATCGCTCCATATAACATTTCTCCATTGTTCAGTGGTCCATTTACAATGTTCTTTGGCCCACTGCAGACGTTTCTGACGCTGTGAGGCATTCAAAAATGGCTTTTACCTGGTATTCTGGCTCTTAACTCCGCTTTTACCAATCGTCGTCGAATCGTCCGATCGGACACTGTCAAGGGAAGAACATTTCTGCACAAAAAACGTGTCGCTCGGCAGGAAAATCCCCTTGATATTGCGTTTTTTGAGATTTTTTTTTTCCGTTCTTTAGAAACGCTGCAAAAATACTGAAACAATAAACATGAAACTGCTTCAAATCTGCAAGGATTCACTATTCCTGCTTTTCCTGGTACTATCAAACATAGCATTTTTGGGAACTTGGAGCTCTATATTACAAATATGTCCGTCCCTCCAGTTGAAAGAAATTAACATTTTCCTGGAGGGAAGTTTATATTTTACATTATGTCAGTTTTTGTCTATCGATGATAAAGTGCAGTTTGCAGCAATTTTTATTGTGACATATACCCAAATCATTCACGAAAATATTTCACATTCAACGCGCGTCGGACGGGCCTGCGTGCTCTCACATGCCAGGGCTGAGTTTCAGTTCCAGTCCGACCCTGTTAATCATCTATAGTTTCCCTTCAGAGTGGAAAATGCTGAAAAATCGGAAGTTCCTGGGATCCATTTTTGAACAGAATATCAGAACCAAATCAAAACCGATGATTCAGGGAATGGACACAATGTCCCAACTCTAAGGTACAAGTCTATGGCATACAGTCTGTAAAAGACGACAGAGTAGGCTGCTGTTGAGCATCGGCGGCTTCTCTGATGTTCCTCGCTCATCTATGCAGTACATGGTCGGCCATTCAATTGATTGGATGTCTTATAATACCACATTTCCCCTAGGGACACAAAGTATGAAGAGCTCCACTCCTCCTGGTGATAGGTTATACCCAACAGATGGGGCAGCGCCACTCCTCGTGGTGATGGGTTACACCCAACAGATGGGGGAGCGCCACTCCTTGTGGTGATAGGTTATACCCAACAGATGGGGGAGCGCCACTCCTCATGGTGATGGGTTATACCCAACAGATGGGGGAGCGCCACTCCTCGTGCTGATGGGTTACACCCAACAGATGGGGGAGCGCCACTCCTCGTGCTGATGGGTTACACCCAACAGATGGGGGAGCGCCACTCCTTGAGGTGATAGGTTATACCCAACAGATGGGGGAGCACCACTCCTCGTGGTGATGGGTTATACCCAACAGATGGGGGAAGTTACAGAATGGCTTGTTATGGTGCAAGAACATTGTGGACATTGTTTTTTTGGTTTTTTTTTAACTATTTTGCCTTTATGTTCTTTATTTTTTTCCTACAGACCCTCCCAGCTAATGTGGCACCCCAGGGGTCTGGTTTCCACAGTAATGTAATGTTATGTCTGAGAGCAGGTGGGAGGTCCTTTGGTCAGGGATCCTGTGCATGCCACACCTCCTGCCCAGTCTTGGGAGGGGAAGGACTTCCCCTATATAAACCCGGGGCTGAGGCAGGGTTAGAGAGTTCTGAGAGAAGAAGACAGGGAGCAGAGCTGCTCTATGGGCTCTGCTCCACAGGCAGGCCCTGGCTGGGGCCTGAGCCTGGAGAAAGAAGACAGAACAAGAGTAGAGAAGAGAAGCAGCATAGCAAGAAACATCAGGAGCTCTGTGGGGAGCAGTGTTACAACGAGTCAGGGGCTGGCAGCTGCAGAGCTCGCCCTGACTGAGAAGATTTCTTACCGGACCCAGAGTCCGAGGCTGTGGGGACTAACTCCTACCCAGCAGCAGAAACCGTCCGGCAGAGGATTTCAGGTCCTCTGGCCCAGAAGCCCGAAGGCACGGTCACACGCGTGGGACCAGCACCGCCATCGTGGAGCGGAAGCCATTAGAAGGCCCTGAGTCACCAGCCATACGGGTGAGCACCACACGGTACACTCAGGGACGTGGGCTACTTATACCCGCCTCTAGCAAGGTAGCCAGAAGAGTACAGTTAGTCTGGGAGGCCTACAACTCCGCCTGGCCAGGGGAGATCCCATCTGCTCAAGGACTGACCAGGCCCCAATCGCTAGCCAGTACTCCGGGAGGGTCTATCTTTGTCACCAGTAAAGACCCTGAACTACACAGTACCGTCTCCGAGTGGTTCCTGCTACCCCCATCATCCACGTCAGCTGCCCTGAGGCCATACCCCTCCCGTTGGGGGTTATACCATCCACGCTGCACAATCCTACCACCGGCCTCAGCGGTCTGCCCTGCAGCAGCAGCTCCCTGGCTGCACTCAACGGGTGGCGTAGTCATCTAACATCTACTGCTATAACATCGCCACTTAGTCTGACTCCCTGGGCACGGACCGGGTCACCGCCACGAGACTACAACCCTCAACAGATCCGGCTCCGGGTAAGCCCCCGTGTGCGAGACGCTACGCGACACAGCAGGCCCAGGGGCGCGTCAATTTTGGCGTAGTCGGCAGGATACGTGCCCGCAACCACCGGGTACTGCGTGCCTGAAAAAGAGACTTTTAAAACTTACCTGTGGTGAAGATTCCCGCCATCCGGCGCCATCTTCAGCCTTCTTCCCGCCATCGGTGAAGATTCCCGCCATCAAGCGCCATCTTCAGCCTTCTTCCCGCCATCCGTGGAGTTTTCCCGCCATTGGACGCCATCTTGAGGACGCCGCGCGGGAAGAAGAGGGGCGTGGACTCCGAAAGCGCGCGAGAACTGAAGCCCCGCCTCACGTCCGGACGTTGCGTAAGGTCCTGGAAGGAGCCCAGCAGACGCCGACGTCACAGGAGCGCGACGGAAGGTCCTCAACCCTGACGATCCACTGCGGAGCCGCGGCCTACGGAAGAGGATCATCGCAAGGTAGGCCACGGTCCACTAGGGGGGAGGAAGATGTCGGATACGGAGGAGAGCTTCACTGCCTCAACCCCCGCCAGCGTCACCGCTGCTGCAGTTATGCCCTTCACCATGCCCTATATCCCGGGAGCAGCTTGGCTACCCCAGTACTCAGGGGAGTCACATACCCTGCATGACTTTAGAGAAAAGCTGGATAGCCTCTTCCAGGTGTACCCCCTCACAGAAGAGCAAAAAGTGAGCATCCTGGTGGCCCAACTAACCGGGGCAGCCAAAAGGGAAGTAAAATCCTGGCCACCTGGGAGGAGGACTGTCGCAGGAATACTAACCCGGCTGAGGGACACCTTTGATGCCCGCACCTCAGCCGAGATCAAGCTTAGATTCTACGGGTGCTAACAGCGGGCACATGAGAGTATAAGGGACTATGCCCTGAACCTACAAGAGGACCCGGACGGGTCTGAAGACTATCCTCAGGAGGAGACAAGGAGAGGACACCGCTGCTGAAGGGAAGTAGCATAAACTGAAACTGTAAATAGTTACTCGTTAGGGTACAAGAACTGCTGCTAACTAAAATATGGTCCCCGTTGGGACAAGTGTGAACTGTTTCCCGTGTGTCCCTATCCCTTACCAGGCTGAGGACTGTGAGCAGCCATTCCTTATTCCCACAGGCTGAGGACTGTGAGCAGCCATCCCTTATCCCCACTGGCCAAGGACTGAGAGCGGCCACCCTGTACATAGTTGGAGCGTAACCCGGGATGGACTAAAGACTGTTAAGGACTCGGGGCAGGACAAACCCCTACCTGGTTACGTCTCCCTGTTTTGGTGAAATGGACACCTTGCTTTTCTTCAGAGACTGCACCCGGTTGCGGACACGCCGTGACCATCTTTATGTGATTTTCTTGTTGTATTATTAATGTTTATATCTTGTTATGTTTTTCTAAAATTTGTTTAGTCCCGGAGTACTAAATTTTACTAGGGGGGAATGTGGCACCCCAGGGGTCTGGTTTCCACAGTAATGTAATGTTATGTCTGAGAGCAGGTGGGAGGTCCTTTGGTCAGGGATCCTGTGCATGCCACACCTCCTGCCCAGTCTTGGGAGGGGAAGGACTTCCCCTATATAAACCCGGGGCTGAGGCAGGGTTAGAGAGTTCTGAGAGAAGAAGACAGGTAGCAGAGCTGCTCTATGGGCTCTGCTCCACAGGCAGGCCCTGGCTGGGGCCTGAGCCTGGAGAAAGAAGACAGAACAAGAGTAGAGAAGAGAAGCAGCATAGCAAGAAACATCAGGAGCTCTGTGGGGAGCAGTGTTACAACGAGTCAGGGGCTGGCAGCTGCAGAGCTCGCCCTGACTGAGAAGATTTCTTACCGGACCCGGAGTCCGAGGCTGTGGGGACTAACTCCTACCCAGCAGCAGAAACTGTCCGGCAGAGGATTTCAGGTCCTCTGGCCCAGAAGCCCGAAGGCACGGTCACACGCGTGGGACCAGCACCGCCATCGTGGAGCGGAAGCCATTATAAGGCCCCGAGTCACCGGCCATACGGGTGAGCACCACACGGTACACTCAGGGACATGGGCTACTTATACCCGCCTCTAGCAAGGTAGCCAGAAGAGTACAGTTAGTCTGGGAGGCCTACAACTCCGCCTGGCCAGGGGAGATCCCATCTGCTCAAGGACTGACCAGGCCCCAATCGCTAGCCAGTACTCCGGGAGGGTCTATCTTTGTCACCAGTAAAGACCCTGAACTACACAGTACCGTCTCCGAGTGGTTCCTGCTACCCCCATCATCCACGTCGGCTGCCCTGAGGCCATACCCCTCCCGTTGGGGGTTATACCATCCACGCTGCACAATCCTACCACCGGCCTCAGCGGTCTGCCCTGCAGCAGCAGCTCCCTGGCTGCACTCAACGGGTGGCGTAGTCATCTAACATCTACTGCTATAACATCGCCACTTAGTCTGACTCCCTGGGCACGGACCGGGTCACCGCCACGAGACTACAACCCTCAACAGATCCGGCTCCGGGTAAGCCCCCGTGTGCGAGACGCTACGCGACACAGCAGGCCCAGGGGCGCGTCACTAACTCCAAGCAAGTCCCTCATCTCAGAAGTTGAAAGGTTTGGGTTACTTTGAGGTTTAATGCATGCATTTACTTTTTTTAGAATCCCATCTTACAAAAGATATAGGATATCCAACTTCTTGGACTCCAAGAATAAGGGGGCTGCAGCCTGGAAGTAACCCCGCTGCCCTTTTTAAAGAATATGCTGGAGTGGGGCAGCTACCCGGATATTCACTGTGCAGGAGAACTGCAGCTAAGCCCATTCACTTTTCTGGATCTATGCTGTCGTTCCGCTGCACAGTGGAGGCCATGATGCCAATGTGCAGGGAATGACTGTGAAAGGGGCTGTTCCTCATTACAAGCATCAGTGCCACTTTATTATATTAGAGATTGACCCCAACAGATCATAAATTGATGGTGTACTCTTTAATATACTGCTTCCTTCCTTTTTTTATCAGTTCACCCGTGAAACCAGATTACATGATTGTGGCGGAACCTCCTGTAGGACACCCAAGTTTTCTGGTGGCTGAAATCTCTTTACCTAAAGTGGTGAGACCCTCAGATGTGGTTTAGGATTGTGATCTTTTTGCATTTCATGTGATTTCCAATAGTCTTCCCTTATTAAAAGTCTGTGCCAACCTCGTGCTACCAGTCCTCCTCTGCCAACTTTTATCATCACAGCTTTGATGTGTCCACAGTAGCCAATTGCTGGCAGTTGTGACACATTTGCTGGATGATGATGATATAATTTTTTTTTCATACCATGGTGGGTTGTTTGCAAGCTATTGGAATGGGAAAGAATGACTCTGTCACCAGAGAACGACTGTTCAAACCAAGCACAGACGCCCGGTGCTTCACAGCGGGACCAGTCATTTATATAAACCTTCCCCCCTGCTTGTTTCCCCTCCATCTCCACCATCACCTCTTCTTTGACAGTTCTGGCTTCATAGATCCAGAGAGGAGATAGAGGGAAAACAAGCTGGTGGGAAGATGTATATATTATACTAGATGGTGGCCCGATTCTAATGCATCGGGTATTCTAGAATAGGTATGCGGCCGACCGGGCGCAATGAGCAGAGCTGTGTTTAAATTTTGCGCCAAAATCGCTGATTGGTCACGGTTGCCGGCCTCGACCAATCAGCAAAGCGGTGTTAAAATTTGGCGCCTAAATCGCAGATTGGTCACGGCCGGCGGTCACGACTAATCAGCAGAGCGGGGTTTAAATTTGGCGCCAATAATGCTGATTGGTCGCGGCCAGCGAACGTGACCAATCAGCAGAGCGGTATTTAAATTTGGCACCAATAATGGTGATTGGTCGCTGCCGTGACCAATCAGTAGAGCTGTGTTTAAATTTGGCACTAATAATGCTGATTATTCACGACCGGTAACCGCGACCAATCAGCAGAGCGGTGTTTAAATTTGGCGCCAATTTCTCTGCTTGGTCGCGGCTGGCCACTGCAACCAATCAGCGAAACGGTGTTTAAATTTGGCGCCAATATGGCTGATTGGTCACGGCCGGTGGTTGCGACTAATTAGCAGAGCGAGATTTAAATTTGGCGCCAATACTGCTGATTGGTCGCGGCCGGCGACCGCGACTAATCAGCAGAGCGGTGTTTAAATTTGGCGCCAATATTGCTGATTGGTCGCGGCCGTCGACCGCTACCAATCAGCAGAGCGGGGTTTACATTTGGCGCCAAAATTGCTGATTGGCGCGTCCACCAGGTGCGAACAATTAGCAGAGCGGGGTTTAAATGTGGAACCAAGATCGGTGATTGGTCGCGGCCGATATTTAAAATTGGCGCCCAAATTGGTGATTGGTCGCGGGCAGCGCCCGCGACCAATCAGCGATTTTTAACACAAATGGACCTTTGTAACACCATGCGGATACTGTGGGGACATCAGCGGCTAGGGTGTGAAGGGAGACCGGGGAGCGGCGCTGCGGGTCAGGATACTTCTGCTCCGAGCGCCCGCTCATGTCCCGGGTTCTCCGAGCGGAAGTACCCGCACAGGCAGCGCCGCTGACATCCATGCGGCTAGGGTGTGAAGGGAGGACCGTGGAGCGGCGCTGACATCCAATTGGTCGCGGCCGCTATTTAAACCTGCCGCACAAATCGGTGATTGGTCGCTGTCTTGGCCCGCGACCAATCACTGATCTTGGCGCCAAAGTTAAACACTATTGTGCTGATTGGTCGTGGACGCTGCCCGCGACCAATCACCGATTTGGGCGCCAAATTTAAATATCGGCCGCGACCAATCACCGATCTTGGCTCCAGATTTAAACACCGCTGTGCTGATTGATCGCGGCCGATATTTAAATTTGGCGCCCAAATCGGTGATTGGTCGCGGTCAGCGCCCGGGTCCAATCAGCACAGCGGTGCTTAAGTTTTGCGCTAAGATCAGTGATTGGTCGGGTCCGAAGACCGCGACCAATCAACGAATCGTCTTGGTGAGGACCGGGGAGCTGCGCTGCCTGTGCGGCTACTTACGTTGCGAGACCCCGGGACATAGCGGGCGCTCGCAGCAGAAGTATCCAGACCCCCAGCGCCGCTCCCCGGTCCTCCCTTCCGCATGGAGGTCAGCGGCGCCGGCGGTCCTTCCGCTGCTACCGGCTGGGAGATAAGCGCCTCGCGCCGCTCATCTCCCTGCTGCATCTCCGTCCCGCAGATGGGTCCAGCGGTAGGGTTCTTTCTGCTGTTGCCGGCCGGGAGATGAGCGCCTCGCGGCGCTCATCTCCCGGCTGCATCGCCGCTCCGCTCCGTCCCGCAGATGAGCCGCTAACGGCCGCCATCTTTTTTCAGAAATCCCGCGGCGCTGATTGGCCGCTGCCGGACCAATGAGCGACGCGGGATTTCCTGGACAGACAGACAGACAGACGGGATAAGACGATTATATAGTAGATTATTTAATTATATAGTGCCATTGATTCCATGGCGCTGGTGCATATAAATGATGTTATAATGATGATATAAATGATGAAAGAGGCTTGTTGCGATAGTGTAGAACACGCCGCTCTTTATTTTTTCTATATTAATGCGACATTTGGAGGAATCGCACAGAAAATGCTTTAAATGTATTTATTTTTTAATTTGATTTTTCTCATGTCCATGATTCACATTGCGTTAAATGAGGCATAATGAAGATTAAGAATGTTTCAGCTGTATCCTTCATCAGACAGGATAATGTAGCTTAAGGGGACCCACTTGGTTAAATATAGGGGTCAGTTCTGGTCTTCCCAAAAAGCAGATTAAGTAGTCACCACACGGGAATCTGGTGATTACTGGGTTTGCTTTTGGGGACCCCAGATTTCTTCATATAACCGACTGGGCCTTCTGCCTAATGAAGGCTACATTATCTGAAATTCTGGTACCATTCATTATGCCTCACTTAAAGGGGTTGTCTGGCACTTTAATATTGATGATCTATCCTAAGGATATTCCATTAGTATTAAAGTGGTGGACAACCCCTTTTAATGCCGTGTGAATCATAAAAAATATTTGAAGCATTTTCTGTGAGCAGTTACTCCAAGTGTCAGATTTAATGTATGAGACGTCTGGAGCTACACAGTAACTTCTAGTTGGCCACATATCAAGATAAAAGTTTAGATTTTTGTGCACTTGTTGGTTACAACTTTCTTTCCCGTACAGAAGCATTCAGCGACATAAGCGTTGTTACCACGCTGGTCTTCTCTTTACAGTCTTCTGCTAGATCTCGTGTTGGACTTGGGTGAAGACAGAATAGTCTTAGTCGGACGTCCCGATTTGTATCATCTAGACGTCTTCATTCCTTACAATATCATCCAAGAACAAAGTGGAGCTCAGTTCAACAAGGACAGTAAGGTGAGACAATAAAGCAAAGTTGGACATGTCTTATAGCCCATTCTGAAATCTCCTTCTTAAAGAGGTTCTCTGAGAAAATGTATAAAATAAAATTTTAAAAAATGTATACATTTATTTAGCAAAAATAAATTGTTTTAATTAGGGGATAATTCTATGTGAATACTTTTATGCCCAAGAATGGCAAAAGTATTCTCGGAGTGATACCTTTACTGGCTAACCAGAAAAAAAAAATATATATGCAAGCTTTCAGAGCACAGAGGCTCCTTCTTCAGGCAATATTACAAATGAATTCATAACATTTGTAATCCTGCCTGAAGAAGGAGCCTGTGTGCTCTGTAAGGAGATTTTTGTGTACTCATCGTCAAATCTCTTTCTCTTAGCCTCTAATTGGGGGACACAGGACCTTGGGTGTTATGCTGCTGTCCACTAGGAGGCGACACTAGGCTTAATCTGAAAAAGATTAACGGTGGCTCCTCCTCTGCAGTATACACCCCCTGACGGCATCAGCCATGTTCAGTTTTGTGCAAAAGCAGTAGGAGGAACGTAACATGAATAACATAATTATGCCTATAAGAAGGCTACCGCCCAGTGGAGAATGTGTGTCACTTCTCGCATCGCCTGGGCACTGCGGGTCCCCCCTTGGTGATTTACGTATGCCACAGCCGTGGCATTGTCTGACTGTACTCTGATGTGAGTGGCTGCCAGTAAATGATGGAAGGCTCTCAACGCCAGGAGAATGGCACGAATATCCAAGATGTTGATGGGCATGGTCGCTTCTGTTGGGGACCACTTGCCCTGTGCTCTGTGGTGCAGGTGTACCGCATCCCAACCCATCAGGCTCGCATTGGTGGTCAGAACCTTCCATTGACTCGTGAGAAAGGATTTCCCCTTTGTTAGCGAGGTTGGTTTGAGCCACCAGTGCAGGGATCTCTTGGTTGATGACGTCAACTGAAACTCCCTGTCGAGGGAAAAAGGATTCCTGTCCCATGACTTGAGGATGGCTAGTTGGAGAGGCCTGAGGTGAAGCTGGGCAAATGGGACCGCTTCTATTGCCGCCACCATCCTACCAAGGACTCTCATGGCAAACCGGAGAGACTGAGGGGGTTTGCGAAGTAGGATGCGGACCCCTATTCGGAGAGGCAGTGCTTTGTCCTTGGGGAGGAGTACTAGACCCTTGAGGGTGTTGGATAACATTCCCAAAAAGGTCAGAGATTGACTCGGGGTTGGTGATGACTTTTTCAAGTTGAGCCGGTGCAATTGGTATATGGAGGCATGCGTCTTGAAAGTCTATGGAGGCGAGAAATTCTCCCGTCTCCATGGACGCAATGATGGACCGAAGGGACTCCATGCGAAAGTGACGTACCCGTACTTATTTGTTGAGCTGTTTTAGATCCAATATGGGCCGTACGCTGCCTCCTTTTTTGGGGACTACGAATAGATTTGAGCAGAACCCTTGGAAGCGCTTGGCCGTAGGGACCGTTACTAAGACACCTGCTTGGAGAAGTAATGAAACCGCGTGGTGGAAGGCACGAGCCTTGGCTGGCGGTTTTGGGGGAACAGACAGGAAGAATCTGTTTGGCGGGTTGGAAGTGAACTCTATCTTGTATCCTGAAGACACTAGTTCCCTGATCCACCTGTCTTCTGTAATAGGCAGCCAGAGCTGGTGAAAGAGCAAAAGACGGCCGCCTACAGGTGGGGTGTCTTCCAGAGTTCGTGAGTCATGATGAGGAGGAAGTGCAAGACTTTCCTCCCTTAAATTTTGACTGGCCTGCCTTTGTTTGCCAGGTTTTGTCCGACTTTTGCGTCGACCTCGAGTTGTCCCAGCGTGGAGCGCGGCTGTTATTCTTTGCTGGTCGTGAGACGGATCAGCCGGAAGAGTTCCGAAAGGATCGGTAACGTGCCTGATTGCGCTTTTTGTAAGTGTGTTTGGGCTTCAGTTGGGGGAGAGAGATACTTTTACCCCCGGTGGCGTTGGATATCATTGTGTCCAACTGTTCACCGAAAAGCCGACCACTGAGGTACGGGAGGTGAGTGAGGGACTTCTTTGAAGCTGCATCTGCTTTCCATTCCTGCAGCCAGAGGATACACCGAATTGTGATGAAGCTATCCCGGCTGCACCCATTGCAGAATCCAGAGCTGCATGGAGCTTGTAATCTACCACGACTGCTATTTGGGCCGCTTGGTCCGACAGTTCAGGGGTAGGTATTTTGTAGGCCAGTTTGTAAATTTTGGGCCCAGGCCAGGATTGCCTTGGCAGCCCAAAAAAACTGAGGCGAACGTGAGAGCCAGGGAGGCCCCTGCGGCCTCGAAAATTGAACGGGCCATGCGTTCCACCTGCCGGTCTGCTGTGTCCCTGAGGGTTGAGCTATCTGGCAGAGAAAGTGCTGCTAGTCTGGAGACTGGAGGATCCACTTCAGGTGGATCTGTCCACTTTTTGGTGACCTCCTGTGGAAAGGGGTACCGCGCCTCCAGATATTTGCGATTAGTAAACTTTTTCTCAGGTTGTGAGAACTGCTTTTTAAGGATCGCCTTAAACTCTGGGTGGTCAAAGAACACCTTAGGCGGTTTCAGGACTCCTTCAAAGGAAATTTTATGTCCTGGTGTCTCCAGGGGTGGATCGGAGATGTCCAGCACCCAATGGATAGATGAGATTAAATCATCAACTAGCACTGTATTGCCCGGGCGAATAGGGATCAGGGACCCTTCGGTTTCCTTGTCTGAGTCTGAATCACAGATGTCTTCCGAATCCTGTATCTCGCTAAGGCGACTCCTGCTGGGAGAACCGGAGCGGAGACCTTCTCTGGTCGGGGATGGCTGTGGGGATCTGCGTTGTCTGTCCCTGTCAGGGGACGGTCTAGATGAGCTGTGAGTACGGTGTCTCACACTGGAAGGGGATGACCGTGTGGTATGGGATGATGCAGATGGGGCCAGCGATGCAGAGTGGCTTTGCAGAGGGGGCCAGCAATGCAGAGAAAGTTATAGACTTCACAGCCGAGTCGAGACTGTAGCTGTAATTTTATCCCACCTTAGTGTGCTGTAGTACAGCGCCGGTAAAATCCAAGATCCTGTGCTCCCCAGAGACCAGCTGGCGACCGGTATGTGAAGCGTTAACTTCCTTCCGTTCTCCCTCTGCTGGTTAATGGCCGCCGGAGTGTGGAGAAGAAAGGGGGCGGAGCGCTGGAAAGGCGGCCGTATTGCTAGAAAGCGCGCCCTTTCAGTTCGTCTCCGCCCCCTGTATGACACTGTGTAGTGTCATATTGGTCATCCGGGGGGCGGGGCGCGGAGAGTGGGCGGCGGCTTCAGCTAGGCGGTGTAAATTTAGAATGTATGCCCAAAAGGGCTGCAGGCCGGCGCGGTAGTCCGAGGGGGTACCGGATCTGAATCGGACCCCCCCCGGTTTTTAATGGCAGGAAAGGCGGTGGGATACTATATTAAAAGGGAGCCCTTAAAGGGTTCCTCTGAGGCACTGTAGCGCTGGTGCCGGCAGAGAGACAGAGCTGAAGCCAGCCTGTGTCTCTGTGTGCCCTTCTGCCAGTACTGTCCCCTGGTCCATCAGGAGTCTGCAGCGGAGCTGCGATTCCTGAACGTTGGTGCAGAGCGACAGCTACTGGGAGCTATATATTGCTGTCTGCACAAATCCTACCTGCGGTGTCTAAACCTAATGCCCCCATGAGGGGGATTGGGGAGTGTCAGGCAAAATGTATTTTTGTCCTAGTTTTAAAAATGAGAGATGTCTTAAATCTCCATCCCCTGCTCATTTAGAATGGTCCTACATAGAATTCACTCTTGCTTTCCCCAAACAAGGAATTTTTATTACCGCCATAAAACCTCAGCCAGAGCAAGCATACTGGTGTAAACTGGAAATTCCCTCCAAAATCCTATTGTCTAACTGTACAAACTTTTAATGTCGAGTTTAATAATGCACATGACTGTCACAAACACAGGGACCACATTTTTGGGATGTTCACCTTTTTCCAATTATGCCGGTATATCTTACATAACTGGGAAACCACCAGAAACCCAGGAAATGGGTTCTGATATTTGATATCCATCTTCATGAATATTGGTGACGGCAAACATGATGTATCCATCTTGGATGTGAGACCCCCCCATACCAAGATATGAAATCTGAAGGCTTTTTATGTCTTAGGCAGCTGGGTGGGTTCACAAAACCGTGTGAGGTAAACAACATGGGTGTCTCCTAGTGTTTTGGCCCCTTACTAAAAACCAGAACGGACATTTTACTTCATTCTTAACCAGGGACGTCAGACGCAAGCACTCTTCGCTGCATGGAGGAATCACACCTAGTTTCCGGGGAGCCGTGCACTCCACACAATCTGAGACCATCACCTCGTGGCGCAGGTTTTGCTATTATTTACCCCTTGTATTTTAATAACTGTTTTATGCATATATGTAAATTGTCTCTTTTATAAAATCTTGTATATCTTTTGTAAACACTGCCCACTTTCGGGAGTATTTCATTATTATTTACCAGCTTCGTTCTTCTTGTCCTATGTCGAGCAAACACGTTCCTCACCCGCTAATTCACGTTACCTAACAGGTACCCGATCAACCTGTTAAGCGATCGGTGGTGGCAGTATACCGGTATTTGTGATATTGTGGTTTGAGGGTGGCTGGACGGAGGTATATATACGTTCCTGGAAGGAACTGGTGGTATATATACGTCCTGTCACATCACGTGCCACAATAGTCGACATAAATTAGAGCAGCTGCGCCCGTGCTTATCCTCGGTCAATACCGTGGTTGACCAGCAGGATAAGGGGGCGCCAGAGGGCTGCAAGGTCTGACCAAGTGTTTTTCGTGACAGGGAGGGTGCTGCCTTCACAGTCAGGAGGCTGTAATCCTCCCTCGACCTCAACCCAAGACCAAAAGGAATTGGGGAAGGAGGGGGGTCTCAACTTCGAACCAACACCCGAGGGGCTGGGGAAGGAGCGACATGGTAAGGAGACGTCTCGACTTCAACTGTGCACCCCTAGAAGGGGGCAGAGGAGGAGCCATGCCGGGGGTCTCTCCAGAGACCCACTTATCTTCATTTGTAACTCCATGGAAAAAGAAAAAATCAGAAAAAAATGGAGTAAAAATCTTTAGGTGTGCCTTCTTGCGACACTAAGCAAAAAACTGAACATGGCTGACGCCGTCAGGGGGTGTTTACTGCCGAGGAGGAGCCACCGTTAATCTTTTTCAGATTAAGCCTAGTGTCGCCTCCTAGTGGACAGCAGCATAACACCCAAGGTCCTGTGTCCCCCAATGAGGCGACAGAGTAATATATTTTTTTCTGGTTAGCCAATAAAGGTATCACTCCGAGAATACTTTTGCCATTTTTGGGCATAAATGTATTTACATCAAATTTTCTGGCTAGCACGGTACCACAATATAAATTTGTACTGTACATCGCAATTACAGGATAATAATTGCTTATGGACATAATGGCCAACGATGTCAGCAGCCATCCATCCTAGATGGGTGAAGGTAAACTGTTTGAGACGGACATCTCTGACCTACCTGTCGGAATCAAGAATTTGCATCTATGTCATCGATTGACTGACTGATCACGTCCATGAGTCAACATGCTGTAAACCTGTCATGATGAGTGAGCAGATAGATAAGTTCCTGTCAGGGTGAGGGGCAGCATCCTATCACAACATATAGTTGCCCAGAGACATCTGAATGCATCGGCTTTCCTTTATGCCATTCATCAAACATGTCGTATATTTTGTGTATAGCGAGTCACAAGCCTCGCACTGCTCTGCGTCTTATCATTGGTTCTATGAGCTGCAGTAAAACGTGACGTATATTCCAGGTGCTGACGATCACAATGCCGGTCCAGCCAGCATAGCGGTGGGCTCAGAAGATCAGCTTTGGAAAACGTTCCTCTTATATAGATCCTGTGGATCCTACTTACATTCGCTGCTGTTTACATTGTATGCTTACAATTCTATTTAGACTTCAATATGACTCCAGAATAAATTTTTGTCTTTCTTATACTTGCCGTATATTTTTCCCAAGGAGGGAGTTTAAGTATTGTGCTTTTTTCTTTTTTTTTTTTATTTCTACTGTAATATTTCATAATATCTGTGAATAAGTCTTGAAAATAATTTGCATTGAAAAGGTTGAGATCCTCTGAATCTACATGGATTTTTAGGAATTAAAAATCTACAGCAGTAAATCTGCAGCAGAATTTAAATTTTGCACCATGTCTGGATTTAGTAGCAGCTGCCCCTTTAAATGGAATATGTCAGCAGGTTTTTGCTACCCCATTTGAGAGCAGCATAATCTGAGGCCCTGATTCCAACGATGTATCACTTACTGGGCTGCTTGGTGTTATTTTGATAAAATTACAGTTTTTTTTTCTCATGCAGATCTCTGAATGCTGAGCTCTGTATAATAACCCCACCCACACCACTGATTGGCAGTTTATATACAGTGTACACAGAAAGCTGCCAATCAGTGGTGGGGGGCGTGGTTGGACTACGTGGCAGCAGGTTTACTAGTCCTCTAGTGATAATCTTCTGCTGATAAAAGTGTGATTTTTATCAAAACTACAACAAGCAGCCCTGTAAGTGAGACGTCCCTAGAATCAGGGTCTTTGTCTCTACATCATGCTGCTCTCAACAACAACCAATATATAGTACATCCGACGAGGGGTCAATGTGTTAAAAAAGAACTTTATTATAACAATTTGGGTACATGGCGGCAAAAGAAAAGAGCACACACACATATATATAGTAATACCATATAATAGTGAGGAGGTATAATGTAAATATTTGAATTGCAGAGACATCAGGGCTGGATAGTAGTAGCTCCAATTGTGCTAATGCATACTGATAGTATATCCTAGGTCACATAGTAAAAGGATATAATCCTAAATAATAAAAGCCAATATAGGCATTCCCAAGATAATGACCTTTTGGTATATACATATATCAAGGGTTGCATTATATCCAAGTAGGTTAATTCCCAAGTAACAATAATGTTGCATTGGATTCATTCATACCTGGTATATATTGTCTGCACGTCTTGCAATAGCTCTGGGCTCAATGGTCCTACTCCTAGTGTGGCGCTCACCCCATCATGCTGCTCTCAGAATAGCCAAGAAAAACCTGCTGACAGATTCCCTTTACAAATAGCTGAAATGGCTCCTAGATACCAGAGAAGGAAAACTTTATTAAAACGGTTTTGTTTCCTAAATAGAAAAGCAAATTAAACACCACTGGATAATGTGGTGTGTGAAACCGTCCATTGGATTGCTGTTTCGGGTGGGCTCAGGAGCAGAGCCCCCATCCTACACAGCCGACATCTTGCTGTAACAGCAGCGGCCAGAGCGGAGCGTGAATCACTGCTGTTTAACCATTTATATGCCGTCAATCACTGATGACAAGTTAAATAGCGCAATCGCCGGTACGCTATGCAATGTTACTAGAATTTTTTTTTTTACTTTTCCATCTCCTTGAATTACTTGTTGTGGTTTGCGGATCCATTGACTGGCCAAGTGGAAGGGCTGCAGCCGATCATTCATGTACGTAGCAGATACACATTTCCATGTGTAAATAGGCCCTTATAGAAATCAATCAATAGAACGTATACCTGGATATCTAGGTTTATTTTTTGCATACATTTAAAGAGGTATAAGTCATGGCATATTACTAGGATGTCATTCTTGGGGGTCTGACAGCCTAATTTAGAAAGAAGTGGATGCATTATTTTCCCCTCACCCATTACAACACACCTTGAGAGAGGGATCCGCCCCACCAAGGACAGGAAACCGTCTGAAATAAAAGGGCGGTACCTCTCCCTTGCTTCAGTTGGTTTCCTGTCCTTGATGGGAACCTGTCTGAAGAAGGGTGTCTTCTTACCTGGGCCCGTTCCGGTGTGGAAGTGCGGGCACCTGCCTGTGCACCGGGTTCCGGGTCCCAGAAGCGCCGTCCGCGGTTCCTTGGAGCCGTGTTCGAGCAGGCGCATGCGGTTATGAGGGCTCCGGCTCCCCGCAGACCGCTGCGCTGTCCTCTCCCTGCCGCAGGCTCCTGGGTGGTCGCACGCTGGGAGCAGTGTCTTCCGGATATGACGCGCCTGACGTCACGGCGCGGTGCACGCTTGGAGAGGCGTGCCCGATGACGTCGGGGGCTGCACCCGGAACCAAGATGGCGGCGCCCTGTAAACGCTTGCCGGCCGTTTTTTTTCAAAAATCGGCCGGTGGGTGTCAGGAGGGGGGAGGACACATGGACCGGAGGAGGTCCGGATGTGCCCTATTTAAGGTGGGGGCCTCCTGACAAGCGCTGCTTATACTCAAGCTCAGGTGTAGCAGCTATGGCAGACCAGGACAGCTAGGTGCAGCAGCAGCTGACTCCTCCACCGCATCAACGCCAGCGGAAGAAGCAGTCGGACACCTCGCACACGGACGGCCGCTCCAGCAACCGCAGCGGCAGCAGGAGGAGTAAGGTGTCGGACGCTTCAGGGCCATCCAGAAGGGATTCATCTTATGTCCCGCCACAGCCTCAAAATCCGGTACCCTTTTGTGACTTCAGGGGTGAGTGATCTTCGTGAATGTCACTTAATAGTAATGGAAAGTTATTATGTCCTTCATTCCTTAGGAAGAAGAGTAGCGGCAAAAAGAACCCACTGGGTTTGTTCCTTATGCCAGGCCCCCCTTTCCATAGATTGGCAGAAACAGCTTTGTGCAAGCTGTATTAACCAAACGATAGCGGAGAGCACCCCGGATTTCGCTTCTAATTTGAGGTCCGTAATCCGTTCAGAGGTGCAGGATTCCCTGTAAGGCTTACTAAAGTGGAAAAAGAGATCCCATAAAGATATCTCCTCTGACTATGATTTATCCTCCCAGTCAGAGGATCTTTGCCTCGGCATCCTCCTCTTCATCAGACAGTGGTAGGCCCTGTTTCCCTATTGAGGATACTGACAAGTTGGTCAGAGCGGTCAGATCTACCATGGGGTTGAGGGAGGAGAAGGCAGCCAGGTCCCTGGAAGATATGTTCGCAGGCCTGGAGGAAAAAAAGACGCTCCTTTCCAGTGAATCCCCAAATTCAGACCCTTATAGACCTGGAATGGAGGAAGCCGGAGAAATCAGGAGTATTGTCCTCATCCTCTAAAAGGAGGTACCCCTTCGAGGATAATGTCTCTGAGTCCTGGGACAAAATTCCTAAAGTTGGCGGGTCTGTCGCCCGATTATCCTAAAGATCGTCCCTACCCCTGGAAGATTCGGGCAGTCTAAAGGATGCTCTGGATAAGAAGGCAGATTCCTTCCTGCGTCACACCTGTGAAGCAGCAGCAGGGGGCCTGAAGCCAGCGGTAGCAGGCACTTGTGTCGCTAGGTCACTTATGGTGTGGCTTCAGCAATTAGGAGACCAGCTAAAGGATAAAAAGATGTCCAGAGATAAAATCCTCTCCAATCTGCCTTTGCTACAAGCAGCATCTGCTTTTTTGGCCGACTCCTCAGTGGATTCAGTTAAACTCGCTGCCAGTTCTGCAAATTTGTCTAATGCTGCCAGACGAGCCCTGTGGCTCAAGGGTTGCCCGGGAGATCTACAATCTAAGCATAAGCTTTGTTCTCTTCCTTGTGATGGTAAACTTTTGTTTGGCCAAAAACTGGACGAGTTTTTGGAGAAGGCTGGCGACAGAAAGAGAGGTTTCCCAGGGTTCACGGGGGAAACAAAAAGGTCCTATTTTCGGAAGAAGAGATTTAACCAGGGTCGCCCTCCGGGATAAAGGAAAAGATGGGAGCCCAGATCTAAAAAGGACTCTGGTTACATGCTTGGAGGACCATCCTCCAGTTCCAAAAAATCTCCCCAATGACGCGAGGCTAGAGGTCGGGGGAAGGCTTTCCCATTTTATCCCAGCTTGGGAAGCCATCACTTCAAATCCCTGGGTGTTGGATATCATAAAGAACGGCCTAAAGATACGCTTCTGTCAGGTCCCTCACCGAACCTTCATGATCACCTCCAGGAGGAAGTCCAGGGAGGAGCAGATGGCTCTAGAATCAGAGGTATTAGACTTAGTCAACAAGCAGGTCCTTCACGAAGTTCCAGTTTCACAATGGGGAGGGGATTTTATTCCCCCCTGTTTGTGATAAAAAAACCAAATGGGTCCTTAAGGACCATTGTCAACCTCAAAAGTCTAAATCAGCTGATAATCAACCAGACTTTCAATATGGAATCAGTGAACTCTGCAGTGAAACTCTTACACCACAATTGTTTCATGGCAGTCATCTACCTAAAAGATGCCTACTATCACGTCCCAATCCATCCAGACTACCGGAAGTACCTAAGGGTAGCCCTGTTCATCCAAGGTCAATTGAGACATTTCCAATTCACTGCCCTACCTTTTGGACTCTCGATAGCACCGAGAGTATTTACAAAGGTTATAGCGGAGGTGACAGCTTTTCTCCGAATCAAGAACGTGGTGATTGTTCCCTATCTGGACGACTTTCTGATAATAGGGAAATCGGAGGACCACTGTTCCTCTCAACTTTTAGAAGTCCAGACAGCTTTATATCACCTGGGGTGGTTAATAAATATTCAAAAATCAAAGCTATCCCCCTCAAGGACTCAGATCTTTCTGGATTTGACCCTAGATTCCCAACGCCAATCCTGTTTCCTCCCGGAAGACAAGGTTTGCAAAATAATCAGCCTGGTCTCAAGGGCAATAAGGTCTCCCGTGATGTCCTTGAGAGAAGCAATGTCCCTACTAGGCTCCATGACTTCCTGTCTCCCGGCAGTCAAATGGGCCCAGAGTCATATGAGGCTTCTTCAGTGGGAGGTCCTGTCGGCTCAGAAATCCTTCAACGGACATATAGGAAAAAAAACTCTCCGTCTTTGGAGACAGTAAACTCCCTCTCCTGGTGGACAAACAGGGAGAATCTGACCGCAGGCTTACAATGGTCCAAACCAGTCGACCACACAATTACAACAGATGGAAGTGGCTCCTGCTGGGGGTGTCATCTGGCAGAGTTCTCAGTTCAGGGGCTCTTACTACGTCACGAAAAAGAAGCGTCATCAAACCTAAAAGAGCTTTTGGCCGTGGAGAAATCCTTGATAAGCTTCCTTCCCCACATACAGGGTCGCCATGTCCAGATCAGGTCCGACAATCGGACGACAGTGGCATATATAAATCACCAGGGAGGAACAAGATTTCACTCCCTTATGGTAGTGGCAAACAGGATCCTGCATCTAGCAGAACAACATCTCCCATCCCTCAGTGCTCTTTTCATCCGGGGGTATAAAATTCAAGAGCAGATTTCCTCAGTCGCCACACTTTAAGACAAGGAGAGTGGCCTCTAAACCCGATAGTCTTCCAAAAGATTATCCAGATATGGGGGTCACCGGACATATATTTGTTCGCCACCAGGGCGAACAGGAAGGTGGAGAGATTCTGTTCACTAAATCCAACAGAGAATCCCTATGCTGTAGACGCTCTCCACATTCCCTGGAAGTTCAGGAAGGCCTACGCCTTTCCACCGATAGTGATGATCCCGGCAGTTGTGAGGAAAATTCGGGAGGAGGGGGCGAGGATAATCAGATCCCTGGGTCCTGCCTGACAGGCCGGACCTTCTCATCCAGGGGCCAATATTCCATGCACAAGCCAAAGGTTTCCATCTGGCGGCTTGGAATTTGAGAGGTTGTTACTGAGCAATAGGGGGTTTTCACCAGGCCTAGTTTCTACCCTGTTGGGTAGTTGAAAGCCCATAACAACTAAAATTTATTCCAGAATCTGTTGAAAATTCCTGGATTTTATAGACTCCCCATTGTCGGATAAACCTCCAGTTAGAGAAGTCCTAGAGTTTTTACAAAAGGGACGTGACCTAGGGTTGGCTACGGGAACACTTAAAGTTCAGGTGTCCGCCCTAGGGGCGATCTATAATTGTAACCTGGCAGGGAACAGATGGGTCTCTAGATTCATTAAATCCTGTTCCAGAGCTAAGCCAGTTCGGGCTCTTCCTCCCTGGGACCTGAATTTGGTTTTAAATGCACTCTCTGGCGACCCATTTGAACCCCTGCAGGTTATCTCTCCAAAGATCCTCACCCTCAAAACCATCCTCTTTGTGGCCCTAACGTCGGCCCGTAGGGTGAGTGACCTGCAGGCCCTTTCTGTTGATCCCCCATACACCCAAATTCATGATGACCGGGTCGTCCTGCGTACAGATCCATCGTACCTTCCAAAAGTTGTATCCAGATTCCACTGTAATTGTACTTCCCTCTTTCTGCAGTAACCCTAAAAACCCTGGGGAGGTTAGGTTCCAAAATCTAGATGTTAGAAGGGCATTACTACAGTACATAGACATGACTAGTCAGTGGAGGAAGGACAAGTCCTTGTTTCTGGCTTTTCAGGGGAGTAGGAAAGGTCACAGGGTATCAAAGGGAACTATTGCTAGGTGGCTTAGGGAGGCCATTTGTCTAGCTTATACATCTACAGGTGTTCCGGCACCGGACGGTATTAAAGCTCATTCCACCGGAGCTGTTGCAACCTCCTGGGCAGAGAGAGCAGATGTCTCGATTGACCAGATATGTAAAGCTGCTACTTGGTCTGCACCATCCACCTTCTATAAGCACTATCGGTTGGATCTATCCTCCTCTGACCTTACCTTTGGGAGAAGGGTACTTCAGGCGGTGGTCCCTCCCTAGGGTGCTCATATTTTCCAAAATTCTCTCAAGGTGTACTGGCATGGGTGAGGGGAAAACACCAAGGTTACTTACCGGTAGCCAATTTTTCCTGAACCCATGACAGCACCCGTAGTCATCCCCACCCCCCCTGTCTTTCTCACGCCCTGGTGAAGCACTTTACATTTTGGGTGATATATATATATAGTAGGTGTTGGTTATGTGTCTAACCTTTTCTGGAGGTCCTCTCAATGCTCTGTAATCCAACTGAAGCGAGGGAAAGGTACCGCCTTTTTATTTCAGACGGTTTCCTGTCCTTGGTGGGGCGGATCCCTCTCTCAAGGTGTGTTGTCATGGGTTCAGGAAAAACCGGCTACCGGTAAGTAACCTTGGTGTTTTTTTTCACGCTCCCAATTTAACAATTTGAGTACAGTTAGATCTATTGGGTTTTTTTGCACTATGGGTGGGTGGTTGGGAGCACAGCTGTGCAGGAAAAAAAAAAGCTTATAGGTTCTCAATTCGTTCATTCTTGGGATCGGTGGCAGAACCAGAGGTCGGACCATCACCAATCAAGATATTATATCCCTTCACACTCATCATTGCTCCCAATTAACAATTTGAGTACGTGCATATTTTTTTAGGGTATTTTTGTGCAATGGGTGGGAGCACAACTGTGCAGGAAAAAAAAGCTGATAGGTTCCCCATTCCTTCATTCTCAGAATCAGTGGATGGAACATCGCCAATCACAATATTATATCCTTCTCACTAATCGTTGCTCCCAATTATCAATTTGATTACGGTTATACCTATTGTTTTTTTAGGGTTTTTTTTTTTGCACTGTGGGTGGGTGGTTGGGAGCACAGCTGTGCAGAAAAAAA
This sequence comes from Phyllobates terribilis, assembly GCF_046119375.1. Taxonomy (NCBI): domain Eukaryota; kingdom Metazoa; phylum Chordata; class Amphibia; order Anura; family Dendrobatidae; genus Phyllobates; species Phyllobates terribilis. The sequence goes on from NW_027362833.1 coordinate 2,601,908, forward strand.
AAAGCTGATAGGTTCCCCATGCCTTCATTCTCAGGATCAGTGGTGGAACCAGAGTGTGGATCATCTCCAATCAAAATATTATATCCTTCACATTAATCGTTGCTCCCAGTTAACAATTTGAGTACGGTTGAACCCATTGTGGTTTTTTAGGGTTTTTTTTTTTTTTGCACTATGGGTGGGTGGTTGGAAGCACAGCTGTGCAGGAAAAAAAAAAGCTGATAGGTTCCCCATTCCTTCATTCTAAGGATCGGTGGTCAGACCATCGCCAATCACAATATTATATCCTGGCAATATGCCATAATATTATATACGGAGTTGTCCTCCTGGCAGTTGCCGTGATCCTCTATTCCTTACCTGCTACCTATATACTGTATACGAAATGAAAATATGTGAGAAATATTAATAATGTTGCTCTCATTTTCTAAAAAAACAGGTTGGAACACAAACTCTCAATTAGTTGTTTTTTTATTTGTTTACCAATCTAAAATGTCCACTTTGAGGCACCAGAGATAAATGCTGGCATATAATGTACAATGCTCCCGTCCCTAGCAGTTGGCGTGTATCAGGCGACATCGCAGGATCTTCAAGTAGCTGTCAATCTTGTGGGAATCTCTGCGGAAACAGTGAAGCAAGTGGTAGACGGGGAACATGTAGGAATCGCCCTGTGGCACCGTTACATCGATTGGTCCAAACCACTGGGGGTAAACGTGTTCTAGATCAGTCAGCATCTGCAATAAACAATGGGTGAATGTGGGTGTAGAATTTGGTTGGAGTAAAGGTACAATCTAACACTACAATTATCCAAACGTTGTGCCTATTACAGCATTACCACCAGTCACAAGCAAACTCAATATCTTCCTAAAAGGAAAAATATTGTGGATGGACATGCTTTCTAAAAGGGAATCTGTCAGCAATATGATGTAGGTGCTGAGACCCTGATTCCAGCGATGTGTCACTTACTAGTCTGTTTTTAGCTGTTTCGATACAATAAGTGTTTTATCAGAAGGAGATTATCACTACAGGACTAGGGGTCTTGTGCTTCCTAGTCAACCTGCTCTAATACAATCAACAGTGATCGTATCAAAATGACAGCATGCAGACCAACAAGTGACATATCGCTGGAATCAGAATTTCTGCCCCTACGTCATGCTGCTCTTGGATTACATAAAAACCTGTTGACAGATTCCATTTAAAGAGAATTTATTGTTACACTTATTGCCGCTTCTCAGCAACTCTACTTTTTACTTAGTCAGTTCCGCTTTGGTTTATACTCGTACCATATAGCCTAAATTCATGACCTACGTGAAGGAAGAGAGGATGTGTGTGATAATAATGCTGCTTACTCTTCCAGAGATCCAGTCTATTCCTCCTTGAAGAATCCTGGTGTGCTCCTCAGCTTCTGTCACTTTTTTCTCCATGTTATTTGGCGCCCCCATGGACAAGTACTGCAGGGGTTGGGTCCAAGAGCGCAATCATTTCTTTCTAAGGCTCAGCAAGTCTTCGTGCTGTGGAAGCAGTAGACATCAGTTAGGAGGGATATCAGGCTGAGAACATATAGAAAATCATATGCCGAAAAGGGAATGTACCAGGAGTTGTGGATGCAAGAAAATGCCCATGATTCCACTCCTCCGGGTCACACGAAGTGATGCAATACCCAGTGGTTGGTTAAGAATCCATTTATTTAGAAGCTAAAATAAGAGGCGTTTCCTGGACGTCCTGTCCACTTCATCAGTGCATAGCTTGTGTCCGGTATAGCAAGGAGTGGACATATATATACAAAAAATGTGAAAACAACTGGCGCCAAAACAATGTGGCCGTTAAGGCAGAAAAATACAATCAATAAAAAGGCAGAAATTTGAGTATCCATCAATGTATATATGCATCGGGAATAAAATATTGCTAGCATGATTAAAAATTAATTAAAAACCGATATAGTTCAATGCAAAAAAAATATAATAAATAATTAAAATATATAGATAATTCCTGAAGCAGGAATTGAACCTGGTGTATTGCAATTAAATGGATCATGTTTAGATCTTAATCATGGTACAACCCTCTAAGCCACGGGTGCTCATGTATATTGTGATTGATCTTGTTCTGATAGGAGGTAATAAACGGATATTAGACGATATATCTAACTTATACCTACATACTAAACAAAATAATTTTAATTCTTCTTATAATAGAATATGTGATCGTATCGGCAACATGAATAATTTCTTTAGGAGTGTGTCCGTATTATCGGTGTAGTACTAGAGAATAGTCGTGCGCATTAATGTCCACTAGGTGGTATGATGAGCACTGAAAGTGTCCTAGGGAATGGTGCAGACTACTGGGAACAGAACGCAATGATCATAAGAAGAAAGGAAACTGAACTCAGTGAAACCCTGGATCGGGACAGTGGATCAAGAACAAGCCAAGACACATGTTCCTGACCATGTAGAGGTCAATTATATTTGTCAGTGCTTTCAAATAAAAACCTCTGATATTTCATTGAGACCCCAAGGTTTCCAAGTATTTAGTTGATCTATCCAGTATATCTCTTTCCTATTGAGACCCTGAATTCTATTGGGAGTGGTGCATGGAATATGCTCTATGGGCAGGATTTTAAGACACCCAAAGTCTTTATTGTGATGGATTGCCATATGTCGTGATAAACCATGTTTTAAAAAACCTGTAGCGACATTATGCCTATGAGAATTTAGTCTTTTATGAAAGGGTTGCATAGTTCTACCGCCATATTGCTTGGGACATGTGCATTCAATCAGATATATGACAGAATCAGTGTCACAGGACATATTACTATTTATTGTGAAGCGTTCATTGCTTGATGTGGATGCAGAAGTGTCGGCTCCATGAGTAATATTCATGCCGCACATGCCGTTCTTTTTGCCACATCTGGTGATGGTTTTATTCTTATTATTGATCTTGCTACAATCTAGAGTAGAAAGGGTGTGTATCCTACGGGGGGCTCAAATGTTCCTTAGAGTGGGGGCTCTCCTATACACAATGGAGGGTTTTTCTGGGATAATCTTCTTGAGTATCGGATCATTTAACAGAATATGCCAATTCTTCTGCAGAATATCTCTAAATGATTTATGCTGAAAATTCTATGTAGTGATGAATTTTACACAGCGCTCATAGGACATTTTATCTGAATTAGATTTTAATAGAAGTGAATTCTGGCTACAGGTGTCCCTTACCCTTTCACATGATTCGCCAACAAGATTTTTGGGATAGCCCTGTTGTAGAACTTTCTGTTTCAGCATACCTGATTGCTCTGAAAAATCATTTTCAGAAGTGCAATTCCTTCTGATCCTCTGAAATTGATTAAAAGGAATATTACGCAGCCATTTCTGGTAGTGGCCACTGCTGTAGTGGATGGAACTATTCGCATCCACTTGTTTAAAATAAGTCTTGGAGCAAATCCTATTGTTCTCTATAAATAAGGTCAGATCCAGAAAATGAATACTGGTGTTATTTGTATCGGAATTGAAGGAAATACCCCAGCAGTTGTTATTTAGAAAACTGGCAAGGGCTGAGGGTTCTGCGATGTCCTTATTAAGAATGAAAATTAAGTCGTCAATGTATCTTTTGTAAAATATAATGCCTTCCCAAAATGGACCCCCATAGATGAACACCAGTTCAAATATGCCCATGAAAATATTAGCGAACGTAGCTGCGACCTTTGACCCCATCGCGGTCCCTTTGATCTGATGGTAAGTGTGTTGGAGGAAAGTGAAATAATTGTTATTAAGGATGAAAGATAACCCAGATAGAATAAATGATTTGTGGGAGGACGACAGGCTGGTGTCTTTGGAGATCATATGTTCAACACATAATAAACCAATTTCCCAATCAATATTGGTGTAAAGGGATGTAACATCAAGGCTTAAAAATACAAATGATTCTTCCCATTGGATGTCCTTAGTAAGGTTGATGAGGTGGCTGGAGTCACGAAGGTAACTCCTCAACCTTTTAACATGGGGCTGAAGGAGAACATCAATGTACTCTGCATGTGTTGTAGATTGGCCATGCAATACACCAATAATATCACATGATCACGTTCTGTACGTGGACCGGAAATACATGTCCCACTGAGCACAATTCCCAGTATGTTGTATAGGGGGCGCTGTGCCAGGCCAGGATTTCCCCTCCTCGATGCAGTGTCCTACAGTGTCCTACATCTTCTCCAGTACAGCTGCTCACAGATTAACCTTGGAATAAACCCGCAGCGTCCCTAATCCCTCCCCACTCACAATGTCGCTGATTACTGGACACACGGCCCCGGGATGGACGTCGTGACTTACCAGGATCAAGAATCAATGGAGAAAAGACGACTTCATGGGAATGGGACCTGTTGTTAATTAAGTGCCAGGTTTTTATGTTTTGTTTGTTTGTTTTTTTTACGTATTATTATCTATATTAAAGTCTTGCAAATTTTCACACTGGCAATCATTGTACAGGAGGAGGAGGAGAAGGTGAGCTGTGACATCACCTATTGTGAATGGTGGATCCTGTGTTATCTACTGTATATAGAGGTGTTATCAGTCATTGTACAGGAGGAGGTGAGCTGTGACATCCTCTACTGTGAATGGTGGATCCTGTGTTACCTATGTGTGAGTGTGACGCTGACCGGCCGTGACGCTACTTCTGGTTTGCCGGCGGGAATGCCGCCGCATTCAAACCGCTGCCACGACTGAACTTGCACAACTATAAAAAGACCACATCTCCCCCTGCCACTATATTTAACCCCCTGGAATAAGCTAAATTGCAAAACGCGCGTCAGGGCCTGTACCACATCTTCAGGTAGTATCTCTTACTCTCTGCACTATGCAGCTATGTATTAATCTGTTTTAATTTCTACCCTGCCCTTTACCTTTCTGCACTATATTCAGCACGTTTTTCTTAAAGCTATTGGTCTCGCGACCTATTCTTATGAATTTACAGTATATATTGCTCAGACCTTATTTGTGTCTAGCAGGATTGTTTTCCGCTTAAGTACATTGCTATGTCCTCAATATATGTGCAGTCTGGGTACTCCACTGTGTAATTATCACACGATGTTAAGCACTTTTCTATCCTTCTACTTGTAGTTCTAAAAATGTAATTATTGTAATTTATGCTCATTATTGAATCATTGGTTGCATACCATTTCTTTGCAGGAATTTTTCCCCACTCTTACTGGACTTGTTCTCCGTGAAATACGTCTTAGGGCAGCTTATACATGCAAACTTTAATAGGAGTTGTTAATAGAAAATGAATTAATCTGTGCTGCTATAACTATACACAAATAGTGCTTTGGCTCCTCCATGTGGATCAGTTTGGTACTGCCAGTGGATGTGATTAATCCTGCTTGGTTTCCCCTTGTTTTAAGTATGTTTTATACATCTTGGTTTTGATTAATAAAATACTGTGTATGTTGATTCTGGGTGGCATTTGTTTCCATTCCTTTATAGGTTTTTGCAATTATTTGGAGGTGCCATGACAATATGGGCCGTTTCTAGGTTAAATCTATTTGGAAGAGAAGCCATTGAGGTGACCATATCAGTTGTCACCCAGCTTTCCCAGGACCTGATAAATCCAATGTCCACTGAAAGATTACATGTGCTGAAGATTATAGATGTATAATGGCAGCATCTAGTGGTCAAAGGCGGTATTGCCATTATCATATACTTAAGCCTCATTTACACTTTGCAGTTCAGGACGATCAGGTTACGTGTAGATTTGATTACATTATTCCGAAAGTGACCACTCACCCGTTGCTGGATTCTTAGTAGCGTACGTCTGCCTTCCATTCGGTTTTATCCATTTGCCACCGATAAAATGACCAAAGCTTCGTTCGTGACTGTCAAGCCAGGCCTAGAGAGGGAAAAAAACAAATAAAACCATAAGTATAAAAAGATAAAAATAAAATCATAAAATCAGGGAAAAAAAAAAAAAGACTGATAATGAGAAATCAGGCCTCGCTCGAGAGGCGGCGCGCACTCACCATTCGAGAGGCGGCACGCACTCACCGCTCGAGAGGCACTTACGGCCAGTGGTGTTGTCACGCCACTGATTCCAGCTGTGCTCTTCCCCATACTGGAGGAAAGAGCTTGTAAGCGCTGCTCTCTTTGCCTTGGAGATCAGTCACCAACGATAGACTGCAGCGGTATCCGGTATCTTAGACAATGAGCCATTAACTATAGAATTAAAAATCCAAGGGTATTTAGCAAAGTTACCCGTTATCAAGAGGACTTTGACATTTTTTGGCCATTGATCATGATGAGAAAAAGCGTTTATTGCCCGCCTTTTGATGGAAACCACGCTTAGAAATGACCAGAGAGGGATTGTTTGGTTTAAAATCTTCTATTGTAAAAGTCGTCTCAAAAATCAGTAATCCACAAGTGAACCCCATGGCAAGTGCTCACTTTTCCTGCAGCGCCACCACAAGCAAGGTGAAGAATTGCAAGTGCTATGTGCAAATGCATATAAATCAATCACATTAGACAAGGTATAGTGCACAGGATTACACATCCAATATAGTCACAAAGAATATAAAGTGCTTATAGTGAAATAGGGAGCAGCAGGTATGACCTGAGTTTGAAAATAATGGCCCCAACGCGCGTTTCACACGATGCCTCTTCCAGGGGGATGGGTATCCTCCCATTTATTTTGAATGATGCTATTGTGGACTTGCTAGCTTTATATGTATAGACGCTAATACCATTTGGAATTACTTAGAACTACTGGCCTATGCATACGCTGCTAACATATGGAGCTTACTCTTGATTTTCACTATAAACTATAACTACTAGTGAACATCAGCTCCCTCCAGTGGTATAGTTTGATATGATCTTTTTTTTTTTTTTTTTAAATTTTGCTAGTTATTTTCCCTTTTTAAAAATATGTTAGCTTTTTTTGGTAATAAAGATTATTATTTCTATGCTACTGGCTGTTTGCTTCCATTAAATTTGTAGGTTGTTGTTGTTTATAGGGAGGTGCCGTATATACTAATTGTGCCTGTAAGTAGGCTTAATGCTCTTAAAATGAACAGGCTGAGCAAGTGACGCACCATGTACTTGACAGTATTACAGCTCCTAGATACGTGGAGCCATCATGTGGGACAGATAGATTGTGGATTACAGCCTCCAGTGATATGGGGGACACGCGCGGCTCGGTCTTATCTTTAGGTCTCTTACACTCTGCAATCACCGAAAATCCACCAGACTGTGAAGGTCAGTGATGAAATACCATGAAGTGCAAACAGATTTTCAACTCCTTCATTCTGATGTTCTTGGGGGTGATGACCCACCGGACTGCGGGGGAGTGACCCCATATAATGAGAGGACAAGGCCAAGGAGGAAGACACAGTGTGTACAGATCATGGGGACTTATCAATGATACCGGGGAGAAAAAACATGGACCAGGGAGCAAGATTGTGACCACTGTAAAAGTCAGCATATATGCAGAGTTAGAAAAAGTTTATTTTTTCAGTAGGAAAAGTTATAAAACTTTTTAAATCACTTTATCAGGGAATTTGTCCTCATTCCTGTAAAAAAAAAAACCATGCTGGACAAAATAAATGAAAAAAAAAATTGTATTTAAATTACTATTTAAAGGGAATCAGAGCAGCATGATGTAGGGGCAGAGAGTCTGGTTCCAGCGATGTGTCACTTATTAGGCTGTTTGCTGTAGTTTCAATTCAATCTGTTTTATCACTTGCACAGCAGTCCAGTTAATTTGTAACTCCACCACTGATTGGCAGTTTGCTGACAGTGTACACAGGAAGCAGCCAATCAGGGGTGTGGGCGGGGTTATATACGGCTCAGCATTCCGAGATCTACAGCAGAGAAAACAGGGATTCTATCATAACTGCACCAAGCAGCTCAGTAAGTGACATCACCGGAATCAGGGTCTCTGCTCCTATATGATGCAGTCCTCAGATTACATAGTAAAACCTGCTGACAGATTCCCTTTAAGGGTAATCTAACAAAAAAAATCTTCATTGTGGCTGCACTGGGACAAGCATATTCATAAAATATTTGCCTTAAAGAACTGAAGATTTTTTTTTTTTTTAGCTTTGAAGCTGCAGATCAACTTCAGACAAAGGGTTACAAGATGACGCTGGGCTCCTGGAGGCACGAGGATCCTGTTAAAATGTAGCCTGCACTGACTAACAAGAAAGGAACCTTTGTCCATTCCCGGTCATTGTGATGTATAGGGAGCCATGTACACAGGGGAGGCCGCGGCTCCCAGCCAATCCCTGCAGACCTGGGGGGCGAACGCTCTCAAGTCGCCTCCGTCACGCACTGCTATACAATACAGGAGCAACAGCGTTAACTATTTGTGGACGGATTTCAAAATTTTGAAAAACTTGATCAATTCAGGGCCCCATAGAAGGTAAAATCATTATACACTCGCCTCCCGCAGCCGCACCGCTTCAGCATTGTCAGCGCTGCTGCTACCAGTAGTGTCAAGTGACCACTGCAGCCAATGAGCCGTTGCTGATCAGCTGCAGCGCATCAATATTTCGTAAAATCGAACAAAATAGCAAAGGCTGCAGCCAGTCAATGGCCACTGATTGACAGTGTGGTGCCATGTAACTGCTGCTGCCAATCAAAGAGAACAGCAGCGCCGACAATCAGTGATGGAGGCATGGTTGGACCAGGAGGCACGAGACACCTCGTCCTGTAGTGATAATCTCCTGCTGATAAATCACTGATTTTAATGAAAAGGCAAAACACAGCCTAGTAAGTGACACATCGGTGGAATCAGGGTCTCTCCACCCTCATAGTGCTCTCAGATTACATAGCAAAACCTACTGACAAATTACCCTTTAAGAAAAGAGTGGCGATACAAAGTACCTATAAGACAAAACTAGAACTCTTCCAAAATGAAGAGAAACCCGTCAGCTGTTTTGGCATTCTCGTCAGTACAGGGCAAGGCTTTAAATTGGATCTTAGGGGGTACTGCAGACACCACTAGATTGTGAAGAGAAACATGCCAGCAATACTGAAGCAGCCGCCTATAAATGGTGCTTCAATCTTTTTTGAGGAGGCTTTAGCTGTACTTTATACTACATTCACTCACAGTGCACCCGTCTCCAACCAGTGGCAGTATTTTTGCCTTTTGGTGTATACCTTTTTTATCCCCAGGGAGCATTGCCTCGCTTTAAGACTCGGTGCATCAGCTGCTGTTGTCCACACCTTCACCACAAAAGACCCCTGTCCTGGAAAAATAAAGGGGCTCAGTTCCCTCCCCTTCTTTTTTTGACTTCCAAAATGCAATGATCTTGATTGGCCATTTTTTGTTTTTGGAATTAAGGAAGGAAAAGAGCTCACTGATACCAGAGCGGTCCTGTAATAAGAGTCCAGACCTCCTCTGGTATTAATATGAGCACAAACACTGCGCCCCTGCCGGAAGCTTCATGCAGCCGTATATCACCAAGCACAATGCAGAGTGTCGGATGGAGTGGTGTAAAGCCATCACCACTGGACTCTGGAGGAGACGTGTTCTGTGCAGTGACGGATCACACTTCTCTATCTACGTCTGATGGAGGAGTCTGGGTTTGGTGATTCCAGGAGAACACGACGGCTCCTTTCTGATCTTTCTCAAGGAAAGAAGACGCCTCCAGGAAGTCGTGTACAAGTCATGTGCAACAACGAAGAGGAACTGGAGGATTACACAGAGCAAAACCTTACCAAGCCATCACGTGAATCTGATGAGGGAAACAGTCAGCAATCTGTCCTCAACAACCTCCAATCTGACCTCAATCAACATCTGGATCGGAGGTCTACAACTCCAAGAAATGGCCACATCATGGCATGATGGGTGTTATAGTTCCCCAACAGCCTTGAGTTACATATATAGAGAAGGATTCATCTACTGTTGAAAAAAAAATCCCTTGGATCCTGAAGTTATTTTGTTATTGACTAATGAAAACTTTCACAAACATTAAAAAAAAAAAGTTTCTAAAAGTTAATTAACTTCTGATGCTTAAATGTTTGATCAAAATTTAAAAAAAAAGTGTTTTTTTCTTTTCTTTCTAGAAACAGCGCCACTCTTGTCTGTTGGCGGTGTATGGTATTGCAACCCAGCAAGATGGTTGTACGGTCTGATACAGAGTGCAATGTAATATTACCTGGTGGTAATATCCAGGTAATGGAAACGGGCTTTGTATATAGACAGAAGGTGACGATTTGCCGGAGACTCTCTCACACCATTAAGCCGCATTCACACATTGGTGTTTGTCACCTTGTTGTGCATTATCCCAACTGACGCACATTTTATGGGGCTATTCTCTTTTTTCGTGGACCGAGGGTCTGCATGGACCAAATATGGGAAAAGAACGGAACAACAAATAAATTAAAAATACTTTTTTTATCACATTATGATTTATAAAAATAAATTAAAAAAAAATCACAAAAAAAATAAAAAAAAACTAAAGTCCCAGATTCATCATTTGTATATTTTTAAGTCACTTATTTATTTTTTTGTCTTATGGTCACCTATTTTCTTTTGAGCACGTGTTCAGAACTTTTGCCCAGAATAAAAAATGCTCTAATTTTTTTTTTCGCTATTTTTTAGTGCAAAAAGCCACAGGTTGCAACATTTCAGCGAAAAAATGCAGATGGACATTAAAAAAAAATCCCTCTGGGGTGGGAGATGGATACATTTAAGCAAAAACATCTGAGACCTCCAACCTGTGCCGACAATGGGAAATAAATAAATCAATTAATAAATAAATAAAGTAAATAAATAAAAAAAAATGGACATATAAAATAGACTTTAAAAAAGGCGCAAATGGAAAGAAAAATACGATTTCAGGAAACTCATTCACTTTGCTGGTCCTATAAAATGCAGCGATTTTTTTTTTTTCCTATGGAAAAATTGCAACATGTGAATACGCCTTTAATAAAACTTAATTGACAAAGTCAGAAGATTGCAAACGCATATAAATCCGGATGCATTTTTTTTTTTTTTTTTTATTAGCGGGTTTTCCCAAAACTTGTGTTGTGGAGTTCAATATCCGCGATGTTGTTCGTTTATTTTAGGCGACCTTGCTGCAAAAAAAAATGCAAAGTTGCAGAAATCTTTCCGTGTTCACATGCTGCAGTTTTTTTATGCCAAAATACATTTTTTTCTGATTATTGCTGCATTTTACCCTTTATTTAATGCAGATTTAAAGCTAAATTTTAATGCAATCTTTTATCACTAAATTTATTTATTTTTTACCAAAAAAAACGCACTGTGTGAACAGGCCCTTACAGCAGACAAACAATCAGGCAAGTTTAGATTATTTTTTTTAAAAATGTCGCAATATTAGAAGAGCACAATCACTGCACTGAAAAAAAAGCGTCATCGCACGACACTTTTCCCATCAGTCTTGTGCACACCTGCAATTTGTAGCCTGCGGCTCTTACAGGTGATGCCGGAGCCCCAGAACACAGAGCAGCCCGCACTGACGCCTCACCTGCGCGACACTGGCGGCCTCAGGAGCCGGGCCGTACTGCATGGAGGTGAAGATCTCCCGCACTGACGGTCAGTCTGTCCCCGTAGAGGCGGCCATGACATTCAGCAATGAGTAACAGCCCGTCAGCCCAGCCAACCACAAGGGGGAGTTCTAACACTGCGGCGCTGCAGAGTACGCACGTCACTTCCGCTGGAAGAAAGTCATATTATTACACACTAACAGGATTGTAATCCTCCATTCACCGCGTCTGGTCCCTATAGGTGTTAGTGTATTTTTTTTATATCTGTAAATTGCTGCGTTGTGCTGTAAAGTACTGTGTGTCAGAAATAGTGAGGGGAGGGAAGGAAAAGGGTCAAACGGAAGTGAGTGTCCGACCCGGAAGTGTGCGCATGCGCGGACACAGCCTGTTGCTGAGGCGTGGTGACGCTGTAGCTGGGTGATTGCAGTCAGAGTAGGGTTGCATCTAGTTTGGAGTTGATTATTTGTGGTCCTCAAACAATCAACTCCATTCTAGCTGATTCACCATTGAGCCGTCTAGTTTGGAGTTGCTTTTTTGTGGTCCTCATTTTATCAGCTCCACTCTAGACGGATCACTACTGAAGTGACTGGATCGACGCGGATATTTTGTGGTTCTCATTCCAGCATCTCCACTCTAGCTGATTCACTGGTGAAGTGACTGGATCGGTGGGATATTTTGTGGTCCTCATTCCAGCATCTCCACTCTAGCTGATTCACTGGTGAAGTGACTGGATCGGGGGGATATTTTGTGGTCCTCATTTTAGCAGCTCCACTCTAGCTGATTCACTGGTGAGGTGACTGGATCGGGGGGATATTTTGAGGATCTCATTCCAGCATCTCCACTCTAGCTGATTCACTGGTGAGTAGTGTTGAGCATTCCGATACTGAAATATCGGGTATCGGCCGATATTCGCGGTATCGGAATTCCGATACTTAATTCCGATACTATTGCAATATCGTATACCGGAATCGGAAGTTCCCATAATGCAATGAGACATTTTCATTTTATTCAGCCAATGAGGATCCTAAGAAGTGTGGGCACATCCTGTTAGGCATGTAGGCATCTTAACTAATGGCATGGCTGTGATTGGCTGCTGAAATGATGTCATGATGCACTATAAAAGCCACCGCCGCCATTTTGAGCTCACTCTGCTGTGAATTCAGTTAGGGATAGGACGCTGTTGTTCTGAGGGACAGTTTTAGCTACCTATTTGCTCTATACTGCTTTACCCAAGCTACTTTCTAAATCACTGTGCCTTGCAGTGCTAGTGCACAGTTCCCTGTGCTGTTCACCGCTGTCTGCAAGGTCTGGTGTGTGAGTGCAGCTCACCCTGTAGTGTGTGCTTCAACCCCGTCTGGTTGTAGTGCACTCAGTGTGTGTCACTGCCTCATACATTGTCCTTTATTGCCAATTCATAATTTTTCCTGATATCTCCTATTAGTGTGGTGGTTCCATCTGTATTCAGCTAAATTGGTTCCAAACACACTATATAGGAGTAGATAGAGAAATTTTTTTCCGTCTTGCAGCACTAGTGCACAGTGCTCTGCATCTGTACTGTTCACCGCTGTCTGCAAGGTCTGGTGTGTGAGTGCAGCTCACCCTGTAGTGTGTGCTTCAACCCCGTCTGGTTGTAGTGCACTCAGTGTGTGTCACTGCCTCATACATTGTCCTTTATTGCCAATTCATAATTTTTCCTGATATCTCCTATTAGTGTGGTGGTTCCATCCATATTCAGCTAAATTGATTCCAAACACACTATATAGGAGTAGATAGAGGAGCCTTTCTGCAGCATTGGGCCCTGCAGCCCCAGCCAGATTAGTATTAGCCTATTTTTTGCAGCCTCATCTATTGCATTGTAGGTTACCTTCCTACATTGTAATAGCTACAAAAAGTTTGTGATACTATCGTTATTACATCTTTAGGCACATCCAGTGTCTTTTTGTGACAAAAAAAACCTAAATAAAGTTCACCAAACACTCCACTTTACAGTTGTGTAGGCCACATTAGCTCATATTAAAGTCTAGTCCACACTTTATAAAATTAGTGTTTCTTATACCTGTTAGCAGCTGTTCAGGAATAAGCACACTAAGCCCTTAGTACTTTTCTGCCTATCTTTATCAGTCTACCAAGATGAAGAAGGCAGGGAGTAAGGCATGTGGTCGTGGTCGTGGGCGTGGGTGTGGGCGTGGAGTTTCTGCAGGGAGAGGATGTGAGGATTCTGTGCCTGCAGGGAGAGGACGTGGGGATTCTGTGCCTGCTGCGGGCACCAGTGACTCAGCATCCCCCAGTTTTACCAGGGAACAGTCCTTTATGCGCAGCTTTGTAGGAGCTAGCCGTACCCCACTGCTGCGCGAGGACCAAATTGAAGCCGTTGTCGGATGGATGGCAGCTAACGCATCGACTTCAATTAGTTCCAGATCCTCTCAGGTCCTGAGCACTGAAGAGCACCCATCTGTCTCTTCACCACCTGCCAAATTGCCCAGGCAGTCAGAGAGCCCTGGACAGGAGCCATCTCTACTTCTGTTCTCTGAATCTCTTGGCTTGGAAAGAGGGGGCCAGCCAAGCAGAATTCGAGAATTTGAAGAAGAGGTAGTATGCAGTGATGCGCAACCGTTTTGTCTCTCTGAATCTGAAGAGGCGGGTGGGCCAGTGCCTATGGTCAGCAGCACACCTCAGTACGCATCTGATGATGAGACTCAGGTGCCACTTTCTGGTGCGTACTGTGCTGTCGAGACTACCCAGGAGAAGCAGTTGTTTGAAGAGGGTGGTGTAGATGATGAGGTCCTTGACCCATCATGGCGTGAGGGACAGGAAGGTGGTGGGAGCAGCTCTGAGGAAGAGATTCCCCGAACGGCCCAAAAAGGAGGGAGAGGGAGGGGGCAGACTTGGTTGCCTGTAGCCTCCACTTCGGCACCCATTAGGAGCATGGCTCTTCCAAAATCCAAAGCGGGCGCTCCCAAGACTTGCAGTGCCTGGTCCTTTTTTGACACAGTTGCAGATGACATTTGCTTTGTCAAATGCAAGCTGTGTAATCAGAAGGTGAAAAGAGGGAAAAGTGTCAGCAACCTCAATACCACAAATATGTGGAAACATGTGCGGACCAAGCACGTGGTGGAGTTACACAAACACACTGAAGACCTAGGCCAACCTACAGCGCCACCTACCACCTCTTCAGCTCGTGTTGTAGCCTCTTCCTCCAGCTCACACACAGCTGGTTCGGCTTCCTCACAGGATCGCCAAGGAAGAATCTCTGGCACTGTTGTACAGAGACACAGTGTAATTCCACCCACAGCACCACTTTCCCAGTCATCCTCACACTCCCAGGCCAGTCTACAGCCATCGTTAGCACAGGCATGGGAGAAAAGGCGCCCATACTCGGCAAACCACCCCCGAGCACAGGCTCTGAATGCTGGCATTGCTAAACTACTGGCCCTTGAAATGCTATCATTCAGGCTGGTGGAGACTGACACATTCCGTAACTTTATGGCATTGGCAGTCCCACAATACAACGTGCCCAGCCGCTTTTATTTCAGCAGGCAAGCCGTCCCTGCCCTGCAACATCATGTGGAGGGAAAAATTAAACATGCGCTACAAAACACCGTCAGTAGCAAGGTCCACCTGACCACTGATGCGTGGACCAGTAAGCATGGACAGGGACGATACCTTTCCCTCACTGCCCATTGGGTAAATGTTGTGGAGCCGGGTACAGATCTTGAGAGTGGCGCTGTACGTGTTCTGCCAACTCCAAGGATTGCAGGAATCCAGTCTGTACACATTGACTCCTCCTCATACTCCAGTTCCTCTGAATCAGCGCTGCAGGAGCCGTCACGGTCTACCTCCACATCGACCCGTGAACGGTTACCTGTTATGATGACCGATATGAGCACAGCCGTGGCCAAACGTCAACAGGCCGTATTAAAATTAATTTCTTTGGGGAATCGAAGCCACACAGCGCAGGAGCTCTGGAATGCCATCAAGCAGCAGAGTGACGTGTAGTTTGTGCCAGCGAATCTCCAGCCAGGCATGGTAGTGTGTGACAATGGCCGAAATCTGGTGGCAGCTCTGGGCCTAGGCAACCTCACTCACATCCCATGTCTGGCACATGTGCTCAACTTGGTCGTGCAGAGTTTTTTGAGGGACTATCCGGATCTTGATGCACTGCTTCACAAGGTCCGCATAGAGTGCGCTCACTTGCGGCGTTCCAGCAATGCAAGATCACGCATTGCAGCTCTGCAGCGCCGATTATGTCTTCCGGAACATCGCATCATATGTGACCTACCCACCAGGTGGAATTCAACGTTACATATGTTGGAGAGGTTGTGTGAGCAGCAGGCAGCAGTAATGGAGTACCAGCTGCAGCAGGCGCAAACAAGTCGCAGTGCGCGCCGTTCACACTTCACCACCACTGAGTGGGCCTCTATGAAGGACATTTGCCACGTTTTGCGTGCCTTCGATTATTCCACGCGGATGGCGAGTGCAGATGATGCACTAGTCAGCATGACTATCCCCCTTATCTGCCTGCTTGAAAAAACACTGCAAGCACTAAGGGACGAGGTTTTGGAAGAGGTGGAGGATGAGGAGTCACAAATGCCATCTGCTTCTCTACAGTCTGCGCAACGTGGTTCCTCACAAAGGCCTAGGCAGGGGACACTTTGTGAGGAGGATGAGGAGGAGTCAATGGATGAGGAAGACATCTGTCCAGAGGAGGGAGGTACACAATGCTCTAGTAGTCAGTATCTAGAGCGAGGGTGGGGTGATGCAGAGCAGGCAGAGATCACGCCTCAAGCAGGGGACAGCGTTTCTTGGCCAGTTGGCAGTCTGCAGCACATGGTTGATTTCATGCTGCAGTGCCTCAGAAACGACCGCCGCATCGCCCACATTCTCAACACGGCTGATTATTGGGTGTCCACCCTCCTAGATCCTCGCTACCGGGACAACTTACAAAGCCTCATAACACCATTGAACCGGGAGCGTAAAATGCGGGAGTACCAAGACGCACTGGTGCATTCCATCATGTTCTCCATTCCAACCGAGAGCAGTGCTGCTAGTGCTTTACAAAGCAGCTCAGTGCGTCGAGGCAGTGGAGGAAGCTCTGCACAAAGAGGGAGCAGAAGCAGCGCCTCAGCACAAGGCAAGACCAGTATGGCCGAAATGTGGCAAAGTTTTGTGTCCCCGCCGCCACAAATGTCTACACCATCACAGACAGCTCCAGTCAGCAGGAGGCAACGTTTCCGTCAGATGGTGACAGACTACATGTCTTGCCCTCTTAGTGTACTCCCAGACGGCTCTTCTCCCTTCAAGTTTTGGGTCTGTAAGCTGGATACATGGCCAGAGCTTAGTCAGTATGCACTGGAGGTGCTAGCTTGCCCTGCTGCTAGTGTATTATCGGAACGCGTCTTTAGTGCCGCAGGTGGTGTACTAACAGACCGTCGCATGCGACTATCCTCCGATAACGTTGACCGGCTTACTTTTCTCAAAATGAACAAGGCCTGGATCTCTCATGAATTTGCCAGTCCTCTTCCAGAATAAATAATTGGTTGGCAACAGTATCCAGGTCTCCTGTTCTGTTCATGTTTCTACCACCTGAACTGTAATCCCTGAGCTCCAACACCGCCAGTTGGCGCTCGGAAGTGCCGTCTGCACAGTCAACACTTGCTGCCGTGTTATTGGGGTTCAGTAACGTCAGCTGTTCTCCTGCTGTGCGGACGACAATTTCTCCTGCTTTGTCCACATCCACTGTACTACACATTTTAAAGTTGCTCGAATTACACCTCTGGCTCCTCTGTTTTCATTCTTATCCCTGGGCTCCAGCACCGCCAGTTGGCGCTCGGAAGTGCTGTCTGCACAGTCAACACTTGCTACCATGTTATTGGGGTTCAGTAACGTCAGCTGTTCCCCTGCTGTGCGGACGGCAATTTCTCCTGCTCTGTCCACATTCTCACTACTACAGATTTTAAAGTTGCTCCAATTACACCTCTGGCTCCTCTGTTTTCAGTATTATCCCTGAGCTCCAAAACCGCCAGTTGGCGCACGGAAGTGCCGTCTGCACAGTCAACACTTGCTGCCGTGTTATTGGGGTTCAGTAACGTCAGCTGTTCTCCTTCTGTGCGGACGGCAATTTCTCCTGCTTTGTCCACATCCACTGTACTACACATTTTAAAGTTGCTCGAATTACACCTCTGGCTCCTCTGTTTTCATTCTTATCCCTGGGCTCCAGCACCGCCAGTTGGCGCTCGGAAGTGCTGTCTGCACAGTCAACACTTGCTACCATGTTATTGGGGTTCAGTAACGTCAGCTGTTCCCCTGCTGTGCGGACGGCAATTTCTCCTGCTCTGTCCACATTCTCACTACTACAGATTTTAAAGTTGCTCCAATTACACCTCTGGCTCCTCTGTTTTCATTCTTATCCCTGGGCTCCAGCACCGCCAGTTGGCGCTCGGAAGTGCTGTCTGCACAGTCAACACTTGCTACCATGTTATTGGGGTTCAGTAACGTCAGCTGTTCCCCTGCTGTGCGGACGGCAATTTCTCCTGCTCTGTCCACATTCTCACTACTACAGATTTTAAAGTTGCTCCAATTACACCTCTGGCTCCTCTGTTTTCAGTATTATCCCTGAGCTCCAACACCGCCAGTTGGCGCACGGAAGTGCCGTCTGCACAGTCAACACTTGCTGCCGTGTTATTGGGGTTCAGTAACGTCAGCTGTTCTCCTGCTGTGCGGACGGCAATTTCTCCTGCTTTGTCCACATCCACTGTACTACACATTTTAAAGTTGCTCGAATTACACCTCTGGCTCCTCTGTTTTCATTCTTATCCCTGGGCTCCAGCACCGCCAGTTGGCGCTCGGAAGTGCTGTCTGCACAGTCAACACTTGCTACCATGTTATTGGGGTTCAGTAACGTCAGCTGTTCCCCTGCTGTGCGGACGGCAATTTCTCCTGCTCTGTCCACATTCTCACTACTACAGATTTTAAAGTTGCTCCAATTACACCTCTGGCTCCTCTGTTTTCAGTATTATCCCTGAGCTCCAACACCGCCAGTTGGCGCACGGAAGTGCCGTCTGCACAGTCAACACTTGCTGCCGTGTTATTGGGGTTCAGTAACGTCAGCTGTTCTCCTGCTGTGCGGACGGCAATTTCTCCTGCTTTGTCCACATCCACTCTACTACACATTTTAAAGTTGCTCGAATTACACCTCTGGCTCCTCTGTTTTCATTCTTATCCCTGGGCTCCAGCACCGCCAGTTGGCGCTCGGAAGTGCTGTCTGCACAGTCAACACTTGCTACCATGTTATTGGGGTTCAGTAACGTCAGCTGTTCCCCTGCTGTGCGGACGGCAATTTCTCCTGCTCTGTCCACATTCTCACTACTACAGATTTTAAAGTTGCTCCAATTACACCTCTGGCTCCTCTGTTTTCAGTATTATCCCTGAGCTCCAACACCGCCAGTTGGCGCACGGAAGTGCCGTCTGCACAGTCAACACTTGCTGCCGTGTTATTGGGGTTCAGTAACGTCAGCTGTTCTCCTGCTGTGCGGACGGCAATTTCTCCTGCTTTGTCCACATCCACTGTACTACACATTTTAAAGTTGCTCGAATTACACCTCTGGCTCCTCTGTTTTCATTCTTATCCCTGGGCTCCAGCACCGCCAGTTGGCGCTCGGAAGTGCTGTCTGCACAGTCAACACTTGCTACCATGTTATTGGGGTTCAGTAACGTCAGCTGTTCCCCTGCTGTGCGGACGGCAATTTCTCCTGCTCTGTCCACATTCTCACTACTACAGATTTTAAAGTTGCTCCAATTACACCTCTGGCTCCTCTGTTTTCATTCTTATCCCTGGGCTCCAGCACCGCCAGTTGGCGCTCGGAAGTGCTGTCTGCACAGTCAACACTTGCTACCATGTTATTGGGGTTCAGTAACGTCAGCTGTTCCCCTGCTGTGCGGACGGCAATTTCTCCTGCTCTGTCCACATTCTCACTACTACAGATTTTAAAGTTGCTCCAATTACACCTCTGGCTCCTCTGTTTTCAGTATTATCCCTGAGCTCCAACACCGCCAGTTGGCGCACGGAAGTGCCGTCTGCACAGTCAACACTTGCTGCCGTGTTATTGGGGTTCAGTAACGTCAGCTGTTCTCCTGCTGTGCGGACGGCAATTTCTCCTGCTTTGTCCACATCCACTGTACTACACATTTTAAAGTTGCTCGAATTACACCTCTGGCTCCTCTGTTTTCATTCTTATCCCTGGGCTCCAGCACCGCCAGTTGGCGCTCGGAAGTGCTGTCTGCACAGTCAACACTTGCTACCATGTTATTGGGGTTCAGTAACGTCAGCTGTTCCCCTGCTGTGCGGACGGCAATTTCTCCTGCTCTGTCCACATTCTCACTACTACAGATTTTAAAGTTGCTCCAATTACACCTCTGGCTCCTCTGTTTTCAGTATTATCCCTGAGCTCCAACACCGCCAGTTGGCGCACGGAAGTGCCGTCTGCACAGTCAACACTTGCTGCCGTGTTATTGGGGTTCAGTAACGTCAGCTGTTCTCCTGCTGTGCGGACGGCAATTTCTCCTGCTTTGTCCACATCCACTCTACTACACATTTTAAAGTTGCTCGAATTACACCTCTGGCTCCTCTGTTTTCATTCTTATCCCTGGGCTCCAGCACCGCCAGTTGGCGCTCGGAAGTGCTGTCTGCACAGTCAACACTTGCTACCATGTTATTGGGGTTCAGTAACGTCAGCTGTTCCCCTGCTGTGCGGACGGCAATTTCTCCTGCTCTGTCCACATTCTCACTACTACAGATTTTAAAGTTGCTCCAATTACACCTCTGGCTCCTCTGTTTTCAGTATTATCCCTGAGCTCCAACACCGCCAGTTGGCGCACGGAAGTGCCGTCTGCACAGTCAACACTTGCTGCCGTGTTATTGGGGTTCAGTAACGTCAGCTGTTCTCCTGCTGTGCGGACGGCAATTTCTCCTGCTTTGTCCACATCCACTGTACTACACATTTTAAAGTTGCTCGAATTACACCTCTGGCTCCTCTGTTTTCATTCTTATCCCTGGGCTCCAGCACCGCCAGTTGGCGCTCGGAAGTGCTGTCTGCACAGTCAACACTTGCTACCATGTTATTGGGGTTCAGTAACATCAGCTGTTCCCCTGCTGTGCGGACGGCAATTTCTCCTGCTCTGTCCACATTCTCACTACTACAGATTTTAAAGTTGCTCCAATTACACCTCTGGCTCCTCTGTTTTCATTCTTATCCCTGGGCTCCAGCACCGCCAGTTGGCGCTCGGAAGTGCTGTCTGCACAGTCAACACTTGCTACCATGTTATTGGGGTTCAGTAACGTCAGCTGTTCCCCTGCTGTGCGGACGGCAATTTCTCCTGCTCTGTCCACATTCTCACTACTACAGATTTTAAAGTTGCTCCAATTACACCTCTGGCTCCTCTGTTTTCAGTATTATCCCTGAGCTCCAACACCGCCAGTTGGCGCACGGAAGTGCCGTCTGCACAGTCAACACTTGCTGCCGTGTTATTGGGGTTCAGTAACGTCAGCTGTTCTCCTGCTGTGCGGACGGCAATTTCTCCTGCTTTGTCCACATCCACTCTACTACACATTTTAAAGTTGCTCGAATTACACCTCTGGCTCCTCTGTTTTCATTCTTATCCCTGGGCTCCAGCACCGCCAGTTGGCGCTCCGAAGTGCTGTCTGCACAGTCAACACTTGCTACCATGTTATTGGGGTTCAGTAACGTCAGCTGTTCCCCTGCTGTGCGGACGGCAATTTCTCCTGCTCTGTCCACATTCTCACTACTACAGATTTTAAAGTTGCTCCAATTACACCTCTGGCTCCTCTGTTTTCAGTATTATCCCTGAGCTCCAACACCGCCAGTTGGCGCACGGAAGTGCCGTCTGCACAGTCAACACTTGCTGCCGTGTTATTGGGGTTCAGTAACGTCAGCTGTTCTCCTGCTGTGCGGACGGCAATTTCTCCTGCTTTGTCCACATCCACTGTACTACACATTTTAAAGTTGCTCGAATTACACCTCTGGCTCCTCTGTTTTCATTCTTATCCCTGGGCTCCAGCACCGCCAGTTGGCGCTCGGAAGTGCTGTCTGCACAGTCAACACTTGCTACCATGTTATTGGGGTTCAGTAACGTCAGCTGTTCCCCTGCTGTGCGGACGGCAATTTCTCCTGCTCTGTCCACATTCTCACTACTACAGATTTTAAAGTTGCTCCAATTACACCTCTGGCTCCTCTGTTTTCATTCTTATCCCTGGGCTCCAGCACCGCCAGTTGGCGCTCGGAAGTGCTGTCTGCACAGTCAACACTTGCTACCATGTTATTGGGGTTCAGTAACGTCAGCTGTTCCCCTGCTGTGCGGACGGCAATTTCTCCTGCTCTGTCCACATTCTCACTACTACAGATTTTAAAGTTGCTCCAATTACACCTCTGGCTCCTCTGTTTTCAGTATTATCCCTGAGCTCCAACACCGCCAGTTGGCGCACGGAAGTGCCGTCTGCACAGTCAACACATGCTGCCGTGTTATTGGGGTTCAGTAACGTCAGCTGATCCCCAGCTGTGTGTCCGGCAAATTCTCCTGCTTTGTCCACATCCACTGTAGTACGGATTTAAAACCTCCTCCAAATACACCTCTGGCTCCTCTGTTTTTAGTATTTACCCTGGGCTCCAGCACCGCCAGCTGGTTCTCGGCAGTTCCATTGGCTCTTGTACCTTCTGCTACCCATCCGGGTTCCAGTACCGTCAGCTGGTTCTCGGCAGTGTCTTTGGCACGGGTACTCCCTCCTGCCCAGCCTGGTTCCAGCACGCCAGCTGTTTCCGGGTAGTGTCAACGTCACTTTGACTCCAATGCGTTGTCCTGTCGTGTTGCGGTCGGGTTAGCCGACTCTATGGTGCCTGCAGTTTAGGTGACTCCTATGTGGGCTGCGGGATCTGGCAATGAAGGCTGGTTCCATAGTGCCAATAGGACAAGCACCCTCTGTAGGACTGTGGGTTTTGGTAACTGCGGCCGGCTCGCGGCCTTGAACTTTTTTTTTACATGGGTACCTTCTGCTACCCATCCGGGTTCCAGTACCGTCAGCTGGTTCTCGGCAGTGCCTTTGGATTAGGTGCCTCCTTCTCGGTATCCAAGTTCCACCAACGTCTGCTGGTCCTTGGTAGTGCTTTCTGGCACAGGTACCTCCTGCTTAGTAACCGAGTTCCAGTAACATCAGCTGGTCCTCGGTAGTTCCATTGGCTCTTGTACCTTCTGCTACCCATCCGGGTTCCAGTAACATCAGCTGGTCCTCGGTAGTTCCATTGGCTCTTGTACCTTCTGCTACCCATCCGGGTTCCAGTACCGTCAGCTGGTTCTCGGCAGTGCCTTTGGATTAGGTGCCTCCTTCTCGGTATCCAAGTTCCACCAACGTCTGCTGGTCCTTGGTAGTGCTTTCTGGCACAGGTACCTCCTGCTTAGTAACCGAGTTCCAGTAACATCAGCTGGTCCTCGGTAGTTCCATTGGCTCTTGTACCTTCTGCTACCCATCCGGGTTCCAGTAACATCAGCTGGTCCTCGGTAGTTCCATTGGCTCTTGTACCTTCTGCTACCCATCCGGGTTCCAGTACCGTCAGCTGGTTCTCGGCAGTGTCTTTGGCACGGGTACTCCCTCCTGCCCAGCCTGGTTCCAGCACGCCAGCTGTTTCCGGGTAGTGTCAACGTCACTTTGACTCCAATGCGTTGTCCTGTCGTGTTGCGGTCGGGTTAGCCGACTCTATGGTGCCTGCAGTTTAGGTGACTCCTATGTGGGCTGCGGGATCTGGCAATGAAGGCTGGTTCCATAGTGCCAATAGGACAAGCACCCTCTGTAGGACTGTGGGTTTTGGTAACTGCGGCCGGCTCGCGGCCTTGAACTTTTTTTTTACATGGGTACCTTCTGCTACCCATCCGGGTTCCAGTACCGTCAGCTGGTTCTCGGCAGTGCCTTTGGATTAGGTGCCTCCTTCTCGGTATCCAAGTTCCACCAACGTCTGCTGGTCCTTGGTAGTGCTTTCTGGCACAGGTACCTCCTGCTTAGTAACCGAGTTCCAGTAACATCAGCTGGTCCTCGGTAGTTCCATTGGCTCTTGTACCTTCTGCTACCCATCCGGGTTCCAGTACCGTCAGCTGGTCCTCGGTAGTTCCATTTGCTCTTGTATCTTCTGCTACCCATCCGGGTTCCAGTACCGTCAGCTGGTTCTCGGCAGTGTCTTTGGCACGGGTACTCCCTCCTGCCCAGCCTGGTTCCAGCACGCCAGCTGTTTCCGGGTAGTGTCAACGTCACTTTGACTCCAATGCGTTGTCCTGTCGTGTTGCGGTCGGGTTAGCCGACTCTATGGTGCCTGCAGTTTAGGTGACTCCTATGTGGGCTGCGGGATCTGGCAATGAAGGCTGGTTCCATAGTGCCAATAGGACAAGCACCCTCTGTAGGACTGTGGGTTTTGGTAACTGCGGCCGGCTCGCGGCCTTGAACTTTTTTTTTACATGGGTACCTTCTGCTACCCATCTGGGTTCCAGTACCGTCAGCTGGTTCTCGGCAGTGCCTTTGGATTAGGTGCCTCCTTCTCGGTATCCAAGTTCCACCAACGTCTGCTGGTCCTTGGTAGTGCTTTCTGGCACAGGTACCTCCTGCTTAGTAACCGAGTTCCAGTAACATCAGCTGGTCCTCGGTAGTTCCATTGGCTCTTGTACCTTCTGCTACCCATCCGGGTTCCAGTAACATCAGCTGGTCCTCGGTAGTTCCATTGGCTCTTGTACCTTCTGCTACCCATCCGGGTTCCAGTACCGTCAGCTGGTTCTCGGCAGTGCCTTTGGATTAGGTGCCTCCTTCTCGGTATCCAAGTTCCACCAACGTCTGCTGGTCCTTGGTAGTGCTTTCTGGCACAGGTACCTCCTGCTTAGTAACCGAGTTCCAGTAATATCAGCTGGTCCTCGGTAGTTCCATTGGCTCTTGTACCTTCTGCTACCCATCCAGGTTCCAGTACCGTCAGCTGGTCCTCGGTAGTTCCATTTGCTCTTGTATCTTCTGCTACCCATCCGGGTTCCAGTACCGTCAGCTGGTTCTCGGCAGTGTCTTTGGCACGGGTACTCCCTCCTGCCCAGCCTGGTTCCAGCACGCCAGCTGTTTCCGGGTAGTGTCAACGTCACTTTGCCTCCAATGCGTTGTCCTGTCGTGTTGCGGTCGGGTTAGCCGACTCTATGGTGCCTGCAGTTTAGGTGACTCCTATGTGGGCTGCGGGATCTGGCAATGAAGGCTGGTTCCATAGTGCCAATAGGACAAGCACCCTCTGTAGGACTGTGGGTTTTGGTAACTGCGGCCGACTCGCGGCCTTGAACTTTTTTTTTACATGGGTACCTTCTGCTACCCATCCGGGTTCCAGTACCGTCAGCTGGTTCTCGGCAGTGCCTTTGGATTAGGTGCCTCCTTCTCGGTATCCAAGTTCCACCAACGTCTGCTGGTCCTTGGTAGTGCTTTCTGGCACAGGTACCTCCTGCTTAGTAACCGAGTTCCAGTAACATCAGCTGGTCCTCGGTAGTTCCATTGGCTCTTGTACCTTCTGCTATCCATCCGGGTTCCAGTACCGTCAGCTGGTCCTCGGTAGTTCCTCAGCTTTCTTGTACCTTCTGCTACATTTCCAAGTTCAAGCTTTTTGAAATGGTTCTTGGTAATCACTCTGGATCTCCCTGACGAGGACCCTGAAGACGAGGACCCTGAAGACCAACCGTAAGAAGACGAGGACCCCGAAGACAATGACCCTGAAGACGAGGACCCTGAAGACCACCCCGAAGAAGACGAGGACCCTGAAGACCACCCCGAAGAAGACGAGGACCCTGAAGACCACCCCGAAGAAGACGAGGACCCCGAAGACGAGGACCCAGAAGACCAACCCGAAGAAGACGAGGACCCCGAAGACGAGGACCCCCGAAGACGACGACCCTGAAGACCACCCCGAAGAAGACCAAGAAGATGACCCTGAAGAAGTTGACCAAGAAGACAAAGAAGAGAAGACAAGCACCAAGATACAGAAGAACAAGAGACAGAAAACCAAGAAGCAGAAATACAAGAAGCTGCAGAACAAAAAGCGGAAGAACATTAAGCATAAGACTAAAAATCAGAGCAAAAGATAATATCTAAATTATAAGCAGAAGATGACTAAGCAGTGTATGGGGGTGAGTCCGTTCCTCCTCGTGGTGCCCCTGGAAAAGACCTGCTGCTGCAGGCCAAACTGAACGCGGACAAATCCTGTTGTAAATCTTTTGTGACGGGCAGAACGAAAGGTGTAATGTCCAACCTTTTATAGATAACAACTACAGGAATGCCTGTCACAAATAAGAATATGATGAAGAAGAAGAATATGAAGAAGATGAAGAAGTAGAATATGAAGAATGTAAAAAAAAGAATAATACGAAGAAGGTGAAGAAGAAGAAGGTGAAGAAGAAGTGGATGAAAAAGATGCTGAGGATGATGAAGGAGAAAGTGTGGGAGAAGTAAAAAAGAAGGTGAAGAGCATGGAAGTAGTGAAACATAAATATCTGACAAAATATAAAAATACTTAACATAGTTAATATTTCCGTAACTCAGAACATAATAAAAAAATATTAATTCCTGCTATTCCATTTGACTGGGCTAAACCTCTATGCCTTTATTGTCTCCCCCACCTCCCCCAATACATTCTACATTATTCTTAGTTGTTTTCCTTCATGTAGAAATAACCTACAAGGAAAGAAAGGGTTTATTTTAATTCCGATATTTATGTCCCATTGACTTGCATTGGTTTCCGGTATCGGAATCGGCGATATCCGATACTTTTTCGGTATCGGTCCGATCCAATCCGATCCGATATTTCCCGATATCGGAAGGTATCGCTCAACACTACTGGTGAGGTGACTGGATCGGAGGGATATTTTTAGGATCTCATTCCAGCATCTCCACTCTAGCTGATTCACTGGTCAGGTGACTGGATCGGAGGGATATTTTGTGGCCCTCATTTTAGCAGCTCCACTCTAGACGGATCACTACTGAAGTGACTGGATCGGGGGGATATTTTGTGGTCCTCATTCCAGCATCTCCACTCTAGCTGATTCACTGGTGAAGTGACTGGATCGGGGGGATATTTTGTGGTCCTCATTTTAGCAGCTCCACTCTAGCTGATTCACTGGTCAGGTGACTGGATCGGAGGGATATTTTGAGGATCTCATTCCAGCATCTCCACTCTAGCTGATTCACTGGTCAGGTGACTGGATCGGAGTTGATCTTTTGATGATCTCTCTGCAGCTTCTCCATTCTAGACAGTTCAGTTTCTACACTGAAGTTCCTCAAAAAATCACCTCCAATGTCCAGAATGGAGCAGATTCCCGGATCCTCATAGCCTGCAATGTAGTGGAATTGGAATGTACACACATTGTAGATATATATCAGCCTTATAATTCTAATGATTTCATGTTTTTATTTTTTAAGTACTTGCTCAAACTGTTATATTTATTACGTATTTCCAAAGGGCAAAATTTTATTTTTTTCATAATTAATCGAACTTGCATTTTATTATCGCTTTTTGTAATATAAATAATCACACACAGCGCTGATCATTCAGTTTTACGTGGGGAAAAACGTAACAGAGCGCAGCAACAGAGTCCTCATAATTTACAACATTGTATTGGAGTGGATTTTTTGAGGACCTTATTTGAGCAACTCCATTCTAGCTGATTCACTAGTGAGCCGTCTAGATTGGAGTGGGTGTTTTGAGGATGTTCCTTGTAGCCTCCAATCTGTACTGTTTGGTGCTGAGGTGACTGGAATCAAGTTTTTCAAAGAGTGAGTGGAGCTTCGCAGGGAGAAACATAACAGAGCGCAGCAACAGAGTCCTCATAATTTACAACATTGTATTGGAGGGGATTTTTTGAGGACCTCATTTTAGTAACTCTATTCTAGCTGATTCACCATTGAGCCATCTAGATCGGAGTGGATTTTTTGTGGACATCTTTTAGCAACCCCATTCTCTACCGTCATGGCCAAAAGTATTGAGATTGAGAGAAATAGTAATTTTTCCAAAGTTTACTGCTTCATTTTTTGTAATGGCAATTTGCATATACTCCTGAATGTCAAAGAGTGATCAGCTTAACAGCAATTACTGTACTTGCAAAGTCAATATTTGCCCAGAAAATGAACTTTAACCCCCAAAACACATTTCTACATCATTGCAGTCCTGCCTTAAAAGGAGCAGCTAACATCGTTTTAGTGATTGATCCATTAACACAGGTGTGGGTGTTGATGAGGACAGGGCTGGCGATCAATCAATCATGATTAAGTAAGAATGACATCACTGGACACTTTAAAAGGAGGCTGGTTCTTGGTATCATTGTTTCTCTTCAGTTAACCATGGTTATCCCTAAAGAAACACGTGCAGCCATCATTGCACTGCACAAAAATGGCCTAACAGGGAAGAGTATCGCAGCTACAAAGATTGCACCTCAGTCAACAATCTATCGCATCATCAAGAACTTCAAGGAGAGAGCTTCCATTGTTGTCAAAAAGGCTCCAGGGCGCCCAAGAAAGACCAGCAAGCGCCAGGACCGTATCTTAAAACTGTTTCAGCTGCGGGATCGGACTACCAGCAGTGCCGAGCTTGCTCAGGAATGGCAGCAGGCTGGTGTGAGTGCTTCTGCACGCACTGTGAGGCGGAGACTCTTTGAGCAAGGGCTGGTTTCAAGGAGGGCAGCAAAGAAGCCACTTCTCTCTAGAAAAAAACATTAGGGACCGACTGATATTCTGCAAAAGGTACAGGGAGTGGACTGCTGAGGACTGGGGCAAAGTCATTTTCTCTGATGATCCCCTTTTCGACTGTTTGGGACATCTGGAAAACAGCTTATTCGGAGAAGAAGAGGTGAGCGCTACCACCAGTCTTGTCTCATGCCAACTGTAAAGCATCCTGAAACCATTCATCTGTGGGGTTGCTTCTCAGCCAAGGGAATTGGCTCACTCACTGTCTTGCCTAAAAACACAGCCATGAATAAAGAATGGTACCAGAATGTCCTCCAAGAGCAACTTCTCCCAACCATCCAAGAGCAGTTTGGCGCCCAACAATGCCTTTTCTAGCATGATGGAGCACCTTGACATAAAGCAAAGGTGATAACTAAATGGCTCATGGAACAAAACATAGAGATTTTGGGTCCATGGCCTGGAAACTCCCTAGATCTTAATCCCATTGAGAACTTGTGGTCAATCATCAAGAGACGGGTGGACAAACAAAAACCAACAAATTCTGGCAAAATGCAAGCATTGATTATGCAAGAATGGACTGCTATCAGTCAGGATTTGGTCCAAAAGTTGATTGAGAGCATGCCAGGGAGAATTACAGAGGTCTTGAAGAAGAAGGGGCAACACTGCAAATATTGACTTGCTGCATTAACTCATTCTAACTGTCAATATAACCTATTGGTACTCATAATATGATTGCAATTATATTTCTGTATGTGATATAAACATCAGACAAACACTAATAAAAACCAGAGGCCAGCAGATCATGTGAAAATATAATTTTGGTGTCATTCTCAATACTTTTGGCCATAACTGTACAGTTTCGTGCTGAAGAGACTGGAATTGAGTTTTTCGGAGAGTGAGCGGAGCCTCACGGGGAGAAACGTAACAGAGCGCAGAGACAGAGTCCTCATAATTTACCACACTGGATCGGAGTGGCTTTTTTGAGGACCTCATTTGAGCAACTCCATTCTAGCTGATTCACCATTGAGCCATCTAGATCGGAGTGGATTTTTAGATGATCTCCCTGTAGCCTCTATTCTGTACAGTTCATTGCTGACCTGACTAGAATAGAGTTGCTGGAGCGTTTTCCTCATAGGATCAAATCCAATCTAGACGGCTCATGACTGAAACCTCCAGAATGGAGTTAATTCCAGGGTCGGTCTGGCCTGGCGGGAAATCGGGAAATTTCCCGGTGGGCCCCAATATGAGAGTGAGAAAATTGGTGGCGGGGGCCCTTTAAAAATGTGGGCCCTTTAAAAGCGCGGCTGAAGGAAATGTAGCGTCGCGCGCACTGAACATTCATTGGTGACAGCGGGCCTGCAGTGACGTGCATGCAGCATACTTACCACGTGAGTAGTCCCTGAGGATGGACTCTTTCTGGGTGGTGACACGCACTGCGCTCTGCTTTCCCGCTGGCTGGCAGACTGTGGTGTGGTGTCAGGTGACACTGACGCTGACGCCGCTCTCTTCTGGCCACGCTCTGCAGTGCTCTCTCTCAGCTCCGGGGCCGTCCTCCTATGATACGCTGGCGCCAACGAACCCGACGTCTCGCTCTGCTCTCCCTGCTCCCGGGCTTCTGATGTGGTCCCATCCCGGCTCCTTACCTGTTCTGGCCTACTCCCCTGTAGTAATACCTGTTCCGGACCGGGTGGTGGCACCAGCACCGGTGCACCGCCCCCTTCTCTCCTGCTCTGATTCTGGGCTTTTTTATACCGGTTCTGGGGCTGGATATGTGGACAGTGACCGTCCTCTACAGTTCAACTCTCCAACCTGGCCTGGAATTGGAAACAATAACTCCACCTGATGAAGGCAGCAGACCGCTGCAGAAACGCGTTGTGGGCATTAATACTTAAATAAAGAGGTTTGTTTTATCCTTTTCCAGCGCCTTATCCAGTTTCTAGCGCCCCACTGACCACTTCAATTTGCACACTGGAATTGGAAACAAGGCTGCAGGCCTACAGCTCTCACTGCTTTAATTTCATGTCAAAAGTACCGTGCCAAATATTCAATAAGGTTTTTATGAGTGAGTGTTCCCAGCACTGGCCAACAATAATATAATTTATTTTATACATTATGCATTGCACTCTAGGCCTCCTATATGACATGTAGATCATACTCTTGGCCTCCTATATGACATATACAGACAGTGTATATGCCATATAGGAGGCTGAGAGTGCGGTATGCATTTTATATGAGGCCTAGAGTGCGGGCCTACATGATGTACAATGCACTCGGCCTCCTATATAAAGTATAGACTATAGGAGGCTGAGAGTGCGGTATACGTTTTATATGAGGCCTAGAGTGCGGGCCTACATGATGTACAACGCACTCGGCCTCCTATATAAAGTATAGACTATAGGAGGCTGAGAGTACGGTATACGTTTTATATGAGGCCTAGAGTGCGGACCTACAAGATGTACAACGCACTCGGCCTCCTATATAAAGTATAGACTATAGGAGGCTGAGAGTGCGGTATACGTTTTATATGAGGCCTAGAGTGCGGACCTACATGATGTACAATGCACTCGGCCTCCTACATAAAGTATATACTGTTTCCACGGACCGTGTGTCCGTGGGCAAAACACGCTGACATGTCAGTTTTTTTTATACACTGCACGGGCCGAAAAACGTCCCGCACACGAGCACACAGATGACGTGCGTGTGTCGTTGGTGTGACACATACCGGCGCCTGGGAATTAGCGGTACAGTTCATGCTGTTCCCAGGTGCTTAAGGAATCAGCGATCAGCGCTAGCAAGGGACAATGTTGAGAGCAGTAGGTTCACCTCCCGATGTTGCCAAAACCTGTAAATATAAGAAAATTTAAAAAAAAATATTCACCTGGCTTGAGGCGACCACACACGCTGAGGAGCTTGACTCCCTGCAGCAAGCAGGCCCCTATGCTCACTGAGCTCAGCATAGGTCGGGGGACCGCTCACTGCAGCAAGTCATTCTCCTACGCTCCTCATCGTGTGTGGTCACTTTAAGCCAGGTGAATATATTGTTGTTTTTTTTAATTTTAGTATTATTTTTACAGGTTTTGGAGACATTTGGAGGTGAATACTACTTTCAACATTGTCTCTTCATTGTCCCTTGCTAACACTGATTGCAGCGCCGGCAGGGGACAGTGATGAGCGATTCCTTCAGCACCCGGTGCTTGGGAACAGCACAAACTGTACCGCTGATTCCCAAGTGGTGGTACGGTATGTGTGATCCTGATGGAGCACACGTATGCCACACTGACACGGATATCTCCGGTACTGTTTTTTCCAGTACCGGAAATATCCGGATGTATGAAAGAGCCCTATGCCATATAGGAGGCCAAGAGTTTGTATGTCACATTGGAGACCAAGAGTGCGGTATACGTTATATATGGGGCCTATATGACATAATAGATCACACTCTCTACCTCCTATATGAAATATAGATCACACTCTTGGACTCATGAATTATACAGTGTATATGTCATATAGGAGGCTGAGAGTGCGGGCCTATATGACGTATACAACACACTCAGCCTGATATATAAAGTATATATTATAGGAGACCGAATGTGCAGTCTGTACGTCATATAGGAGGCCGAGAGTGCGATATATGTCATGTGTGGGGTCAATATGATGTATACCACATAGAAGTGAAGTATGCCGCCACCAGTTCCCAAATCTTCCCAAACGGGTTTTTTAGCCGTTGGCTATCCACATCAGGAGGTGCAATGTCTAAATAAGCAGTGTTAATCAAATGTCCAAGGAAGTATGAAAAAGACAGCACTCACCAATGGATCCCAAAAAAAGATCCTTTTATTTCAGATTCAGCGTACAGACGTTGTGGCTGGTTCAGGGGTGAAAAGAGGACGACGGCCGTTTCGCGCACAAGCAGCGCCACTACGGGTCCAGTATAGTTCACTCCCGCACCCCTGAACCAGCCGCAACGTCTGTATGCTGGATCTGAAATAAAAGGATCTTTTTTTGGCATCCATTGGTGAGTGCTGTCTATTTCATACCTCCTATATGATGTATAGATCGCATTTTCTACCTCATATATGACAAACAGACCGCACTCTCTGCCTCCTATATGACATATACAATGCATTTGGCCTCCTATATTTCATTGCAGCCATTTGGTAAATTCTAAAAAGTTCATTATTCTTCTCATTAAAGTACACTCTGCACCCCATCTTGACTACAAATTTATTGAAAAAGCACTTTACATTACAGAGGGGACTTGTACAGACAATAAAGACATTACAGAATAAACATAACTCAGATACCAAGAGGAGTGAGGGCCCTGCTCGCAAGCTACAATCTATGAGGAAATAGGGAGACACGAAAGGTAAATGATAAAATGTGCTTATATTGTATGATACAACCATTATATGACGCGCCCCTGGGCCTGTGTCGCGCTGCGTTGCGCACGCGGGAGCTTACCCGGAGCCGGATCTGTTTAGGGTTGTAGTCTCGTGGCGGTGACCCGGTCCGTGCCCAGGGAGTCAAACTGGACGGCAGTCTGTTAGCGGTAGAAAATGGTTGATGACTACGCCACCCGTTGAATGCAGCCAGGGGGCTGCTGCTGCAGGGCAGACCGCTGAGGCCGGTGGAAGGATGGTGCAGCGTGATAGTATAACCCCCAACGGGAGGGGTATGGCCTCAGGGCAGCCGACGTGGATGATGGGGGTAGCAGGAACCACTCAGAGACGGTATGGTAGCGTTCAGGGTCTTTACTGGTAACAACGATAGACCCTCCCGGAGTACTTGCTAGCGAACGGGGCCTGGTCAGTCCTTGAGCAGATGGGATCTCCCCTGGCCAGGCGTAGTTGTAGGCCTCCCAAGCTGACTGTACTCTTCTGGCTACGTTGCTAGAAGCTGATGTAAGTAGCCCACGTCCCTGAGTGTACCGTGTGGTGCTCACCCGTATGGCCGGTGACTCGGGGCCTTCGGGCTTCTGGGCCAGGGGACCTGAAATCCCCTGCCTGACGGATTCTGCTGCTGGGTAGAAGTTAGTCCCCACAGCCTCGGACTCCGGGTCCGGTAAAGAATCTTCTTAGTCAGGGCGAGCTCTTTAGCTGCCAGCCCCTGACTCCTTGTGACTCTGCTGCTTCCTATGCTGCTCTTGTCTCTACTCTTCCTGGACTCACTAACTCTGCCTCAGCCCCGGGTTTATACAGGGGAAGTTCTTCCCCTCCCAAGGCTGGGCAGGAGGTGTGGCATGCACAGGATCCCTGACCAAAGGACCTCCCACCTGCTCTCAGACGTAATATCTCTATCACTGTGACAACCAGACCCCTGGGGTGTCACACTCCCCCCTAGTGAAATTTAGTACTCCGGGACTAAACACTTTTTAGAAAAATATAACAAGGTATATCAAAGAACAATAAAATACAATAAGGAAACACAATAAGATGGTCACGGATGTCCGCAACCGGGTGCAGTCTTTGAAGAAAAGCAAAGGTGCCGACATCTTCCTCCCCCCTAGTGGACCGTGGCCTACCTTGCGATGATCCTGTTCCGTAGGCCGCGGCTCCGCAGTGGATCGTCAGGGTTGAGGACCTTCCGTCGCGCTCCTGTGACGTCGGCGTCTGCTGGGCTCCTTCCAGGACCTTACGCAACGTCCGGACGTGAGGCGGGGCTTCAGTTCTCGCGCGCTTTCGGAGTCCACGCCGGTCTTCTTCCCGCGCGGCGTCCTCAAGATGGCGTCCAATGGCGGGAAAACTCCACGGATGGCGGGAAGAAGGCTGAAGATGGCGCCGGATGGCGGGAAACTTCACCGATGGCGGGAATCTTCACCACTGGTAAGTTTGAACAGTCTTTGCTTTTCAGGCACGCAGTACCCGGTGGTTGCGGGCACGTGATCCTGCCGACTACGCCAAAGTTGACGCGCCCCTGGGCCTGTGTCACGCTGCGTTGCGCACGCGGGAGCTTACCCGGAGCCGGATCTGTTTAGGGTTGTAGTCTCGTGGCGGTGACCCGGTCCGTGCCCAGGGAGTCAAACTGGACGGCAGTCTGTTAGCGGTAGAAAATGGTTGATGACTACGCCACCCGTTGAATGCAGCCAGGGGGCTGCTGCTGCAGGGCAGACCGCTGAGGCCGGTGGAAGGATGGTGCAGCGTGATAGTATAACCCCCAACGGGAGGGGTATGGCCTCAGGGCAGCCGACGTGGATGATGGGGGTAGCAGGAACCACTCAGAGACGGTATGGTAGCGTTCAGGGTCTTTACTGGTAACAACGATAGACCCTCCCGGAGTACTTGCTAGCGAACGGGGCCTGGTCAGTCCTTGAGCAGATGGGATCTCCCCTGGCCAGGCGTAGTTGTAGGCCTCCCAAGCTGACTGTACTCTTCTGGCTACCTTGCTAGAAGCTGATGTAAGTAGCCCACGTCCCTGAGTGTACCGTGTGGTGCTCACCCGTATGGCCGGTGACTCGGGGCCTTCGGGCTTCTGGGCCAGGGGACCTGAAATCCCCTGCCTGACGGATTCTGCTGCTGGGTAGAAGTTAGTCCCCACAGCCTCGGACTCCGGGTCCGGTAAAGAATCTTCTTAGTCAGGGCGAGCTCTTTAGCTGCCAGCCCCTGACTCCTTGTGACTCTGCTGCTTCCTATGCTGCTCTTGTCTCTACTCTTCCTGGACTCACTAACTCTGCCTCAGCCCCGGGTTTATACAGGGGAAGTTCTTCCCCTCCCAAGGCTGGGCAGGAGGTGTGGCATGCACAGGATCCCTGACCAAAGGACCTCCCACCTGCTCTCAGACGTAATATCTCTATCACTGTGACAACCAGACCCCTGGGGTGTCACATATACACTAAATAGGGTCTGCACATAACGCTGCATGAACCGCTCACCAGCCAGTATGTGTATGGCCACAGAGGGCTATTAAGTGCATGGAGGGTGTGCACACAGACGCTACAAGGGTCTATATATGCTACTATATGCAGTATATAGTGTACAGACGGTTAGATAGTATGGTGCTGCGTATATGGTGTGGAATCCACATTCTATTCACTGCCATATCTATACATTATATAGTATATACACTGCTCCGCTCTATATTCCTGAACACAGTGTATATGTATATACTGTATAATGTGTGTGTCTGTATATATAATATATACATATATATTGCAGAGTACCACTTCTGTCCTCTATACTGGGTGTAATTCTCAGTATCTGTATATACACACTGCACTGGTAAAATAAGATGTAAAATAATAATAATTTGAGTGGTTTACCCTCTGATATGTACCACTCCCAGCATGCACCGTCAGATTTAACCCTTCCGGGCCTGCTGGGAGTTGTAGGTTTGTTACTGCAGGGATGATGCGGGGATGGGTATTGCATTTGAACCCACAGCATCAAGTCATTCACACTTTAAAGAGAACCTGTCACGTCCTAGCTGCCCTCTACACTGCCCCCATAGCGTTGGTAGTGACGCAATGTGCATCACTAGCAAGCTGTTTTCATGAAAATCACTGCAGCTATAATGAATTTATAACGTTTAATATACTTATATCTAGGGCCGGCTCCAGGTTTTTCTGGGCCCCGGGCGAGTCTCAGTGGGCCCCTCTAACACATACCACGATTCATGATGCACAGATACCGCAGAGAAATCTATATATATAGTACAATGCAAAGATTTCACTTCTTACATTACATGAGTGATATCTACTGTAAATTCTACAATAGCTCAGAAGCCGGAGAATCCTCGCAGCACACAGTGCAGACCGGACAATATAGTCCTCCATACAGTATTATGGGCACCACTAAGTCCTCCATACAGTTTTATGGGCCCCATTATATATTGCTCCATACAGAATAATGACCCCACATAGTCCTCGTACAGTATAATGGGCACCACATATCTCCATACAGAATACTGGCCCCCATATAAGGCCGCATACGGAATACTGGCCCCCATATAAGGCTCCATAAAGGAATACTGGCCCCCATATAAGGCCCCATACGGAATACTGGCCCCCATATAAGGCCCCATATGGAATACTGGCCCCCATATAAGGCCCCATACGGAATACTGGCCCCCATACGAAATACTGGCCCCCATATAAGGCCCCATACGGAATACTTGCCCCCATATAAGGCCCCATAAAGGAATACTGGCCCCCATATAAGACCCCATGAAGGAATACTGGCCCCCATATAAGGCCCCATACGGAATACTGGCCCCCATATAAGGCCCCATACGGAATACTGGCCCCCATGTAAGGCCCCATACGGAATACTGGCCCCCATATAAGGCTCCATACGGAATACTGGCCCCCATATAACGCTCCATACGGAATACTGGCCCCCATATAAGGCTCCATACGGAATACTGCCCCCCATAGAAGGCTCCATACAGAATACTGGCCCCCATATAACGCTCCATACAGGATACTGGTCCTCTTATAAAGCTCCATACAGGATACTGGCCCCCATATAACGCTCCATACAGGATACTGGTCCCCTTATAACGCTCCATACAGGATACTGGCCTCCATATAATGCTACATGCAGGCTGTTACCCCCCACATAATGCCCCATACAGGCTGTCTCCCCCCTTATAATGCTCCATGCAAGCTGTTACCCCCCACATAATGCCCCATACAGGCTGTCCCCCCAGCGTATAATGCTCCATGCAGGCTGTTCCCCCCACATAATGCACTAAGCAGGCTGTCCCCCCCCCTTATAATGCCCCATGCAGGCTGTTCCCCCCTTATATTGCCCCATGCAGGCTGTCACCCCTCCTCTTTATAATGCCCCATGCAAGATGTCACCCCCTCTCTCTATAATGCCCCAAACAGGATGTCACCCCCCCTCTTTATAATCCCCAATCAGGATGTCACCCCCCCTCTTTATAATGCCCCATTCAGGATGTCACCCCCTCTCTTCATAATGCCCCATGCAGGATGTCACTCCCCTCTGTTTATAATGCCCCATGCAGGATGTCACCCCCTCTCTTTATAATGCCCCATGCAGGATGTCACCCCCTCTCTTTATAATGCCCCATGCAGGATGTCACCCCCTCTCTTTATAATGCCCCATGCAGGATGTCACCCCCTCTCTTTACAATGTCCTATGCAGGATGTCACCCCCCTCTCTTTATAATGCCCCATGCAGGATGTCAGCCCCCCTCTCTTTATAATGCCCCATGCAGGATGTCACCTCCTCTCTTTATAATGCCCCATGCAAGATGTCACCCCCCTCTCTTTATAATGCCCCATGCAGGATGTCACCCCCTCTCTCTATAATGCCCCATGCAGGCTGTCACCCCCTCTCTCTATAATGCCCCATGCAGGATGTCACCCCCCCTCTCTTTATAATGCCCCATGCAGGATGTCACCCCCCCTCTCTTTATAATGCCCCATGCAGGATGTCACCCCCCCCCCATATTATGCCCCATGCCTCCATACATTAAAAAAAAAATCAAATACTCACCTCCCTCCTCACCTACTGCAGCTGCTCGGGTCGGGACTCCAGCGTTGGCGGCGTCTTTCCGCTCTGTGCTCCCTGTGACAGCTCAGTGGGAGGGCGCGGTGGAAAGACTTCACCGCACCCTCTGACCTGAGACGTCACAGAGAGTGCAGAGCAGGAAGACGGCGGATCTGCAGAGGCACGGGGAGAGGTAAGTATCCGGCTGCCGGGGCCCTGAGCAAGCGGGGGAGAAGGGCGGGCGCTGACACCGCTCTCCTCCGCCCATAGCCCAACGGGGTGCGCGACCGCCAGTGGGCCCCCCTGCCTGCTCAGGGCCCCGGCACTTGCCCGGGTGCGCCGGGTGCTGACGCCGGCCCTACTTATATCCTACCTGCCTTTTCAATCATAGGGGCGTGCTTGTCATATTCAGTCAAGGGCGAGCGCAGCATTCACTCACTGCTGGCGCCGTCCATGTATTTGAATCCTGTTCCTGACCAGCGCTGATATTGTGGGACGCAGGCGCACTTGTAGATGTCCAGCCGCCTGCGCAGTGAGGCTCTGTGATTACCAGATTCACTGCGCATGCTCTGGGAACATAGCGCGTTAAAGCGCATGCGCAGTGAGGCTGTGTGATTATGACTTTTTCTTCACTTTGAAAATTGTTTAAGTTGGCTGAGGGACTGGGTGGTTTACCTAGGACAAGGAATGGCCATGTGTAAGAAAAACCGCTACTGATTGTGACGCGCCCCCTGGGACATATTCCTTTTTAGGGGAATACCCGGAACCGGATCAGATGGGGGTTGTAGTCTTCCGAGCGGCTGTGACCCGGTCCGTGCCCAGGGTGTCAAACTCAGTGTGGTGTGGCAGTCCTACAGATGTTATAAAGTTCTTTATGTCGACTACGCCACCCGTTGTATTGCGGTCACTATGGCCGCCGCTGCAGCAGGGTCCGCTGAGGCTGATGGTGTTGGTGCAGCTTTTGGTAGTATAACCCCCAACGGGTGGGGTATAGCCTCAGGGGGATCAGGTGCAGAGGATGGGGGTTGTGGTGGTGCAGTGTGGACGGCAATCAGAGACAGAGTCGGGTTGTGCAGTTTAGGGTATTTACTTACTGCTGATTTTCCCGGTCACTCTAGCTTCAAGTGACCACCCGAGCCGTGCTGCGTCCACCAGGTCCTGGATTCAGCCAACCCCCAAATAAGTCCGGAGCGTGACCCTGAGCTCTCCTTCTGTCCTTTCCTCTGGCCGTCCCCACCAGTGATCCACCTAGGTCCAGCTCCCTCGGGCCTTCTGTTGGGTGACCCTTGGCCTAGGGTTACCTGACCCTCCACGTGGTTTGCCTTCGGGGTGGATGTGGTGGGTGGCCGTGGCAGATGCTGCCCACGGCCTCCGGTCTCTGGCTAGGGTGTGCTTCTGCCCCCACCAGTTTGGGATCCGGTACCCTGTGCCGACTCTTCACCCGGGGATTTAATTTGGGTTCTTGGAGTCCTCTTTCTCTGTTTCCCCCTCTGGGTCTTTCCTTCTCTTTCTCCTCTCTCACTCTGGGTCTCTCTTCTCCTCTGCTCGCTGACTTGCTCTCTGCAACTGACCCTGTTCTTAGTTGGTGCCCACCTTATATATCCCTCTATGTGTGAGCTCAGGTGACCAGCACCCAATGAGCTCCTAACTTTACCCAGGCTGCTCCCCCTATCTGCCCCTACACTACTTGGGATGTACCACCCCCCTCCCACTCCAGCCAAGGACAGACTCGGTCGTACCTGCACATTTCTAAGTGGGAGTACCGTTGGTCTGCCCTCCGGAAATGGGATGTGTGTAGTGCATGCAGCCTACCGAGCTCAGTTCCACACTCCTTCCTTACCCGGGAGTGGAATATCACACCTCTGGCTGAGGTGCAATACTCCTGTAGCAGCCGAATCCTCAGGGTGCTACATTCCCCCCTGGTAAATCACAGCACGTCCTCGGGCTGTAAGACAAAAACATCCAAACATACAATTTTTTTTTTTTTTTTTACATAAACATATAAAACATATAAAACATATAAATTAGCAGCATCAATAAAACTTTTTACATAAAACATTCTCGTCGTCTCTGGCTCCTCCTCCGGTCACTGGGCAACTGTTGACCGGCCAAAGTGCGACAGTTCCTTTTCTTAAAGGTGGTTTTACAGTAAAACCAGTAGGGGGCGCTTTAGGAAGCGCAACTATGTACATGGGGGTAGTGGCCGCTCTCAGTCCTCGGCCAGTTATTAGGAATGGCTGTTCACAGTCCTCAGCCTGTTAGGGGATGGGGACACACGAGTAACAGTTCACATCAGCTGGTCCCAACGGGGACTATATTTGCAGTAACAGTTTCTTTGTACCCCTACGGGTAACTATTTACAGCTCCTGCTCCGCTGTACTTAACGACGTCTTCCTCCTGCTCTTTCTTTGGGGATCTTAGCTTCAGACCCGTCTGGGTCCTCTTGCTCCTCCTGACACCTCAGCCCTGCCTCTGTCAAACGGTGTACATGAAGGGCATAGGAGTCTTTCTTTCCGGAGTCGGGGATGGTAGTACTCCGGTGGCCACACAAAGGCCTGCCCATCCGGGCACGTGTGTTGCGCTAACAGGTCCTCTCCCAGATGCGGCACCCTTGGTTTTACGGGCGCGGGCGCGGTGGTGGTGGCGCCCGGGTTGCCCAGGCCTTGCGGCCAGGCCTGGGGCACCTGGAAGGTGAAGGGCACCGTTA
The DNA here is from genome assembly GCF_046119375.1 of Phyllobates terribilis. Taxonomy (NCBI): domain Eukaryota; kingdom Metazoa; phylum Chordata; class Amphibia; order Anura; family Dendrobatidae; genus Phyllobates; species Phyllobates terribilis. Next base: position 2,642,288 of record NW_027362833.1, read on the forward strand.
GGACGGCGGCGCCCTGGGCTACCTGGCCTTGCGGCCAGGCCGGAGGCTCCGCGGAGGTAGGGGGCGCTGTTGGTGATGCGGCGCCCGGGGGTACTAGGCCTTGCGACCAGGCTGGTGGTACTTCCTGCTTGGTCACGCTCGGGGTCGAGGCGTGTGACGTCACAGGGGTCGCGGCTTCCGGTTGGGGCCTAGTCCGCGGCGATGACGTGGCGGTTACGGGCACGGCAGGATAAACTTCGGACTCTGCGACGGGGAGCTGGGGCAGGTATGCGGTTTCCCGGTTTGGGGTATAGACGTCCCCTTTACCTGCCTCCACTCGTTCGGCTCCCTTCTCGGCGCCGTCTCCGGCCTTCGGTCCTCCCGCGCCATCCTCAGAGGCGGTCTGTCTCCTCATCTTGGTTGGCGTGCTCCGGGTCTTGGTTTGCTGGGCCATCTCTCGGCTCCACTCCGCCAATGTCTCTCGCTGTACCCGGGCCATCCTCCGTGCGAGGCCCTCCAGGGCAATCTGTGCATACTCCCGGTCTCGGGGGAGCTGTGCGAGGACCTCCACTAGGCCTAGTGGGGTCGTGGTTTCCAGCAGGCTCCTGACCAACGGGTCGGTGCTGCTCTGCTCTTCTTCCAGCAGGCTCCTGGCCAGCGGGCCGGTGCTGCTCTGCTCTCCTTCCTCGGTCTCTAGCAGACTCCTGGCCAGCGGGCCGGTGCTGTTCTGCTTTCTCTCCATCTCCGGGTAAGCTCCTCCGCTACTCTTCTCCAGGCTTCTTGCCTCCGGGTGCGCTCGCTCCAGACTGCTCCAGGCGGCACCCATCTTCGTTCTTTTCTTTCGTCTCCTCCCACTTCGAGGGCGGTCCCGGGGCAACTCGGTGACTGTCAGCTCCAGGGGCAGTTCTTTTACGCTGACCGACACCTCTAGCATCACAGTCTCTGTTGGTGGGGGCGGTTTCCACTTTTGGCGCCATTTTCGGTCCCGGCCCACGATGGGAGGTGGCCTCTTACCATCTTCTGGCACGCCTATAATGGCGTCCGCTCTTCCAAGGCGGGAAATCTTCGGAAATGGCGGGAATCGCTTCCCAGTGGCGGGAAACTCTGCAGATGGCGGGAAAAAGCTGGAAATGGCGGACAACCGGCTGGAATCGACTGGTGATGGGGTCCGATGGCGAGGACCCTCCGGAACCGGCAGGAGACTTCTTTCTGAGGTAAACTTGCACTTTTCTTCAGGCACGCAGTACCCGGTTGTTGCGGGCACGTAATCCTGCCGACTACGCCAAAGTTGACGCGCCCCCTGGGACATATTCCTTTTTAGGGGAATACCCGGAACCGGATCAGATGGGGGTTGTAGTCTTCCGAGCGGCTGTGACCCGGTCCGTGCCCAGGGTGTCAAACTCAGTGTGGTGTGGCAGTCCTACAGATGTTATAAAGTTCTTTATGTCGACTACGCCACCCGTTGTATTGCGGTCACTATGGCCGCCGCTGCAGCAGGGTCCGCTGAGGCTGATGGTGTTGGTGCAGCTTTTGGTAGTATAACCCCCAACGGGTGGGGTATAGCCTCAGGGGGATCAGGTGCAGAGGATGGGGGTTGTGGTGGTGCAGTGTGGACGGCAATCAGAGACAGAGTCGGGTTGTGCAGTTTAGGGTATTTACTTACTGCTGATTTTCCCGGTCACTCTAGCTTCAAGTGACCACCCGAGCCGTGCTGCGTCCACCAGGTCCTGGATTCAGCCAACCCCCAAATAAGTCCGGAGCGTGACCCTGAGCTCTCCTTCTGTCCTTTCCTCTGGCCGTCCCCACCAGTGATCCACCTAGGTCCAGCTCCCTCGGGCCTTCTGTTGGGCGACCCTTGGCCTAGGGTTCCCTGACCCTCCACGTGGTTTGCCTTCGGGGTGGATGTGGTGGGTGGCCGTGGCAGATGCTGCCCACGGCCTCCGGTCTCTGGCTAGGGTGTGCTTCTGCCCCCACCAGTTTGGGATCCGGTACCCTGTGCCGACTCTTCACCCGGGGATTTAATTTGGGTTCTTGGAGTCCTCTTTCTCTGTTTCCCCCTCTGGGTCTTTCCTTCTCTTTCTCCTCTCTCACTCTGGGTCTCTCTTCTCCTCTGCTCGCTGACTTGCTCTCTGCAACTGACCCTGTTCTTAGTTGGTGCCCACCTTATATATCCCTCTATGTGTGAGCTCAGGTGACCAGCACCCAATGAGCTCCTAACTTTACCCAGGCTGCTCCCCCTATCTGCCCCTACACTACTTGGGATGTACCACCCCCCTCCCACTCCAGCCAAGGACAGACTCGGTCGTACCTGCACATTTCTAAGTGGGAGTACCGTTGGTCTGCCCTCCGGAAATGGGATGTGTGTAGTGCATGCAGCCTACCGAGCTCAGTTCCACACTCCTTCCTTACCCGGGAGTGGAATATCACACCTCTGGCTGAGGTGCAATACTCCTGTAGCAGCCGAATCCTCAGGGTGCTACAATTGTAAATTACAGATTCTGTTAACTACAATAAATAAGTTGGTTAACAAGAAACACTTTGATATAGTGCACTACACAATACAGTTCTCTTTTACACACTGTATAGTTTGCTAAAAGGCACACGTTTTAGTGGGAGAGGCCGAAAAATGAACGAGTAATACAACCGTTTATGGATGCTGTAGTGTGGACCCCTAGAGTCAATTCTCCTGGTGGGCCCTAGGCACCCCAGTCCGACCCTGTATGAGGCCTTTACATGGTATCAACGCCTGCGATGAGAACGCCACATCATAGTAATAGCAGAATCACAAATATAAGATTATATGAACAGATTAAAGCAAGATTTCTATTGCTGGCTGCAGAATGAGTTAACTGGGATATCATCAGTGAGTTTGATCTGACTGGAGAAGTAACTACTCTTGTTTTTATTCTTTTGAGCTCCATTCAGCTAATTTATGATTTATCACCTTCCCTGAGCATACATGGAAATCATGGGGTCCCATAGCAGAAGTAATAATTAAGCCCCCACAAAAAAACATTAATATTCAGCGGGGTCACAGAAGAGCATACCTCTCTTTGCAACCCTTCCATAGTAATTTTGCCCCAATTGAAGCCCCCTAGTGTTCCCACGTACTAAGATACTCCTTTAATGGCCAAAAATGTGCCCCCAAACACAGTAAGATACCCCCACAGTGAATTTCTCCACTGTACCCTCCACACATACAGTATGATGACTCTACAGTACCCCCGCAAAGTATGATAAACCCCAGTGACCTCTACACAGTATGATGGCCCCCGCATAACCCTCCACACAGTATAATGGACCCCGCACAGCCCTCCACACTGTATAATGGTCCTCATACAGTGTAATGGCCCCCACTATCCACCCAAGCAGTATAATGACCCCCATCAGCCACTTATACAGTATAATGCCCCTCACCACACAGCCCTCCAAATAGTATAATGGCCCAAACACAACGCTCCAAATAAAATAATAGTCCTCACATAAGCCTCTAAACAATATAATAGTCCCCACCCAGCCCTCCAAATAATATAATGGACCCCACATAGGCCTCCAAATAGTATAATAGTCCCCATACAGCTCTTCAAATAATAGAACGGTCCCCACATAGCCCTCCAAATAGTATGATAGCCTGACACATAGCCATTCAAATAGTAGTATAATGGCCCCCACAGAGCACTACAAATAGTATGATGCTCCCCACATAATCCTCCAAATAGTAGAATGATGGCCCCCACATAGTTCTCCAAATAGTATGATGGTCCCCAAGACAGCCCTAAAATTAGTATTTTAGCACCCCAAATATGATGATGCCCCCCAAATAACCCTTCAAATAATATGATGGCCTCCAAGTAGCCCTACAAATAGTATCATGGCCTTCCAGTTTGCCCTCCAAATAATATGATGGCCCTCACAAACTACTTATTAATTAAAAAAAAAATACTCACCTCTCCCCATTCCCCTGCTGTTCTGGTCTTTGCAGCATGTGGTTTGAAACTATGCTCAGCTCGGCACAGTGGACGCGATTTTGGGACGTTATCACGTCCACTGAGCTGAGACATCAGAAGCACAGAGGAGAATGATGGAGGAGGGAGCAGACGGTTCCCTCCTCCATCATTCCTTTCAATTGTATCTGCATCCAGAATGTGGATACAGTTGAAAGTGTGATGCTGGATGCGGGGGGCCCGATGCCTGTGCTGACATCGCCACCTGTCTCACAGTTGCAAAGCAGCTGCGGGGTCTGCCATTATTAGCGGTATGCCAGTGCCATTGTTATGTGACATGAGCCCCGGGAGAGCCAGTGCCGAGACAGCTGGTACAACACCAACACCGAAGGTGAATATAAGTGTTATTTTACTGGGGAGAAACATAGGGATTTAGAAGGGGTTGTCTGATTAGTGGACATCCCCTTTAAGTAATCAAGTTCATTAAAGGGGTTGTCCACTACTGCACATCCCCAGCTTATTACATTTAGGACTTCAGCACCGCTTTTTCCGGACATTGCTATGACTTGTTATGTCCTCTGCAGCCAATTAGCAGATGTTGGTCAATAGTCTGTCAGGACGGACATCTGCTCTGAAGAAATAGAGTTTTTGAGACTTGTAGACATTATGGAATAACGTCCATAAAAATATCCCAAGCCGGTATTGGTCCTCCAAGAAGCATGAAGCCCTCGCTGCTACTAACTTACTCCCATACCTGGATCTACCTAGATGATGAAAACACTTGGACTGTAAGGTACAAATCAGGTGAAATTATGAAACCTGGAGGGAATGTCACTTCAGGTTGTGCGTAGATATCCGTAGATAGAAGTCGTTATTTATCCGCCATTAATGAAATGTTTTGTCCATTTTTGCTCCACAAATCTGAGGCCGATGAATGGGGGAATGGCACCAATGCTATGGAGAATGCCTTGAAAATTGAAAAGGGCGTAAATAAGGCTCTGCTGGACCTCCACAAGATTGCTATGGACCATGCGGACCCTCATGTAAGTGACTCCCCCATAGCGTATAGATACCGCGTGTTCATTTTATAAAATATCCTCCATGAAGGAACAGTTCATGTATCTTCTGTGACCTCCATATTGTGCTGTTCCTGGAAATGTAATACCACCTGACTACTAGATGTCACGTTCCCCTTTATAATGGGGGGTGTTCCAACACAAGCTGCATATTATGGCACTGTTATAAAGCTATGGGACAATTCATTAGTGTATTTGCACCTTTTTTTTCTAGTTTTTAGTGTTTTTCATTTGCGCCTTGTTCTTCTTTTAATTTGCGCCTTTTTGAAGTCTGCAGCGTTCCCTTTTTTTTCATTGATCATTATGGGGTTTCCGGCTAATTATCTAATTGTGACTTTTTAAAAAGTTGTCACATTTTTACTCAAATATATTTCAAGTGATTTTGTGTTCTGTAGTCCGGGAGGTTTTTTTGCACAAACTTTGCAACATTTTAGCATGCCACTTTTTTGCGATACAAAGACACAAAAAGGTTTAAAGACAAAAAAAATACAGTTTTGATTTTGGGCAAAATCCATGAACCAGGTGCGCCACTTTCAGGAATTTGGCACAAAAAAATCAAATGATACAAAAGAGAAAAGGGACTTGAAAAAATACAATGTTGTATTGGGCCCTATGACGGCACAGCACAGATTTTAGTAAAGGTTTTGCAGGATTACTAAGAGGGGTTCACATGCTATCAATTGTTAAAAAAACAAGCAAAATGATGACTCGGACCCTCTGATTTTCGAGGTATAAGACTACGTCCCCACAATGAGCTTCTAGTGAGTTTTAGATATAGCAGATTTTCTGCCCCATTAAGTAAAATAGGTTACTTGAATTTTTTTCGAAAATATACAGCATAAAAAACTCACCCAAAACTCATTGTGAGAACGTAGCCTAAGGGTATGTGCACATCATTTAGACGCCGGTGAGTTGTCCTTGGTGAAGCTCTGCCACCGGTGGTTTTCACTCTATACTTTAAAGGGAACCTGTCATGTCCCTAAACGCTATTAACCTGCAGATATGGGGTTAATCTGCAGGTTTATAAAGCTGCCGGGCGTCTTACTGAAAGGCCGGCTACCGGGAGGAAATGCACTTTATTCCCCACGGCAGCCTCCAGCTTTCAGTCATAGAGGCGCGGCCGGCGTAGCTTCAGTCATTGTTCAGTACATAGTGAGCGGCGGCTATAACCGCACCCTGGCACTGACTGACAGCCGGCTAAGCGGCCCCTGTAACCGCTCCCTGTAAAGACTGACAGCCGGATCTGTACTGATGTACTGCTGAGCTGTCAGTCAGTGCCGGGGCGTTGTTACAGCTGCCGATCACTGTATATTGAGCGGTGTCTGAAGTTGCGCCGGAAGTGTGGCACCCCAGGGGTCTGGTTTCCACAGTAATAGCAATATTACGTCTGTGAGCAGGTGGGAGGTTTCCTGGTCAGACATCCTATGCATGCCACACCTCCTGCCCAGTCCTGGGAGGGGAAGAACTTCCCCTATATAAAGCTGGGGCTGAGGCAGGGTTAGAAGAGAGTGAGAGAACACAGACAGAGACACAGTCTGGTCTGTAGTGGAGCAGCTTTAGGAGCAAGAAAGATCAGGAGCTGTGTGGGAGCTGTGCTAAAAGAGATCAGGGGCTGGAAGCTGTAGAGCTCGCCCTGATTGAAGAGTTCTTACCGGACCCGGAGTCCGAGGCTGTGGGGACTAATCCTTACCCAGCAGCAGAAACCGCCCGGCAGGGGATTTCAGGTCCTCTGGCCAAGAAACCCGAAGGCACGGTCACACGCAAGGGACCAGCACCGCCGTCGTGGAGCGGAAGCTACCAGAAGGCCCCGAGTCACCGGCCATACGGGTGAGCACCACACGGTACACTCAGGGACGTGGGCTACTTTTACCCGCCTCTAGCAAGGTAGCCAGAAGAGTACGATTAGTTGGGGAGGCCTACAACTCCGCCTGGCCAGGGAAGATTCCATCTGCTCACGGACTGACCAGGCCCTGATCGCTAGCCAGTACTCCGGGAGGGTCTACCTTTGCCACCAGTAAAGACCCTGAACTACACCGCACCGTCTCTGAGTGTTTCATCATCCACGTCCGCTGCCCTGAGGCCATACCCCTCCCGTTGGGGGTTATACCATCCCCGCTGCACAACCGTACCACCGGCCTCAGCGGTCTGCCCTGCAGCGGCGGTCTCATGACCGCATTCAACGGGTGGCGTAGTCGAGCAATATAACATCTACTGCTAAATACTGCCGCTCAGTTTGACTCCCTGGGCACGGACCGGGTCACCGCCACGAGACTACTACCCCCATCTGATCCGGCTCCGGGTAAGTGAGGTCATTTAGGAACCTAAATGTTGGGTTTGCCCCAGATGTGGACAGCAGAATCCCTTGACAGTAGACATCTGTGTGGCATGTGGAGGACCGAGACCCCACCCAGCTAGTCTATTCCCAATGAGGACGGTAGTTGTGCCAGGAGCACCAGCAGCAGCAACAGCAGCAGCAGGGGGGGATGCAGTGGTTCCAGGTCAGGAAGCTCGTACAATGTTAATGTATAGACCATGGAGCCCTTCAGAGCAGTTGGCACTGATCTCCCAGCTGCCAGATCCGTCCCAGTCCCCTATGGGTTTTGCTAGAATGATCACCACCATACAGGATACGTATCATGCCACTAGAATAGATCTGCAGGGGGTAATTAAGGGAAAATTGGCAGATGAAGCCCGCTATGATAGGTTGATAGATGAGACAAAAAAAACAGTATGCCAATAGGACCGGACCCGTAGATGCAGAATCTAATGATGCAGCAGCTGGAGTCCTATTCGCAGCAGCGTTGGTAAAAGCATGTCAAGACAGGCAAGCAGAAAAGCAAGTTACACTAGAAGATAGAGTGCAGGGAAAGGAGGAAGATCCTAAGGATTATTTCTATGCACTAAAGAAAACCTGGTCAGAAATGGGGTTCAACCCCGGGAATAAGACTAGTGAGAGGGTATTAGCAAGTGCTTTCATGAATGGACTAAAGAAAGAGATTGCAGAGAAGGTAAAAGCAAGTAGACCGGACTGGAGATCAGTGAAGGCAGAAGATTTAGCTAGAATAGCTCAGGGGGCACAGCATGACATAGCGCAGGCAAAAAGAGCTGCCAGAATACATATAGTAGAGACGACCCCCAGAAACAACAGAGGCAGAGGACGGACTGAAGGAGGAGGACAGAAACTGTGTTACGGATGTAAAAAGCCAGGACATTTTAGAAAGAACTGTAGGACCAACCCGTATCCAAATGCTCAGAGTACGGGTCCTCAAGCCGACCAAACAACGCCCCCATAGGATGAGGGTAGCTTGCACATGAACCCCCTCATCTCCTTACCCCCAACTCCCAGTTGTATAGTGCAGGTGAACCTACCAGGGGGACATGAAATCGATTTCCAAGTAGATACGGGGGCCGACAATTCAGTAATTACGCAAGGTGATTGGCCATATGTAGCGCCCCAAGGACTTGGTCACTACAGAGGTATTGCACCTCATCCAGAGGTGTGATATCCCACTCCCAGGTAAGGATGGAGTATGGATCAAGGCTCAGTAGGCTGCATACAGCACACACACCCCATTTCCGAGGGACAGCTCAACGGTGCTCCCACTAGACAGAAGTGCAGGCACGACAGCATCTGTCCCTGGCTGGAGTGGGGAGGGGGGTGGAATACCCAGTGCTATAGGGGCAGATAGGGGTTGGGTCCGGAGCATAGGAAGGAGCCCATTGGTTGCTAGTCACCTGGGCTCATGGTCAGAGGGAGGTATATAAGGTGGGCACCATCTTAGAACAGTGTTCAGTCTGAGAGAGGAAGTGACAGAGCAGGGCCTCTGTGGAGCTCTGCTCCGGAGGCGGGCCTAGCCTGTGAGGCCCAGCCAGCACTGAAAGAGAAAGAAGAAGAAGTTCAGTCTGTGAGGAGAAGTGGAGAAGGCAGGGAGCAGGGCTGCTGCATGGGCTCTGCTCCCTGGGCAAGCCTAGCACAGAGGCCGGGGCCAGAGAGAGAGAGAGGAGAAGGAACAGTGGAAAGGAAAAGGAAACAAGACCAGAACAGAAGTAACAAGTGAAACAGAAAGGCTCAGGAACGAGAAGGAAGAGAGAACCCTAAGGACCCAGGATATTGCGGGTGACGGTTTGGCAGAACAGGGTACCGGATCCCAAATTGGTGGAAGCGAATCATCTTCAGCCAAGAACCGGAGGTCGTGACCAGCCCTTGGTGCGACCCCTCGTTACACCTTGCTAGGAAGGCATACCATATAGGGTCAGGGACATGGGCACGTAGCCCTCCCAAGAGAAGGCCCGCGGGAGCTGAACATAAGCTTGGTCACTGGTGGGGCACGAGCCAGAGAAAGGACGGAAGGGAGCTTTGAGACATACTCCAGAAAGACCTGGGAGTTGACCGAGTCCCTTGCCTGGTGGACGCAGCACGGCTTGGGTGGTCACTGCTTCGCGAGAGTGACCTGGAGAATACAAACTGTGAGTAAAGGACATTGGATTGCAACACGTTGTCTGTGACTTCTTGCTCCTCCGGCACTATTGGTACTGGGACTATCTCCAACATCACTCCCATCATCCACGCTAACTGCCCTGAGGCTGTACTCCTCCTGTGGGGAGTCATCCCATTCTTAGCTGCACACATAACACCGGCCTCAGCGGTCTGCCTTGCAGCGGCGGTCTCCATTGACCGCAATCCACGGGTGGCGTAGTCGGACACTTGTTATTACACTAAGACTGCCACTGAATTGACCACCCTGGGCACGGACCGGGTCACCGCCACGGAGACTACAACCCCCAGCGATCCGGCTCCGGGTATTCCCTGCACAACACAGGCCCAGGGGGCGCGTCAACTTTGGCGTAGTCGGCAGGATTCAAACCAACCCGCCACCAACGGGTATTGCATGCCTGAAAAAGGCTTTTGCACTTACCGGAGAGAAGCTTCCCGCCATCAGACGCCATTTTCGGGACGCCGCTCGGGAAGAAGAGGGGCGTGGACGCCGAAAGCGCGTGAGATCCGAAGCTCCGCCCCACGCACTGACGCTGCGTAAGGTCCTGGAAGGGAGAGGGAGCGACGCTGATGTCACAGGAGCGCGACGCAAGGTCCTCAACCCCGACGATCGACTGCGGAGCCGCGGCCTACGGAGGAAGATCATCGCAAGGTAGGCCACGGTCCGCCGGGGGGGGGGAAGACATCGGGAACGGAGAGCAAAATGGCGGACCGGCAGCAGACTAGGCTGCCCAGCATCGGCAGTGCCCCAGTCGTCACAGGCCCCGACCAGCACCAGGAGAAGACGGGTGACGCAGGAGCGGTCGCGGGAGCAGGTAAGAGGAGTCTCCCTGTCCCGGACGCTGCCAGCGTCAGCCTGCTCCCGGGCCCCCTGGTGGAGCCGCCGATCCCGGACGCTGCAGACACCGACCTGCTCCAGACCCCGCAACAAGCCCTGCAGCCGAGCCCTCCAGCCCTGGGCACCGCCACCACCAGCCTGCGCCCAGGCCCAAAGTCGCACCCTCTGACCCCGGGCGTCATCAACAGCGGCCTTCTCCAGACCCCGCCGCAAGGCCTACTGCACAAGGGTGCCAAGGGACAGTACGCCCTCCACGTTCACCGGCTCACGGAGGAGAAGCTGCAGTACCACCAGTACGAGGAAAGCCAAGAGGACCCGGACGGGTCTGAAGACTGCCCTCAGGAGGGAGCTCAAGGAGGACATAACTATTAAAAGAAAGTAGCGTGAGTAAGGAACTGTACAAAGTTACCCGTCAGGGTACAAGGACTGTTTTTCTTTTGAACTGTTAATAAGTGTGGTCCCCGTTGGGACAGCTAAAAGACTGTTACCCGTTTCCAAGATACCCCCTTTCTTACCTGGCTGAGGACTGAGAGCAGCCATCCCCTTTCCAACCGGCCGAGGACTGGGAATGGCCAACCCCTGGTAAATAGTTGCGCTTCTTAAAGCGCCCCCTACTGGTTTTTTAAAAGAACTGCAACGTCTACCTCAGGACGAATTAAATGGACTGTTGCACCTTTGAGAGAGAAAGTGAACACCTGGTCGCAGGTTGTCCAGCGGCCAGAAGTCAAGAATGCGTTTTTGAAGAATGTTTTACTTGCAAAAGTTTTATAGTGTGTTTTATGGTAAAAGAGTTCCGGAAGTAATAACCAAAAGTGTTTCATCAGAGTGTTTCCCATGAAGGGAATTGTACAAGTGTGTCTGTTTCCTGATGTAAGCAGTTAATGAAAAAGTTTTTGCATACCCTGTGAATTGTTTTTGCTCTGTTCCAGCCCGAGGACGTGCTGTGCTTTACCAGGGGGGAATGTAGCGCCCCGAGGACTTGGTCACTACAGAGGTATTGCACCTCATCCAGAGGTGTGATATCCCACTCCCGGGTAAGGATGGAGTATGGATCAAGGCTCAGTAGGCTGCATACAGCACACACACCCCATTTCCGAGGGACAGCTCAACGGTGCTCCCACTAGACAGAAGTGCAGGCACGACAGCATCTGTCCCTGGCTGGAGTGGGGAGGGGGGTGGAATACCCAGTGCTATAGGGGCAGATAGGGGTTGGGTCCGGAGCATAGGAAGGAGCCCATTGGTTGCTAGTCACCTGGGCTCATGGTCAGAGGGAGGTATATAAGGTGGGCACCATCTTAGAACAGTGTTCAGTCTGAGAGAGGAAGTGACAGAGCAGGGCCTCTGTGGAGCTCTGCTCCGGAGGCGGGCCTAGCCTGTGAGGCCCAGCCAGCACTGAAAGAGAAAGAAGAAGAAGTTCAGTCTGTGAGGAGAAGTGGAGAAGGCAGGGAGCAGGGCTGCTGCATGGGCTCTGCTCCCTGGGCAGGCCTAGCACAGAGGCCGGGGCCAGAGAGAGAGAGAGGAGAAGGAACAGTGGAAAAGAAAAGGGAACAAGACCAGAACAGAAGTAACAAGTGAAACAGAAAGGCTCAGGAACGAGAAGGAAGAGAGAACCCTAAGGACCCAGGATATTGCGGGTGACGGGTTGGCAGAACAGGGTACCGGATCCCAAATTGGTGGAAGCGAATCATCTTCAGCCAAGAACCGGAGGTCGTGACCAGCCCTTGGTGCGACCCCTCGTTACACCTTGCTAGGAAGGCATACCATATAGGGTCAGGGACATGGGCACGTAGCCCTCCCAAGAGAAGGCCCGCGGGAGCTGGACATAAGCTTGGTCACTGGTGGGGCACGAGCCAGAGAAAGGACGGAAGGGAGCTTTGAGACATACTCCAGAAAGACCTGGGAGTTGACCGAGTCCCTTGCCTGGTGGACGCAGCACGGCTTGGGTGGTCACTGCTTCGCGAGAGTGACCTGGAGAATACAAACTGTGAGTAAAGGACATTGGATTGCAACACGTTGTCTGTGACTTCTTGCTCCTCCGGCACTATTGGTACTGGGACTATCTCCACCATCACTCCCATCATCCACGCTAACTGCCCTGAGGCTGTACTCCTCCCGTGGGGAGTCATCCCATTCTTAGCTGCACACATAACACCGGCCTCAGCGGTCTGCCTTGCAGCGGTGGTCTCCATTGACCGCAATCCACGGGTGGCGTAGTCGGACACTTGTTATTACACTAAGACTGCCACTGAATTGACCACCCTGGGCACCGACCGGGTCACCTCCACGGAGACTACAACCCCCAGCGATCCGGCTCCGGGTATTCCCTGCACAACACAGGCCCAGGGGGCGCGTCAAATACATTGACACTGATTTTTCACATCATGTCATTGCCACCCCCTTCAATTCCCCGTCTGTCCTGCTTCCTGTCACTAAAAGAATTCCCCTGCAAATTCAAGGAGCCACTGTACATAGCAAGCTCATGGTATCGCCCCGAGGCCAATGTAACCTTTTGGGAAATGATGTGTTGTCCCAATTACAAGCACATATTGAGTATCATCCCGATGGCACTGTCACCATGACCCCAGGTTTAAAACCAAGTACCCTTTGCAAAATTATGTCACTAGATATTGCCAGCATAGAAGAGACAAATGAGTTTCCCCCGATATTGGAGCAGGCTGTACCACATGATTTTTGGGCCTCAGACAAAACAGATGTTGGTAGGTTAAGAGTTCAACCAGTAATGGTGAAATTAAAACCAGGAGCCATCTTGCCTCAACAGAGGCAGTATCCCCTTAGCTCGGCTCAGGAGAATGCCATAGCCCAGCAGGTCCAAAAATTACTACAGAGAGGAGTCCTAGTCAAAACCCAGTCCCCTTGCAACACTCCCCTGTTCCCAGTAAAGAAAAAGAGTGTGCCAGGACAACCAGCCGCATATAGAATGGTCCATGACCTCCGGTTGGTTAACAAAGCCACAGAACTTCTAACACCAGTTGTGCCCAACCCGCATACTCTTCTGTCACAGATACCTTCTAACTCTCTTTGTTTTTCAGTGGTCGATTTGGCAAATGCATTTTTCAGTGTACCATTACATCCTGACTGCCAGTACCTGTTTGCTTTCACATTCCAGGGCAGTCAATATACATGGACAGTGTTGCCACAGGGTGCCCAGAATTCACCCACAATGTACACTGCAAGTCTGCAGGAAATACTGGAGGGATGGTCTGAACCACATATCGTTGTTTTGCAATATGTCGATGACCTGCTCATTTGTGCCCCCTCCAGGAAACAATGTCATAGTGCAACTATATCGCTTATGTTGTTTCTCTATCACGCTGGCTGCAAGGCATCGAAAGATAAGCTTCAGTTTTGTAAATCTTCAGTCACCTTTTTGGGACATTGCATTACACCAGGAGCTCGTCATTTAACAAATGCACGTAAACTAGCAGTACAGGCATTCACCGTCCCCATTAATGTTGCAGCCCTCAGAACTTTTCTTGGACTTGTTTTCTATTGCAGACAGTGGATTCATGCCGCCTCTGTTTTAATGCAGCCCCTCTATGACTGTCTTACCCCAACACCTTTTGTACTAACATCAGAGGCAATAGACTGTTTTTATTCTCTCAAGAACCGTATTTTGGCCGCTTCAGCTTTGGGTACACCTAATTATGAGCTCCCATTTACTCTGTACCTTCATGAACAAGCTGGACATGCAGCAGGAGTTTTAACTCAAACACACGGTGATAATCAGAGACCTGTTGCCTATTTTAGTGTCAGATTGGATGCGGTAGCCAGAGGTGCACCATCCTGCGTACGTGCTCTGCATGCTGTTGGACTATTACTCCATAAATCCGCAGACATTGTTCTTGACCACCCGCTCACCGTTCTAACACCTCATGATGTCTACACTATATTGAATCAAGTGCAACCCGCTCACCTCTCAGCAGCACGTCATCTCAGGTTAAAATGTGCACTGTTAATGCCTCCCAATGTTTCTTTACAGAGGTGTACTACCCTGAATCCAGCAACTTTGTTACCTCTCTCGGATCTAAAAGAGGAGTCAGGTACTGTGCTTTTTAAGGAAGATCCAAGAGAGGAAGTTCCTCATGACTGTGTACAAATGATGGCACAAGAAACGGCAGGTTTACCTACTGTATTTGAACATGAATTACAAAATGCAGATTTTGAATTTTTTGTAGATGGATCCCGTCATCAGGACGATTCAGGTACCTTCCATACTGGATATGCAGTTGTCTCCCTCAATGCAGTAATCAAGGCAGAACCAATGCTCCCACACCAGTCGGCTCAAGAAGCTGAACTTAGGGCCCTAACCGAGGCCTGTAAACTAGCGGAAGGTAGTATTGTTAACATTTACACAGATTCTAGGTACGCATTCGGTATATCGCATGATTTTCGTCCAATATGGAAGTCAAGAGGTTTCCTGACGGCAGCAGGACACCCCATTAAGAATGCTGATGCGGTCCAGCAGTTAATTAATTGATGCGCTACAACTACCTAAACAAGTAGCTGTCATAAAGGTAAGAGCACATACCAGACGCACCGACCAGGTAAGCAGAGGAAACGCGATGGCAGATGCAGCAGCAAAAACAGCAGCCTGTAAGCCGCAACAAGGGTCAACAGTACGTCAGTTAAGTGCCCCTAAAAACCCCTTTGTGTCGGAGGACATCTTATCCCAAATGCAGGCGCAGGCTCAAAAGGAGGAGGTTGATAAGTGGTTAAAGGAAGATGCATGCCTGAATGAAGCAAATGGGGTATGGGGGAAAGGGACACGACGATGCCTTCCAAGGGCACTGTACCCAGCAGCTGCCCAGGTACTACATGGGCCGACACACCAATCTAAAACGGGTGTGATGAGTGTGATGCAGAAACATTGGGTGGCACCAGGATTCTCCACCTGTATTGAAAACCTGGTACAAGGGTGCATGATATGTGCTACACATAATCAGGGTAGAGTAGTTAAAACACCACCCAAACACACCCCCCGGCCCCTCTATCCATTCCAGAGACTGCAAATTGATTATATTCAGCTGCCAAAGTCAGGATCATGGGAATATGTGTTGGTCTGTATTGATTTGTTCTCAGGATGGCCAGAGGCTTTCCCGATTGCCAAAGCCACGGCTACGGCAACCGCAAAGAAACTGCTTGCGGAGGTGGTCTGCAGGTATGGGGTACCAGAGGTAATTGAGAGTGACAGAGGTACACACTTCACAGGTGAAATAATGAATGAAGTCATGTCAGCTCTAGGAATTCAACAAGCATTCCATACCCCATATCACCCACAAAGTAGTGGTACAGTGGAAAGACTGAATGGGACATTGAAATTAAAAATTCAGAAAGCCATGGCTGAGACAGGAAAACCATGGCCGGACTGTTTACCACTTGCTCTGTTTTCAGTAAGATACACGCCTAATAGAAAGACTGGACTCTCTCCATATGAGATATTGTTTGGCAACGTACCCGGCCTAGGGTGTTTCTATCCGCAAGCATTAGAAATGAACAACCATGTGCTAAGTTCCTATGTGAGGGCTTTACACAAAAAGATTAAGCAAGTACATGATAATGTCTTCAGTTCTCTTCCAGATCCAGATCAAGACTCTAGCAGCCATACGCTGCAACCTGGAGACTGGGTGGTTATAAAAAGACACGTGAGGAAAAGCCTAGATCCACGGTTTGACGGACCCTTTCAAGTTCTGCTGACCACAAGTACAGCCGTTAAGCTAGAGGGAAAAGAGACCTGGATCCACGCGTCCCATTGCAAAAAGATACTAGGAGAACCAGCGGACAAAGAATGATGACATTGTTTATACTTACCTGCATACTTGCGACCACAGGTGCATGGACTAGGTTAGGCACCATGGATGGAGACGACAATAGATTCATTAGACACCATCTTGCTCTAATCGATGGACTAAAGGAGCAAAACCAGACCATTGCTAATTGTTGGATATGTACACATGCCCCTGTGACGTCCACTAGCATACCCTTTCTCGCTGTCCCGGTCTCATGGGAAGAGATAAACTTTTGAGTGAACTGTTCAGATACTTTGGCCAATAATTCCACACAGAGATTTTCATTTCTAAATCCCGCAAATTGGTTTAAAGGTATTGGTGGGTGGTTGGCTGGTATAGTACAAGCTATTTTACAGGTTTTGCTAATGTGTCTTGCGGTTTATTTGGTTTTTAAGCTTTTTTTAATGTGTATTCAGCGTTGTACTAAAAGAAAACATAGAAATTCGTATTGATAAATGAAGGAACAAAAGGATGGAATGTTATAGCAGAAGATGGAGTCCCTCAAGTTTAAAGGCCCCATCTATGCTATATAAGTCTGACAGTTATTTTAGGTGAAAACAACAGCTATGAATGTTCCTTCTTGTATCAATAGCGTGTCCTTTTGAGAAGATAAAGTGATTTTCCCTGGCCAGATGTTTCTTCTAGTGTAGCAATAATGTGTTCTTGCAGAAAGATGAAATGACCTTGCTAACTAGATAAGTCTAATTAAATATTTTAAAGCATACAGAAACTAGCTTTTTTCGCTTGTTCAGCTAAACTGTATAATCGAACCATATATGGCAAATCCGTTTCCTGCCTTTAGGGTGTATATTAGCCCTGTGTTTTGTAATAAAGTTTTTAGAGTATGTTTAGACACAAACATCCTGTCCTGTGTCTTCATTCTCTCCGAGCTCGTAATCCAAAGGATAGAAGACCCAAAATTCAGTGACGACACCTCCATACATTAAAAAAAAAAAATCAAATACTCACCCTCACCTCACTCCTCCTCACCTGCTGCCGCTGCTCAGGTCCGGACTCCATTGCTGGCATCTTCCCGCTCTGCGCTGCCTGTGATGGCTCCTGGGAGGGTGCGGTGGAAAGACGTCACCGCGCCCTCTAACCTGAGACATCACAGGGAGCGCAAAGCGGGAAGACAGCGGAGCTGCGGAGGCATGGGGAGAGGTAAGTATCCGGCTGCCGGGGCCCTGAGCAAGTGGGGGAGAAGGGCGGGCGCTGGCACCGCTCTCCTTCGCCCATAGCCCGGCGTGGTGCCCGACCGCAAATGGGCCCTCTCGCCTGCTCAGGGCCCTGGCACTTGCCCGGGTGCTGACGCCGGCCCTGCCTATTGTTCTGTACAGACTCCTGTACTTCTAGTACCTGAGCACCTGACATGTCTGACATTTTTACCTCAGATCAAGCTGCGTTTTACAGTATCAGCAAAAGATATGAGATTTTAGAAATTTCACTCATATGCTTGATTTTTTTTCCTGACTGAATTTGACAAATGCAGCGTTTTTAAAATCCACAGCGTGTCAATTCTCTCAGTGTTTTTGTAGCTTTTTTTTTACAAAGAAATGAAAGGGGGAAAAAATGCTGTAAAAAATGCAAGTTTTTTACAGCGTTTTGACAGCGGTTGTGGTGAATGAAACTAACTTTATTAAAAATGTACTGTAGACAAAGCTCATATGTAATCCACACCCAAAAAAAGGCTACAAAAAAGTGACAAAAATGCAGGGAACATGAGGAAAACCAGGGGTTTTGAACACAGTGTTTTTACTGCCAAGACAAGTTTTTATTGTTGCAGTAAAAAACACAGAAAAACGCTATGTATGAGGGTCACTAACATGGGCCCTTCAAAGTTAAGCTTAAATAATATTCTAGATATGACTCTATTATACCAACTGAGCTAAACTGCAAGGGTCCCCGCAGGGCCTGACTGTCCATCTGGAAGTTCCAACAAATACCAGATGGGCCGGTGTGGACACTTGTTGACAGTATCCACTTTCTGAGGATGTGGATATCATTAACCATTAACAACTGAGGTGGAGCAGAGAGCCATGGACTCCCTGCTCTGCCACTTGCTCAGAAAAGCCGTAGACTGCTTATGTCTTATGAACTCAAAGAGGTCAACACCACATGAGGGACATCAGGCGATGCAATGACCTCACTTCAACATCTGCTGCACCTAGACTGTAGTGAGGAGGAGAATATCACCCCTCAGCGTGGGAGAGAGGGGGTGATAAGTATTAGCATATGTTTCTGGTTTCCTAGGACACAATTATTACATAAGAAGGCCCGGGGGGCATTATAAGGATACACAGGGCACCACTGTCATGAGACATTATTATTATTATTAGTCAGTATAGGGGGCATTATTATTATAACGTAGCCCAGTGAATATAAGTATTATTATAAGGAAAAAGAGGACACCATTATTGATAGCAATAAATTTAGATTTTCTTCAAGTATTTGCAATTTGAGGAGATCTGAGTTGCTGCAAATCTATTTTTTTTAATTTGTCAAACTAGGTGAAAACATTGTCTGCTCTCTGTTACTGATAGAGGAGACTAGATTACTCCACGTGCTCTCCTCACACACTGAGCAGCACTTATGTCCATAAAATGGCCGCTGGGGGAGGAGCATGTGACCAGATCAGCCTATCGTATCAGCCTCCTCCAACAGACAAGCAGCTCTCCTATGTGAGGAGTTTTAGTATTGGAGGCTGAGGACAGGTCTGGTCACTGCTCCTCCACCAGCGGCCATTGTATGGACAGAATGCTGCTCAGTGTGTGAGGAAAGCTGCACTAATAAGTGTAAATGGCCGCCCCCTTTAATATACGTGCTTAAATATTTAAGGGGTGCAGTGAAAAATTTATATGCGAGCAAGTAAGGTTCAAATTTCGGTGTTAATTTCACTTAATATCATTGTGGCAGTGTAAAAAAAATGTTAATGCTCATTGATTAGTTGACGCCGACCCATGCACCAAAGAAGATGCCACATCTGTCGCTCACTAGATTGTTTTATGTTTAGGCTGCCCTCTACTGACAACTAGAGGAATCATTTGCAGGTCAAGTATGTAAATCTGCATGGTATAGCATTAGTACATGAAATTGGCCCACTAAGGGTCTTCTCTATGCAATTATAGCCTATTGTGAACTCCCATGCCCAATATATTTGAGTGTCGCTTGTACTATTTATTTGAGAAGCCTTATGAGTATAGTATGCCCTTATCAGAATGACAATGTTTGCAATAGGCATATAGATTGTATGATATGTCATGGAACGCACTCAGCTGTAAAGTTCCAGGATTGACTGTGCATTGAAATCTAGGTGACAGCGGCGAGGCGGCTTCACTGTGTCCATGATCACATGATCCCGGTGCTGGTCACATGCTCTGACTGGGAGAATGGCGGCCAGGTGGTTCCGGCGTGTGGAACGCATACTGACTCTCCGGTCACGTGCTTCCTGTCACGTGTTTCCGGTGACCACGGATATCCGGTTGTGCTTGGAGCGCATGGGGCGTGCAAAAGAGACGGTTGCATCTAGTTTGGAATTGATTATTTGTGGTCCTCAAACAATCAACTCCATTCTAGCTGATTCACCATTGAGCCGTCTAGTTTGGAGTTGATTTTTTGAGGGCTCATTTTATCAGCTCCACTCTAGACGGCTCACTACTGAAGTGACTGGATCGGGGGGATATTTTGTGGATCTCATTCCAGCATCTCCACTCTAGCTGATTCACTGGTGAGGTGACTGGATCGGAGTGGATATTTTGAGGATCTCATTCCAGCATCTCCACTCTAGCTGATTCACTGGTGAAGTGACTGGATCGGGGGGATATTTTGTGGATCTCATTCCAGCATCTCCACTCTAGCTGATTCACTGGTGAGGTGACTGGATCGGGGGGATATTTTGTGGTCCTCATTCCAACATCTCCACTCTAGCTGATTCACTGGTGAGGTGACTGGATCGGAGTTGATCTTTTGATGATCTCTCTGCAGCTTCTCCATTCTAGACAGTTCAGTTTCTACACTGAAGTTCCTCAAAAAATCACCTCCAATGTCCAGAATGGAGCAGATTCCCGGATCCTCATAGCCTGCAATGTAGTGGAATTGGAATGTACACACATTGTAGATATATATCAGCCTTATAATTCTAATGATTTCATGTTTTTATTTTTTAAGTACTTGCTCAAACTGTTATATTTATTACGTATTTCCAAAGGGCAAAATTTTATTTTTTTCATGATTAATCAAACTTGCATTTTATTATCGCTTTTTGTAATATAAATAATCACACACAGCGCTGATCGTTCAGTTTTACGTGGGGAAAAACGTAACAAAGCGCAGCGACAGAGTCCTCATAATTTACAACATTGTATTGGAGTGGATTTTTTGAGGACCTCATTTTAGTAACTCCATTCTAGCTGATTCACCAGTGAGCCGTCTAGATAGGAGTAGATTTTTTGAGGACCTCATTTTAGTAACTCCATTCTAGCTGATTCACTAGTGAGCCGTCTAGATCGGAGTGGATTTTTTGAGGACCTCATTTTAGGAACTCCATTCTAGCTGATTCACTACTGAGCCGTCTAGATCGGAGTAGATTTTTTGAGGACCTTCCTATAGCCTTCACTCTGTACAGTTTGGTGCTGAGGTGACTGGAATCGAGTTTTCTCAAAGAGTGAGCGGAGCCTCGTGGGGAGTAACGTAACAAAGCGCAGCAACACAGTCCTCATAATTTACAACATTGTATTGGTGTGGATTTTTTGAGGACCTCATTTGAGCAACTCCATTCTAGCTGATTCACTAGTGAGCCGTCTAGATCGGAGTGGGTATGTTGAGGATCTCCCTGTAGCCTCCAAACTGTACAGGTGCTGAGGTGACTGGAATTGAGTTTTCTCAAAGAGTGAGCGGAGCCTCGTGGGGAGTAACGTAACAAAGCGCAGCAACACAGTCCTCATAATTTACAACATTGCATTGGTGTGGATTTTTTGAGGACCTCATTTGAGCAACTCCATTCTAGCTGATTCACTAGTGAGCCGTCTAGATCGGAGTGGGTATGTTGAGGATCTCCCTGTAGCCTCCAAACTGTACAGGTGCTGAGGTGACTGGAATCGAATTTTCTCAAAGAGTGAGCGGAGCCTCGTGGGGAGTAACGTAACAAAGCGCAGCAACACAGTCCTCATAATTTACAACATTGTATTGGTGTGGATTTTTTGAGGACCTCATTTGAGCAACTCCATTCTAGCTGATTCACTAGTGAGCCGTCTAGATCGGAGTGGGTATGTTGAGGATCTCCCCGTAGCCTCCAAACTGTACAGGTGCTGAGGTGACTGGAATTGAGTTTTTCAAAGAGAAGGTGTAGCCTCGCGGGGAAAAACATAGCAGAGTGCAGCCGACAGTCCTCATAATTTACAACATTGTATTGGAGTGGATTTTTTGAGGACCTCATTTGAGCAACTCCATTCTAGCTGATTCACTAGTGAGCCGTCTAGATCGGAGTGGGTATGTTGAGGATCTCCCTGTAGCCTCCAAACTGTACAGGTGCTGAAGTGACTGTGACTCGCCCCCTGGGCTGTGGGGCACTCGGATCCGGGCAATAGGGAACGATGGGGGTAGTAGTGGCAACCCGGTTCCGTGGCTCAGGGTGGTCAGGCCAGTGGTAGTCCGTTATGTGCTATTGATTATGTCCGACTACGCCACCCGTGGATTTGCGGTCATTAGGAACCGCCGCTGCAGGGCAGACCGCTGGGGCTGATGATATATGCAGCTGGGATGGTGTGACTCCCCACGGGAAGAGTGCGGCCCCAGGGCAGTGTGGTGGATGGTGGGAGTGATGGTAGTGAGAGTCCCGGTGCCGGTAGTGCTGGAGGAGCAAGGAGCACACAGACAACAAGTTGCAGTCCAGGGTCTTTACTAAAACAGGTAAACTGACCCATAAACAGTTCCGGCTAGGAGGGGACCTGGATGTCTGAGAGCAACGGGGAAATTGGCCCTGGTCAGGGTGAGGGTGTAGGCCTACCGTGCTTTCTGCGCTCCTTCTGGCTATCTCCTCGTTATAGGGTAACAGCCCACGTTTCCGAGCTTTCCGTGTATTCTCGCCTGTATGGCCTGCGACGTGGGTTCCTTTCTGCTCCCAGCCTTGTACGGCTTTACTGGTCCCTTCGGTTGTGGCAGGGCCTCCAGGCTTCTTAGGCCAAGGAATATACAGTCCCTTGCGAACTGGTTATCTGCTGGAGAATGTGGAATCCTCCCAGCCTCAGACACCAAAGTCTGGTAAAGTAAGTCTTTTATCTGCCAAGACAGGCTCTCTTCGCCTCTTGTCTCTGGCTTGTGGCTCTCCTCCTGCCACACTTCCTCTTAGGTGCAGTGCAACTGTCTGTCCCTGCTCTGCTCTGGGACAAGTCTCAGTGCTGAGACAGGCCATCAAGTTCTCTCTAACCCTGCCCCCAGTACCAGCTTTTATAGGGGCAGCCTGCTCCCCCTACTGGCCTGAGACAGGAGGCATTGCATGCTAATGTTCCCCTGACCAGAGAACCTCCCCCTTGCTTTCAGACACAGCTTTAATTACACTTGTGGCATCCAGGCCAGGGTGACACATTCCCCCCTAGTAAAATTTAGTACTCCGGGACTAAACAGTAAACAAAGACAATATGCATAACTATAAAACATTATCAGGAAAGTGACGCACAGATTGAGTTCTTAAGGTCACAGTGTGGTCTTTGACCGGGTGTCCATATCACCAATACAACGGGGAGCCTTAACCAGGTGGGGGTCTGTCCTACCCCAAGTCCTTTACAGTCTTAGTTCATTCCTGGGTTAGGCTCCGAACGCAGTCCATACAAGGTCCTGGTTATAAAAAGTCCATAACCTGTGAGTCCTTACGGTAGCTGCAAGAAACTGAAACACAGAATTACCAGACATGCATGTAACTTGGCAAACAATTCAACATTTGGCAACAGGGTTATTTACAATCTTAGCGCGCTCTATATTTTCCAGCGAGCGGTATCTGCCCCTTTGTGCTCCTGGTTGACCTCCTTAGCCCACTGTCTGGTGGTGGACCAACCTGGCTTTCCCCACTAGCGTTAGGGGTACAGCTACCAGCTGGGTGTACAGGTAGGGCAGGCAGCTGTCTGCGGGTCCTTTGGCTTACCGCAGGCATGGCAGGCTCACTGTCAGCAGAGGGTTGACTCTCCTGGGCTGCTGGTACAGGCTCTTCTGCCTCTGGAACCGCTTGCTCCTCTTCACCTTCCGGCTCTGGTGTTGGTTGTTGCTGTGCCGGTTGCAGGAAATGCAGGACAGGTACCACTATGGCATCATTTATGCGAGTCCAGGACTGAGGGAACTCTCCGAGAACGGTGCTGATCATTTCTTCCTTGACCTCTGCGGGTTCAAGGTCACTCTGATCCTCTTCTGCACTACGGAGTTGCTCGGGGCACCTTTTGAGGTGGTCTCTGGAGACGACACTAGTGGTTTCTCCTCCGTCCTTGGTGATTACGCACACCTTTGGGTTGTCGTGGTCAGACTGCAGTACGGTGTAGGGTTCCCTTTCCCACTGGTCGTCCAACTTATGTAGCCTTCTCTTCCGCTTCAGGACTTGCTCACCAGGTTCTAGGGGACCAGCAGGGGCGTGTTGGTTGAAGAGTTTTTCTTGCCTCTCTCTCACCTGGGCCAGGCTCTTCTCCACACTCTCCTGTACCTTCTTGTACTGCAGTTGCCTTTCCGTATCCCAGTCCGCATCCGGGGAGGTGTCCTCAGGTATTAGGACTCCCATCTCCAGGTCTACGGGCAGCTTACCTGGTCTAGCTCGCATCAGGTAAGCCGGGGTGCAGTTTGTAGCATTCACCGGGATATTGTTGTATAGGTCTATCAGGTCCGGCAGTTTTTCTGGCCACAGGCTGCGTTCCTCCAGGGGCAAGGTCTTCAGGAGATCAATGACTATATTGTTCATCTTCTCACACATCCCGTTGGTTTGGAGGTGGTAAGGCGTTGTACGAATCTTCTTACAGCCATAGAGGTTGCAGAACTCCTGGAAGATTTCAGCCTCGAACGCAGGACCCTGGTCTGTCAGGACCTGTTCCGGATACCCGTGTGGACGGCAGAAATATTGCTGGAAGGCTCTGGCCGCTGTTTGGGCTGTCAAGTCTTTTACCGGGACCACCACGAGAAAATGGGAATAGTGGTCCACGATTGTCAGGGCGTAGATGTACCCTGACCGGCTTGGAGCCAACTTGACATGGTCTAGAGCTACCAGCTCAAGAGGCTGCGTGGTGACGATGGGCCTCAAGGGTGTCTTCTGGCTGGTGCGGTCCTTCCTCCTTAGGTGACAAGGGCCACAGTCTCTGCACCATTTTTCTACAGCACCTCTCATGCCGACCCAAAAGAATCTTCCTCTTAGCAGGAACTCCAGTTTCTTCCAACCGAAGAGCCCCGCTCTGTCATGGTAAGTCCCCAGGACCATAGCTGCATCTCGCCTTGGGACCACGACTTGCCAGGTCAGCTCGTGCGTCCGGTGGTTGACAATCCTTCTGCACAACTTGCCTTCGTAGAGGAACAGCTTGCTCTTCTCTTTCCATAGCTGCTTGGCTTCCTCTGGGGCATCTGGATCTAAGCGGGCGTCTTTCCGGGTCAGCAGATCTTTCACCAGGCGGATTGCAGGGTCACTATCTTGGGTCTCGGCCCAGCTGTGGTGAGGTAGGGGATTGATCATCACGGTTGTTAGATCCTCCTCCTTCACGCGGTGAGAGTATTGAGCGGCTCCATACCGGTGAAACGCGGGGAGTTCTACCTCCTCCAGCTCTTCTGGGTCTTCGTCACCTTCACGTAAGTGAGGCATCCTTGATAGGGCGTCCGCGTTGGCATTGATTTTGCCTGCCCGGTACTTGATCACGAAGTCATAGTTGGAGAGATGGGCCATCCACCGCTGTTCTAGGGCACCCAGTCTTGCATTGTCCAGGTGTGTCAACGGGTTGTTGTCCGTGTACACGGTGAACTTTGCGGAGGCCAGGTAATGCTTGAAGCGTTCCGTCACGGCCCACACCACCACCAAGAATTCTATCTTGAAGGAGCTGTAATTCTCCGGGTTCCTCTCGGTGGGCCTCAGCTTCCGGCTGGCGTACGCGTTCACCCTTTCTCTGCCCTGTTGGTTTTGGGACAGTACGGCTCCCAGTCCCACATTACTGGCATCTGTGTGGAGAATGAAAGGCTGGCCGTAATCAGGGTAGGCCAGGATCTCATCCCCCGTGAGGGCCATCTTTAGCTGGCGGAAGGACTCCTCTTCCGGTTTATCCCGCTTGAAGGGTGGCTTTTGACTTCTGGACTTAGACTGTCCGATCAGGAGGTCCTGCATAGGAGCTGCCATCTTAGTGAACCCGGGGATGAACCTTCGGTAGTAGCCTACCAACCCGAGAAACTGTCTCACCTCTTTGATGTTCGAGAGGCTTGGCCAGCTCTTGATTGCCGTGACCTTGTCAGGGTCGGGGGCCACTCCTTCCGTGCTTACCACGTGCCCTAGATACTGGACCTTCGGTTTCAGCAGGTGACACTTCGATGGTTTCACCTTCAGGCCATAGCCTGCCAGGGCTTCGAACACCTCGGCCAGGTGTTTTAGGTGGTCCTCGTAGGTCTTCGAATAGACGATCACGTCGTCCAGGTAAAGGAGAACCGTCTCGAAGTTTCGGTGCCCTAGACAGCATTCCATCAGCCGCTGGAAGGTCCCTGGTGCATTGCAGAGCCCGAAAGGCATGCAGTTGAATTCGCTCAGTCCCATCGGGGTGGTGAAGGCGGTCTTCTCTTTGTCAGCCTCTGCCACAGGAACCTGCCAGTACCCGCTAGTAAGGTCCAAAGTAGAAAAGAAGTTAGCTGATTTTAGTGCGGCTAAAGACTCCTCTATTCTAGGCAGCGGATATGCGTCTTTGTGGGTGATACGGTTGATTTGTCTATAGTCCACGCACATTCTCATGGTGCCGTCTTTCTTTTTCACCAGAACCAAGGGGGCTGCCCAGGGGCTACAGCTATCTCGAATGACCCCAGCTTCTTTCATTTCTCTTAGCATGCCCTTTGCGTTCTGATAATGTGCAGGGGGTACAGGTCTGTGTCTCTCTTTTATTGGTGGGTGGCTCCCTGTGGGGATGTGGTGTTCTATCCCTTTTACTCTGCCGAAGTCTAGCGGGTGCTTACTAAAGACTCTCTCGTACTCCTGTACCACCCGGTAGACTCCTTGTTCTTGGTGCAGGGGAGTGGAGTTAGCACCCACGTGGAGTTTCTGGCACCAGTCCTCCTTTTGTTTCTGGGAGCCATTACCCTCCGCCTGAGGAGATGGAGGCAAGGGTTCCACGGCCCTGATAGCTTTGTGTTCGACCACAAACAGCTTGGCGAGTGTAGCGTACCTGGGTAAGTGTACCTCCCTCTCCCCAATGTTGAGAATGCGGATGGGCACCCTCCCATGACAGACATCAACCACCCCCCGGGCTGTCAAAATGGTGGGCCTGCTGTCTGAGTACACGGGTTCTACCATGGCTTGGTAGTCTCTACCTCTCAACCCGATTGCAGTCCGACACCAGATCATCATTTCACTTTTGGGAGGCATGGAAATGGGGAATGGGTCACTCAGTCTTACGCTACCGATCTCACCACCAGACAGTTCTACCTGCTGCCGTCTCATCAGGGCTTTTATCTCCTTGTTGAGGACTCTCTGTTGGCTGGAACTAGCATTCACCGCCACCAGTTGTAATATTACAATTACCTCTGAAAGACAATTTTCAATCACGTTAGTACCCACAGTTATTTTAGGGTGACTTTCACGACGGTCAATGTCCACAATAATCACTCCCTGTGTCGGTAGTTCAACTTTACCAATTTTAATGGTCATCTCCTTGAACCCCATCTGCGGCACGGGTAAGCCATTACTGGCGATGATGCTCAAGTTACTGTCTGGATACCGTGTGATATCAGCATCAGTCCAATGCTGCTTAAAAAGTACATAAGGGATAGTGGTTACTTGTGACCCAGTATCCAGCAAGGCGCTCATGGGGATACCGTCCAGCACCACGGGTAAAACCGGGCGCCACCCAACGTCCTTATTACGCCAATTGTAAGGGCCTGGTGATCTTATGCCTGGGGGTTGGCCCTCTGCCCCAGGTTGGACCCGTTTAAATTACAGTACCTGGAAATGTGTCCGGGCTGGTTGCATCGACGGCAAATGGGCTGTCCACCCTCTGCGTAGCGGTCTGTGGGCCTCCCTCGGAACGACGGGATCCTCCTCTGTCGACGCCACGGGACATCCTCCGGACTTGAAGCCAGCTCGATGGGTCTTGACGGGTCCACTTGCAACGCCTGGACGGTCCTGGTCAACGCCGCGACGCTCCTGGTCAGCTCCTGGACTTGGTGGTGCAGGTCTTTCGACGGGGCTTGGTTCAGGGCCTGTGCATCAGCCCCCACGGGATCCATAGAGGAGGGCGCCGCCTCCTGGTGGTTGGTGAGAGCAGGGCGCCGGGGGTTTATAGCGCCACTGGTTGCAGATTCACGGAGCACCCTTATGGCCCTGTCCTTAAATTGGGCAAAGGTCAGGTCGGGGTTCTGAAAGAACATGAGGCGCAGTTGGGCCCTGTGGGCGCTAGACAGCAGACCTTCTATGAATTGTTCTGTTAGCAGCTTATCCGTTTCCTGCACACTGCCAGGGTCAGTTTGTTGAATAGCCCTCAGGGCTTCCTGCAGATTTAGGGCATAGTCTCTGATGCTGTCCTGTGCCCGCTGCTTACACCCATAGAACCTCATTTTAATTTCAGCGGAGGTACGTGTGTCAAAGGTACCCCGCAGCCGGGCCAGAATACCCTTCACAGTTCTTTTCTCCTTAGTGGGCCATGATTTTACCTCCCTCTGGGCTTCGCCAGTTAACTGCCCTGTTAATATGCTGACCTTCTGTTCCTCTGTCAGGGGGTAAACTTGGAACAAACTGTATAGCCTTTCCTTGAAGTCAGTTAGGGCATGGGGCTCCCCTGAGTATTTGGGCAGCCAGGCCGCTCCAGGGATGTAGGGCAGGGAAAAGGGCATCACCGCTGCTGCATCTGCGTTGGTGGTAGTGGGCGCCTCTGTATACGACATCTTTCTCCCCCCCTAGTTAAGCGTGGCCTACCTTCCGACGAACCTCTTCTGTAGGCCGCGGCTCCACTGCTGCTGCTATGGACGAGTACCTGGCGTCGCGCTCCGATGACGTCAGCGTCGCTCTCTCTCCCTTCCAGGACCTTGCGCAGCGTCGGTGCGTGGGGCGGAGCTTCGGATCTCACGCGGTTTTGACGTCCACGCCCCTCTTCTTCCCGCGCGGCGTCCTGAAGATGGCGTCTGATGGCGGGAAGCAGCTGCGGATGGCGGGAAGACGGCAGAAAACGGCGAGAAACGGTCCAAGATGGCGTCTGATGGCGGGAATCGGCTCCGGATGGCGGGAAACTTCGCCACAGGTAAGTTACAAAAGTCTTTTTCAGGCACACAGTACCCGGTGGTTGCGGGCACGAAATCCTGCCGACTACGCCAAAGCTGACTCGCCCCCTGTAGCCTCGCGGGGAAAAACATAGCAGAGTGCAGCCGACAGTCCTCATAATTTACAACATTGTATTGGAGTGGATTTTTTGAGGACCTCATTTGAGCAACTCCATTCTAGCTGATTCACTAGTGAGCCGTGTAGATCGGAGTGGGTATGTTGAGGATCTCCCTGTAGCCTCCAAACTGTACAGGTGCTGAAGTGACTGTGACTCGCCCCCTGGGCCGTGGGGCACTCAGATCCGGGCAATAGGGAACGATGGGGGTAGTAGTGGCAACCCGGTTCCGTGGCTCAGGGTGGTCAGGCCAGTGGTAGTCCGTTATGTGCTATTGATTATGTCCGACTACGCCACCCGTGGATTTGCGGTCATTAGGAACCGCCGCTGCAGGGCAGACCGCTGGGGCTGATGATATATGCAGCTGGGATGGTGTGACTCCCCACGGGAAGAGTGCGGCCCCAGGGCAGTGTGGTGGATGGTGGGAGTGATGGTAGTGAGAGTCCCGGTGCCGATAGTGCTGGAGGAGCAAGGAGCACACAGACAACAAGTTGCAGTCCAGGGTCTTTACTAAAACAGGTAAACTGACCCATAAACAGTCCCGGCTAGGAGGGGACCTGGATGTCTGAGAGCAACGGGGAAATTAGCCCTGGTCAGGGTGAGGGTGTAGGCCTACCGTGCTTCTGTGCTCCTTCTGGCTATCTCCTCGTTATAGGGTAACAGCCCACGTTTCCGAGCTTTCCGTGTATTCTCGCCTGTATGGCCTGCGACGTGGGTTCCTTTCTGCTCCCAGCCTTGTACGGCTTTACTGGTCCCTTCGGTTGTGGCAGGGCCTCCAGGCTTCTTAGGCCAAGGAATATACAGTCCCTTGCGAACTGGTTATCTGCTGGAGAATGTGGAATCCTCCCAGCCTCAGACACCAAAGTCTGGTAAAGTAAGTCTTTTATCTGCCAAGACAGGCTCTCTTCGCCTCTTGTCTCTGGCTTGTGGCTCTCCTCCTGCCACACTTCCTCTTAGGTGCAGTGCAACTGTCTGTCCCTGCTCTGCTCTGGGACAAGTCTCAGTGCTGAGACAGGCCATCAAGTTCTCTCAAACCCTGCCCCCAGTACCAGCTTTTATAGGGGCAGCCTGCTCCCCCTACTGGCCTGAGACAGGAGGCATTGCATGCTAATGTTCCCGTGACCAGAGAACCTCCCCCTTGCTCTCAGACACAGCTTTAATTACACTTGTGGCATCCAGGCCAGGGTGACACAACTGGAATTGAGTTTTTCAAAGAGTGAGCGGAGCTTCGCAGGGAGAAACATAACAGAGCGCAGCAACACAGTCCTCATAATTTACAACATTGTATTGGAGTGGATTTTTTGAGGACCTCATTTGAGCAACTCCATTCTAGCTGTTTCACTAGTGAGCCGTGTAGATCGGAGTGGATTTTTTGTGGACCTCATTTTAGTAACTCCATTCTAGCTGATTCACTAGTGAGCCGTCTAGATCGGAGTGGATTTTTTGAGGACCTTATTTTAGTAACTCCATTCTAGCTGATTCACTAGTGAACCATCTAGATCGGAGTGGGTATTTTGAGGATCTCCCTGTAGCCTCCAAACTGTACTGTTTGGTGCTGAGGTGACTGGAATCGAGTTTTTCAAAGAGTGAGCGGAGCTTCGCAGGGAGAAACATAACAGAGCGCAGCAACAGAGTCCTCATAATTTAGAACATTGTATTGGAGTGGATTTTTTGAGGACCTCATTTTAGCAACTCCATTCTAGCTGATTCACTAGTGAGCCGTATAGATCGGAGTGGATTTCTTGAGGATCTCACTGTAGCCTCCAAACTGTACTGTTTGGTGCTGAGGTGACTGGAATCGAGTTTTTCAAAGAGTGAGCGGAGCTTCGCAGGGAGAAACATAACAGAGCGCAGCAACAGAGTCCTCATAATTTACAACATTGTATTGGAGTGGATTTGTTGAGGACCTCATTTGAGCAACTCCATTCTAGCTGATTCACTAGTGAGCCGTATAGATCGGAGTGGATTTTTTGAGGACCTCATTTGAGCAACTCCATTGTAGCTGATTCACTAGTGAGCCGTATAGATTGGAGTGGATTTTTTGAGGACCTCATTTGAGCAACTCCATTCTATCTGATTCACTAGTGAGCCGTCTAGATCGGTGTGGATTTTTAGATGATCTCCCTGTAGCCTCTATTCTGTACAGTTCATTGGTGACCTGAGTAGAATGGAGTTGCTGGAGCGATGTCCTCATAGGATCAAATCCAATCTAGACGGCTCATGACTGAAACCTCCAGAATGGAGTTAATTCCAGGAGCTCCTCATAGATTCCAATCTCATGGCATAGGAATTATAAATGTATGTATGTATTGTCACTTTTTGTGACATACATAATTACAAACAGCACTGATTGTTCAGTTTTGCCCAAATTTGACTTTTACTGTATTTCCACCAGTCCCAGCCACAGCAGCGACATTTCTGAAGAGTGGGCGGAGCTAGACAACATTTATGTGATCATTTCTGCCACATTTGTGATATAAATTATGATAATGTCCAGCCGCTCTTCATAATGCTGGTGCTGACCAGGACTGGTGGACAAACAAGAAAAGTAAAATTTTATCAAACATGAACAATCAGAGCTTTGTGTAAGTTTTTAAACTATGAAAAGTGATAATATAAAAAACAAACAAATTTTTTAATTTAACAAAAAAAAAGCTTTCTACCTCTCACATTTTATTAAATACTGGCATGCAAAATTTGTTTCTTCATGAATTGTGGTTGTAATCTTGTATAATTGACGCGCCCCCTGGGCCAGTGCTGTTTGTGGATACCCGGAGCCGGATCAGATGGGGGTTGTAGTCTCCGAGTGGCGGTGACCCGGTCCGTGCCCAGGGTGTCAAACTCAGTGTGTGGCAGTCCTTGCAGATGTTGTTGGATGTTCTTTGTGTCGACTACGCCACCCGTTGATTTGCGGTCACTACGGCCGCCGCTGCAGAAGGGTCTGCTGAGGCTGGTGGTATGTGTGCAGCTGTGGTAGTATAACCCCCAACGGGAGGGGTATAGCCTCAGGGGGTCAGATGTAGAGGATGGTAGTTGTGGAGGTGCAGTGTGGATGGTAAGAAGACTCAGAGTCGGGCTGTGCAGTTCAGGGTTTTTACTTACTGCTGTTCTTTTGGTCACTCTGGCCATGAGTGACCACCCGAGCCGTGCTGCGTCCACCAGGTCCTGGACTCGGCCAACTCCCAAGCAATTCTGGAGCGTGATCCTGAGCTCCCTTTCTGACTTTCCTTTCTACGGCCGTTCCCACCAGGGATCCACTTATGTCCGGCTCCCTCGGGTCTCTTGTTGGTTAAACCTTTTCTCTGGGTTCCCTGACCCTATACTCGGTGTGCCTTCTCAGTGGATTTAGTGAGGGTCGTGGCAGATCCTGCCCACGACCTCCGGTTCCTGGCTAAGGTGTGCTTTGCCTCTGCCAGCTTGGGATCCGGTACCCGAGTTGCCAACCCTTCACCCTTCTGGTCTGATTTTAGGTTCTTGGGGTTCCTTCTTCTTTCCCCTCTGGGTCCTTCTTTTCTCCTCTCTCTCTCTCTTGGCCTTGGAGCTGGCTGAGCTTCTCTGCTCTTCTCCTCTGCTCTACACAAGACTGACTGTCTCACTGTCTGACCCTGTTCTAAGATGGTTCCCACCTTATATACTCCCTCTATGTGTGAGCTCAGGTGACCAGCACCCAATGAGCTCCTATCTTTACCCAGACTGCTCCCCCTATCTGCCCCTACACTACTGGGATGTTCCACCCCCCTCCCACTCCAGCCAGGGACAGACACTGTCGTACCTGCACATATATCTAGTGGGAGTACCATCGATCTGTCCCCCGGAAATGGGATGTATGTAGTGCATGCAGCCTACTGAGCTCAGTTCCACACTCCATCCTTACCCGGGAGTGGAATACCACACCTCTGGCTTGAGGTGTAATACCCCTGTAGCAGCCGAGTCCTCAGGGTGCTACATTCCCCCCTGGTAAATCACAGCACGTCCTCGGGCTGTAAGAGAATAAAACATCCAAAAACATACAATTTTTTTTTTTTTTTTTCATAACACATCAACATATAAAACATCATATATCATAAAACTTTTTTCTTGTTCCTCCGGCCACGGTGCGACTTGTGACCGGGTAAAGTGCACAGTCTCTTCTTGAAAAACTCAGCTTTCCTATAAAACCAGTAGGGGGCGCCTTAGAAAGCGCAACTATATACAATGGAGGTGTGGCCGCTCTCAGTCCTCGGTCAGTGGGAATAGGGACACACGGGTTAAAGTTCACACTTGTCCCAACGGGGAACATATTTAAAGCAGCAACAGTTCTGGTACCCCGACGGGTAACTATATACAGTCTCTCTTTACCGTACTTTAATGACGGCTTCCTCCTGCTCCTTCTTGCTGGTAAGCTTCAGACCCGTCCGGGTCCTCTTGCTCCTCCTCACACCGCAGCTCCTCCTCCGTCAGCCGGTGTACATGGAGAGCGTAGGGTCCTTTGGCACACTTGTGCCGGGTAAAGGTGACCTCATCCCCTACATATAGGTCACGACCTCTGTGTCCCTCCGGCAGATGGCTTTCTACGTCTCTGCGGGTGACAAAGACGTCGCCGGGGGTATGATGGTCTCTTATGAAGCCCCAACCGTGCTGCAATTGAAATTTAATCACAGTCCCGGTGGTACGGGGACCATGAGCTGCACGGGGGTCTCTCCTGTTCCGGCTCTTCTGCTCCGCGCTCCGTATCTGCATCTGCTGCTCACGGACCCGCCTCTCTCTCCGTTCTCGCTCGAAGACTGCCAACTGCTGGCGGCAGCACTCCACACGCTCCGCTGCGGCTGCCCGTGTTTCTTGGGTGAACCCCATGAGGTCTTCTCCGGTGGGGTCCCACTCGAACTGTGCTTCTGACGCGCCCCCTGAGCCATATTCTTTAGGGGAATACCCGGAGCCGGATCAGATGGGGGTTGTAGTCTCCGAGCGGCTGTGACCCGGTCCGTGCCCAGGGTGTCAAGCTCAGTGTGTGGCAGTCCTATGATGTTACTGGATGTTCTTTATGTCGACTACGCCACCCGTTGAATTGCGGTCACTACGGCCGCCGCTGCAGCAGGGTCCGCTGAGGCTGATGGTGTTTGTGCAGCTTCGGTAGTATAACCCCCAACGGGAGGGGTATGGCCTCAGGGGGTCAGGTGCAGAGGATGGTGGTTGTGGAGGTGCAGTGAGGATGGTAATGAGAGTCAGAGTCGGGTTCTGCAGTTCAGGGTTTTTACTTACTGCTGTTCTTGTACTGGTCACTCCGGCCTTGAGTGACCACCCGAGCCGTGCTGCGTCCACCAGGTCCTGGACTCGGCCAACCCCCAAGTAGTTCTGGAGCGTGGTTCTGAGCTCCCTTTCTGTCCTGTCCTCGTCTCTGGCCTTCCCCACCAGGGATCCACCTAAGTCCGGCTCCCTCGGGCCTCTTGTTGGTAAACCCTTGTCTCTGGGTTCCCTGACCCTATGCGTGGTCTGCCTTCCGGGTGGATATAGTGGGTGGCCGTGGCAGATTCTGCCCACGGCCTCCGGTCTCTGGCTGAGGATAAGTGCCCTCCACCAGTTTGGGATCCGGTACCCTTGTGCCAACTCTTCACCCTTTGATTTAATTTGGGCTCTTAGAGTTCCTTCTTTCTTCCCCTCTGGGTCTTTCTTTCTCCTCTCTCTCTCTGGGCCTGGGGCTGCTCTGCTCCTCTGCTTTCCTCCACTGCTCTGCAAAGTCTTCACTAAAACAGACTGACTGGCTGACTGACTGACGTCTGACCCTGTTCTAAGATGGTTCCCACCTTATATACTCCCTCTATGTGTGAGCTCAGGTGACCAGCACCAAATGAGCTCCTAGCACTACCCAGACTGCTCCCCCTATCTGCCCCTACACTACTGGGATGTTCCACCCCCCTCCCACTCCAGCCAGGGACAGACACGGTTGTACCTGCACATTTTCCTAGTGGGAGTACCATAGGTCTGTCCCTCGGAAATGGGATGTATGTAGTGCATGCAGCTATCTGAGCTCAGTTCCACACTCCATCCTTACCCGGGAGTGGAATATCACACCTCTGGCTGAGGTGCAATACTCCTGTAGCAGCCGAATCCTCAGGGTGCTACATTCCCCTCTGGTAAACCACAGCACGTCCTCGGGCTGTAAGGAAACAAAACACCAAAACATACAATTTTTTTTTTTCATAAACATCAACATAATAAAACATATAAAACGTCATATATTAGCAGCATTAAAACTTTTCATATTAAACTTTTCATAAACAACATTCTGGCAAACTCTTCTTGCTTCTGGTTCCTCCGGTCACGGTGCAACTTGTGACCGGGAAAAGTGCAATTGTCTCTTGAAGAATAAATACGGCTTTCCTATAAAACCAGTAGGGGGCGCTTTAGGAAGCGCAACTATATACAAGGGAAAGTGGCCGCTCTCAGTCCTCGGCCAGGTAATGGATAGGGGACACACGGGTAACAGTTCAATTCGCTGGTCCCAACGGGGACTATAATAGCAGCAACAGTTTTTGGTACCCCGACGGGTAACTATTTTACAGTCTCACAATACCGTACTTCAATTACGGCTTCCTCCTGCTCTTTCTTGTTGGTTGATTCGTTTCAGGTTCAGACCCGTCTGGGTCCTCTTGCTCCTCCTCACACCGCAGCTCCTCCTCCGTCAGGCGATGCACATGGAGGGCGTAGGGTCCTTTGGCACACTTGTGCCGGGTGAAGGTGACCTCGTCCCCTATATACAGGTCACGACCTCTGTGTCCCTCCGGTAGGTGGGACTCAACGTCTCTTCTGGTCACGAAGACGTCGCCGGGGGTGTGGTGATCCCTGATGAAACCCCACCCATGCTGCAGGTTGAACTTTATCACAGTCCCGATGGTACGGGGACCATGCGCTGCAC
This sequence comes from Phyllobates terribilis, assembly GCF_046119375.1. Classification (NCBI taxonomy): domain Eukaryota; kingdom Metazoa; phylum Chordata; class Amphibia; order Anura; family Dendrobatidae; genus Phyllobates; species Phyllobates terribilis. The sequence goes on from NW_027362833.1 coordinate 2,677,888, forward strand.
GGGGGTCTCTCCTGGTCCGGCTCTTCTGCTCCGCGCTCCTTATTTGGGCTTGCTGTTCCCGGACCCGCCTCTCTCTCCGCTCCCTCTCGAAGACCTCGAGCTGCTGGCGGCAGCACTCTGCACGCTCCGCTGCGGCTGCCCGAGTCTCCTGAGTGAACCCCATGAGATCTTCTCCGGTGGGGTCCCACTCAAACTGGGTCTCTTCCAGCGGGGGCGAGATCCTCTTTACGGGCTTTGGAGCCGGGATCAGGGGTTCGCACATGGCCCTTGCTTTTTGCAGCTCCAGCTGGATGTATTCTTCTGGCCAGACAAAGGGCTGCCCATCCGGGCACGTATGCTGGGCGAACAGGTCTTCACCCAGGTGCGGCACTCTTGATGTTGAGGGCACGTTGATGGTAGCGGCGCCCGGGTTGCCCAGGCCTTGCGACCAGGCTTGGGGCACCTTGAAAGTAAAGGGCACCGTAAGGACGGCGGCGCCCTGGGTTACTCGGCCCTGCGACCAGGCCGGGGGCTCCGCGGAGGTAGGGGGCGCTGTTGGTATTGCGGCGCCCGGGGGTACTAGGCCTTGCGACCAGGCCGATGGTGTTTCCTGTTTGGCCGCGCTCGGGGTCGAGGCGCGTGACGTCACAGGGGTCGCGGCTTCCGGTTGAGGCCTAGTCTGCGGCGGTGACGTTGCAGCGACGGGCACGGCAGGGGGTACTTCGGGCTCTGCGACGGGGAGCTGGGGCAGGTACGCGGTTTCCCGGTTTGGGGTAAAGACGTCCCCTTTACCTGCCTCCATTCGTTCGGCTCCCTTCTCGGCGCCGTCTCCGGCCTTGAGTCCTCCTGCGCCATCCTCAGAGGCGGTCTGTCTCCTCTTCTCGGGTGGCGTGCTCCGCTGACGGGTTTCAGTCTGCTGGGCCATCTCTCGGCTCCACTCCGCCAACGCCTCCCGTTGCACCTGGGCCATCCTCCGTGCGAGGCCCTCCAGCGCAGTCTGTGCACACTCCCGATCTCGGGGGAGCTGTGCTAGGATCTCCACTAAGCCTAGTGGACTTGTTGCTTCCAGCAGGCTCCTGACCACTGGGTCGGTGCTGCCCGCCTCGCCTTCCATCTCCGGGTAAGCTTTCTCTGGACTCTGCTCCAGGCTTCTTGTCTCCGGGTGCGCTCTCTCCAGACTGCTCCAGGCGGCACCCATCTTCGTTCTTTTGTTCTGTCTCCTCCCACTTCGAGGGCGGTCCCGGGGCAACTTGGTGATTGTCAGCTCCAGGGGCAGTTCCTTCACGCTGATGGACACTTCCAGCATCACAGTCTCTGTTGGTGGGGGCGGTTTCCGCTTTTGGCGCCATTCTTCGACCTGGCCCACGATGGGAGGCGGCCTCTTGCCATCCTCTGGCACGCCCATAATGGCGTCCGCTCTTCCAAGGCGGGAAATCTTTGGAAATGGCGGGAATCGTCTCCCAGTGGCGGGAAACTCTGCAGATGGCGGGAAAAAGCTGCAAATGGCGGACAACCGGCGGGAATCGACTTGTGATGGGGTCCGATGGCGGGGACCCTCCGGAACCGGCGGGAGACTTCTTTTTGAGGTAACGGTGAACTTTTCTTCAGGCACGCAGTACCCGGTTGTTGCGGGCACGTTATCCTGCCGACTACGCCAAAGTTGACGCGCCCCCTGAGCCATATTCTTTAGGGGAATACCCGGAGCCGGATCAGATGGGGGTTGTAGTCTCCGAGCGGCTGTGACCCGGTCCGTGCCCAGGGTGTCAAGCTCAGTGTGTGGCAGTCCTATGATGTTACTGGATGTTCTTTATGTCGACTACGCCACCCGTTGAATTGCGGTCACTACGGCCGCCGCTGCAGCAGGGTCCGCTGAGGCTGATGGTGTTTGTGCAGCTTCGGTAGTATAACCCCCAACGGGAGGGGTATGGCCTCAGGGGGTCAGGTGCAGAGGATGGTGGTTGTGGAGGTGCAGTGAGGATGGTAATGAGAGTCAGAGTCGGGTTCTGCAGTTCAGGGTTTTTACTTACTGCTGTTCTTGTACTGGTCACTCCGGCCTTGAGTGACCACCCGAGCCGTGCTGCGTCCACCAGGTCCTGGACTCGGCCAACCCCCAAGTAGTTCTGGAGCGTGGTTCTGAGCTCCCTTTCTGTCCTGTCCTCGTCTCTGGCCTTCCCCACCAGGGATCCACCTAAGTCCGGCTCCCTCGGGCCTCTTGTTGGTAAACCCTTGTCTCTGGGTTCCCTGACCCTATGCGTGGTCTGCCTTCCGGGTGGATATAGTGGGTGGCCGTGGCAGATTCTGCCCACGGCCTCCGGTCTCTGGCTGAGGATAAGTGCCCTCCACCAGTTTGGGATCCGGTACCCTTGTGCCAACTCTTCACCCTTTGATTTAATTTGGGCTCTTAGAGTTCCTCCTTTCTTCCCCTCTGGGTCTTTCTTTCTCCTCTCTCTCTCTGGGCCTGGGGCTGCTCTGCTCCTCTGCTTTCCTCCACTGCTCTGCAAAGTCTTCACTAAAACAGACTGACTGGCTGACTGACTGACTGACGTCTGACCCTGTTCTAAGATGGTTCCCACCTTATATACCCCCTCTATGTGTGAGCTCAGGTGACCAGCACCCAAAGAGCTCCTAGCACTACCCAGACTGCTCCCCCTATCTGCCCCTACACTACTGGGATGTTCCACCCCCCTCCCACTCCAGCCAGGGACAGACACGGTTGTACCTGCACATTTTCCTAGTGGGAGTACCATAGGTCTGTCCCTCGGAAATGGGATGTATGTAGTGCATGCAGCTATCTGAGCTCAGTTCCACACTCCATCCTTACCCGGGAGTGGAATATCACACCTCTGGCTGAGGTGCAATACTCCTGTAGCAGCCGAATCCTCAGGGTGCTACACTTCTTCCAGCGGGAGCGGGGTTCTCCTGACGGGCTTCGGAGCCGGAATCAGGGGCTCGCACAGGGGCCTTGCTTTTTGGAGTTCCAGTTGGTAGTACTCCTGTGGCCATATAAAAGGCTGCCCATCCGGGCACGTGTGCTGGGCAAATAGATCTTCACCCAGGTGCGGCACTCGAGATGTTGAGGGCGCGGTGATGGTAGCGGCGCCCGGGTTGACCAGGCCTTGCGACCAGGCTTGGGGCACCCTAAAGGTAAAGGGCACCGTTAGGACGGCGGCGCCCGGGGTTACTTGGCCCTGCGACCAGGCCGGTGGCACGGTGGAGGTAGAGGGCGCTGTTGGCACTGCAGCGCCCGGGGGCGCTCGGCCCTGCGACCAGGCCGGTGGTGTTTCCTGCTTGGCCGCGCTCAGAGTTGAGGCGCGTGAAGTCACAGGGGTCGCGGCCGCGGCTTCTGTTTGGGGCCTAGTCTGGAGCGGTGACGCTGCAGCGACGGGCACGGCAGGGGGAATTTCGGGCTCTGCGACGGGGAGCTGGGGCAGGATCACGGTTTCTCCGCTTGGGGTAGTGACGTCCCCTTTACCTGCCTCCGTCTGTTCAGCTCCCTCCTCGGCGCCGTCTCCGGCCTACACTCCTCCTGCTCCATCCTCAGAGGCGGTCTGTCTCCTCGTCTCGGGTGGCGTGCTCCGCTGACGGGTTCCGGTCTGCTGGGCCATCTCTTTGCTCCACTCTGCCAGCGTGTCTCGCTGCACCTGGGCCATCCTCCGTGCGAGGCCCTCCAGCGCGGTCTGTGCACACTCCCGGTCTCGGGGGAGCTGTGCCAGGATCTCCACCAGGCCTAGTGGGGTTGTCCCCATCATGGTTCCTATCTTGTGCTTATGTCCCCCGTCATGGTACTCATCTTGTTTTATTGTCTCCCATCATGGCCATCTTGTAGAAATATCCTCTTACCTGGTCCCCTTTTTGTAGCAATCTCACCATTCGGCTCCCTATCTCACAGTAACGTGTCCCTTCCTGGTCCCCTTTTTGTAGTAATGTCTCTTTGCAGTAATGTCAAGATCCTGATCCTCATCTTCTAGTACTGTTCCCATCCTGGTCCCCTGCAGACATTAGCTGCTGGCCTGTGATTGACCCACAGTTGGCATTGGTATAGCTGAGCAAAGAGCTTGTCTGTGCACGGCGCCTGCAATATGTTCCACTGAAAAAGTGCTGACGTGCCACAATCCTCAAGGTGTATGGTGCCTGCGGCCTGCATGAAGCAGCCTCTGTGGCCAAATGTTTGAGACCCCCACTCGAGTCTATAAAGCTACAGCTGCCAATCAAGATACAGGGTGCCATGATATACTGAGGGGCTGCGATTGGTTTGATTAGTTATTCTGTGATGACAGATTCTCTTTACACCCCGAGTGATTTCAGACCAATCACCTATTCTGTGTAGAAGTGATACAGATTTACAAGACAGTGACTTGAAGGGTCAACGTGATATTTGAAATTTTTTCTCAACATTTTATTTCAGTTATATTTTCAAGCAGATCAGGGGGTGTTCATATCCTGAGCCGACCATAAGCTGCCCCCAAAAAACTCACTGTCTTCACCGAGGGGTGCGCAGTTCAGGCAAAAGACACGTATATGTAGCACCCTGAGGATTCGGCTGCTACAGGAGTATTGCACCTCAACCCAGAGGTGTGATGTTCCACTCCCGGGCAAGGATGGAGAGTGGGACTGAGCTCGGTAGGCTGCATGCACTACACACATCCCATTTCCGGAGGGCAGACCAACGGTACTCCCACTTAGAAATGTGCAGGTACGACCGAGTCTGTCCTTGGCTGGAGTGGGAGGGGGTTGGAACATCCCAAGTAGTGTAGGGGCAGATAGGGGGAGCAGCCTGGGTAAAGTTAGGAGCTCATTGGGTGCTGGTCCCCTGAGCTCACACATAGAGGGATATATAAGGTGGGCACCAACTAAGAACAGGGTCAGTTGCAGAGAGCAAGTCAGTGAGTTGGAGAGAACAAGTCTGTTGCAGAGCAAATCAGCAAGCAGAGAGGAAGAGCAGAGCAGACCTGAGCCTGATGAGTGAGAGAGGAGCAGAGAAGGAGTACCCAGAGGGGAAAACAGAGAGGACCCAAGAACCCAAATTAAAGCACCGGGTGAGGAGTCGGCACAGGGTACCGGATCCCAAACTGGTGGGGGCAGAAAACACACCCTAGCCAGAGACCGGAGGCCGTGGGCAGCATCTGCCACGGCCACCCACCACATCCACCCCGAAGGCATACCACGTGGAGGGTCAGGGAACCCAAGGCCAAGGGTGTCCCAACAGAAGGCCCGAGGGAGCTGGACCTAGGTGGATCACTGGTGGGGACGGCCAGAGGAAAGGACAGAAGGAGAGCTCAGGGCCACGCTCCGGACTTGTTTGGGGGTTGGCTGGATCCAGGACCTGGTGGACGCAGCACGGCTCGGGTGGTCACTTGGAGCTAGAGTGACCAGGAAAATCAGCAGTAAGTAAATACCCTAAACTGCACAACCCGACTCTGTCTTTAATTGCCGTCTGCACTGCACCACCACAACCCCCATCCTCTGCACCTGTCCCCCTGAGGCTATACCCCACCCGTTGGGGGTTATACTACCAAAAGCTGCACCAACACCATCAGCCTCAGCGGACCCTGCTGCAGCGGCGGCCATAGTGACCGCAACACAACGGGTGGCGTAGTCGACACAACGAACTTAATAACATCTGTAGGACTGCCACATAACACTGAGTTTGACGCCCTGGGCACGGGCCGGGTCACAGCCGCTCGGAGACTACAACCCCCATCTGATCCGGTGCCGGGTATTCCCCTCAAAAAGGAATATGTCCCAGGGGGCGCGTCAACTTTGGCGTAGTCGGCAGGATTACGTGCCCGCAACAACCGGGTACTGCGTGCCTGAAGAAAAGTGCAAGTTTACCTCAGAAAGAAGTCTCCTGCTGGTTCCGGAGGGTCCCCGCCATCGGACGCCATCACCAGTCGATTCCCGCCGGTTGTCCGCCATTTCCAGCTTTTTCTCGCCATCTGCAGAGTTTCCCGCCACTGGGAAGCGATTCCCGCCATTTTCCCGCCTTAGAAGAGCAGCGGACGCCATTATGGGCGTGCCAGAAGATGGTAAGAGGCCACCTCCCATCGTGGGCCGGGACCGAAAATGGCGCCAAAAGTGGAAACCGCCCCCACCAACAGAGACTGTGATGCTAGAGGTGTCTGTCAGCGTGAAAGAACTGCCCCTGGAGCTGACAGTCACCGAGTTGCCCCGGGACCGCCCTCGAAGTGGGAGGAGACGAAAGAAAAGAGCGAAGATGGGTGCCGCCTGGAGGAGTCTGGAGCGAGCGCACCCGGAGGCAAGAAGCCTGGAGAAGAGTAGCGGAGGAGCTTACCCGGAGATGGAGAGAAAGCAGAACAGCACCGGCCCGCTGGCCAGGAGTCTGCTAGAGACAGAAGAAGGAGAGCAGAGCAGCACCGGCCCGCTGGCCAGGAGCCTGCCGGGAGAAGAGCAGAGCAGCACCGACCCGTTGGTCAGGAGCCTGCTGGAGACCACGACCCCACTAGGCCTAGTGGAGGTCCTTGCACAGCTCCCCCGAGATCGGGAGTGTGCACAGACTGCCCTGGAGGGCCTCGCACGGAGGATGGCCCGGGTACAGCGAGAGACATTGGCGGCGTGGAGCCGGGAGATGGCACAGCAAGCCGAGACCCGTGAACGGAGCACGCTACCCTGGAAGAGGAAACAGACCGCCTCTGAGGATGGCGCGGGAGGACCCAAGGCCGGAGACGGCGCCGAAAAGGGAGCCGGATGCAAGGAGGCAGGTAAAGGGGACGCCTATACCCCAAGCCGGGAAACCGCGTACCTGCCCCAGCTCCCCGTCGCAGAGCCCGAAAGTCCCCCTGCTGTGCCCGTAACCGCCATGTCACCGCTACGGACTAGGCCCCAACCGGAAGCCGCCGCCGCGACCCCTGTGACGCCATGCGCAACGACCCCGAGCGTGGCCAAACAGGAAGCAACACCAGCCTGGTCGCAGGGCCTAGAATTCCCGGGCGCCGCACCACCAACAGCGCCCCCTACCTCCGCGGGGCCACCGGCCTGGTCGCAGGGCCAGGTAGCCCAGGGCGCCGCCGTATTAACGGTGCCCTTCACCTTCCAGGTGCCCCAGGACTGGCCGCAAGGCCTGGGCAACCCGGGCGCCGCCACCACCGTGCCCGCGCCCGTAAAACCAAGGGTGCCGCGTCTGGGAGAGGACTTGTTCAACCAGCTCACATGGCCGGACGGGCGGCCCTTCATCTGGCCCGAGGAATACTATGAGCTGGAGCGGCAGCAGAGAGTAGGGCCCATGTGTGAGCCCCTGATTCCGGCTCCGAAGCCCGTGACCCGGATCTCGCCCCCGCTGGAAGAAACCAAATTTGAGTGGGACCCCACCGGAGAAGACCTAATGGAGTTCACTCAAGAGACCCGGGCAGCTGCAGCAGAACGTGCTGAGTGCTGCCGCCAGCAGCTCGAACAGTTTGCAAGGGAGCGGGAAGAGAGGCGGGTCCGAGAACAACAGGCCCAAATAAGGAGTGCCGAGCAGAAGAGCCGGACCAGGAGGGACCCCCGTGCAGCGCATTGTCCCCGCACCATCGGGACAGTGATCAAGTTCAACCAGCAGCATGGGTGGGGCTTCATCCGAGACCACAACACCTCCGGTGACGTTTTTGTAACGCGCAGAGACGTTGAATCCCATCTGCCGGAGGGTCACAGAGGTCGTGACCTCTACATCGGAGACGAGGTCACTTTCACCCGGCACAAGTGTGCCAAAGGACCCTACGCCCTCCACGTACACCGCCTGACGGAGGAGGAGTTGCGGTGCGAGGGGGAGGAGCAGGAGGACCCGGACGGGTCTGAAGCTACAGTTGATTACAAGAAGAGAGCAGGAGGACGCCGTCGTTGAGGACGGAAGTGAAGGAGAATGTATATAGTTACCCGTCGGGGTACAAAGAAACTGTTAAAGTAAATATAGTCCCCGTTGGGACCAGCAAGATGTGAACTGTTCGCCCGGTTTACCCTTAATCCTACAGGCTGAGGACTGTGAACAGCCATTCCCTTCCCTTTACCTGGCCGAGGACTGAGAGCGGCCACCTTCCCCTTGTATATAGTTGCGCGTCCTAAAGCGCCCCCTACCGGTTTTATAGGAAAACCATTTTTCTAAAGAAACTGTTGCACTTTTCCCGGTCACACGTTGCACAGTGACCGGAGGAGGAGAAGAGACGACAAGAAAGTTTTATATAAAAAGTTTTATTGATGCTGAAGTTTTATATGTTTTATATGTTTATGAAAAAAATTGTATGTTTTTGTGGTTTTATCTTTTGCAGCCCGAGGACGTGCTGTGATTTACCAGGGGGGAATGTAGCACCCTGAGGATTCGGCTGCTACAGGAGTATTGCACCTCAACCCAGAGGTGTGATGTTCCACTCCCGGGCAAGGATGGAGAGTGGGACTGAGCTCGGTAGGCTGCATGCACTACACACATCCCATTTCCGGAGGGCAGACCAACGGTACTCCCACTTAGAAATGTGCAGGTACGACCGAGTCTGTCCTTGGCTGGAGTGGGAGGGGGTTGGAACATCCCAAGTAGTGTAGGGGCAGATAGGGGGAGCAGCCTGGGTAAAGTTAGGAGCTCATTGGGTGCTGGTCACCTGAGCTCACACATAGAGGGATATATAAGGTGGGCACCAACTAAGAACAGGGTCAGTTGCAGAGAGCAAGTCAGTGAGTTGGAGAGAACAAGTCTGTTGCAGAGCAAATCAGCAAGCAGAGAGGAAGAGCAGAGCAGACCTGAGCCTGAAGAGTGAGAGAGGAGCAGAGAAGGAGTACCCAGAGGGGAAAACAGAGAGGACCCAAGAACCCAAATTAAAGCACCGGGTGAGGAGTCGGCACAGGGTACCGGATCCCAAACTGGTGGGGGCAGAAAACACACCCTAGCCAGAGACCGGAGGCCGTGGGCAGCATCTGCCATGGCCACCCACCACATCCACCCCGAAGGCATACCACGTGGAGGGTCAGGGAACCCAAGGCCAAGGGTGTCCCAACAGAAGGCCCGAGGGAGCTGGACCTAGGTGGATCACTGGTGGGGACGGCCAGAGGAAAGGACAGAAGGAGAGCTCAGGGCCACGCTCCGGACTTGTTTGGGGGTTGGCTGGATCCAGGACCTGGTGGACGCAGCACGGCTCGGGTGGTCACTTGGAGCTAGAGTGACCAGGAAAATCAGCAGTAAGTAAATACCCTAAACTGCACAACCCGACTCTGTCTTTAATTGCCGTCTGCACTGCACCACCACAACCCCCATCCTCTGCACCTGTCCCCCTGAGGCTATACCCCACCCGTTGGGGGTTATACTACCAAAAGCTGCACCAACACCATCAGCCTCAGCGGACCCTGCTGCAGCGGCGGCCATAGTGACCACAACACAACGGGTGGCGTAGTCGACACAACGAACTTAATAACATCTGTAGGACTGCCACATAACACTGAGTTTGACGCCCTGGGCACGGGCCGGGTCACAGCCGCTCGGAGACTACAACCCCCATCTGATCCGGTGCCGGGTATTCCCCTCAAAAAGGAATATGTCCCAGGGGGCGCGTCATATACACAGTCCATAATATGGATATCCATGGAAAATGGAGGGCTTGTACTGATCGATGGGTTATTGCATTGTGGGGTGGCTAGGTTCTGCTTGAAAGTATAAGGACATTCACAAATGAAAAAGATATCATACAAGGTTTACTTAAGTCTTGCAAATGAGAAAACAGGTGTACTGGTGTGATAATTCTAAAAATACAGGTGCATCTCACTAAATTAGAATATCATCAAAAAGTTAATTTATTTCAGTTCTTCAATACAGAAAGTGAAACTCATATAGAGTCATTACAGACAGAGTCATCTATTTCAAGTGTTTATTTCTGTTAATGTTGATGATTATGGCTTGCAGCCAATGAAAACACAAAAGTCATTATCTCAGTAAATTAGAATAATTAACAAAAAACACCTGCAAAGGCTTCCTAAGCATTTAACAAGGTCCCTTAGTCTGTTTCAGTAGGCTCCACAATCATGGGGAAAACTGCTGGCTTGACAGATGTCCAGAAGGCAGTCACTGACACACTCCACAAGGTATCAGAGTCTGGAGGAAGAGTGGAGAGGCCACAATCCAAGCTGCTGGAGGTCTAGTGTGAAGTTTCCACAATCAGTGATGGTTTGAGGAGCCATGACATCTGCTGGTGTAGGTCCACTCTGTTTTATCAAGACCAAAGTCAGCGCAGCCGTCTACCAGGACATTTTACAGCACTTCATGCTTCCCTCTGCCGACAAGCTTTTTGGAGATGGAAATGTCATTCTCAAGCAGGACTTGGCCCCTGTCCACACGGCCAAAAGTACCAGTACCTGGTTTACACACAACAGTATCACTGTGCTTGATTGGCAGAAAACTCACCTGACCATAACCCCATAGAGAATCTATTATAGAGAATCTATGGGGTATTGTCGAGAGGAAGACTAGAGACACCAGACCCAACAATGCAGACGAGCTGAAGGCTGCTATCAAAGCCATCTGGGCTTCCATAACACCTCAGCAGTGCCACAGGCTGATCGCCTCCATGCCACATTGCCGCATTGATGCAGTAATTGATGCAAAAGGATCCCAGACCAATTATTGAGGGCATTTACTGACCATACATTTCAGTAGGATAACATTTCAGATTTTAAAATAATTTTTCAAGCTGTTATAAAGTATTCTAATTTACTGAGATAATGACTTTTGTGTTTTCATTGGCTGTAAGCCATAATCATCAACATTAACAGAAATAAACACTTGAAATAGATCACTCTGTGTGTAATGACTCTATTAGACAACCAACAGAAGATTAGACCCCTAAAATATAACTTATTCGAATATGCTAAAAAGGACTCAGTAGTCACCATAACAACAAACACAAAAACAAGACAAAATGCCAGGGAACAGGGATAAGTCACACATCAGTCAGGAAGGATTACGGGCTCTATCTGTCCCTATTTTGTCCCTAAATTCTCTCCCTTCCTGACAGCGGAGGTTGGCACCCTAATTTTTGCTCCGTGGCGCCCCCGCTCAACGTTGGTGTCCCTAATATCCCTGGTAAATATCTATCTTTATATTTAAAAAACCACAATCGTGAATAAAAGATAGAGAAAAGTGAACGTACAGATTAAGAAGCCGACAATTCATCATAGATATGCATTTAAGGAGACCCAAGGGAGAGAATTTAGGGACAAAATAGGGACAGATAGAGCCCGTAATCCTTCCTGACTGATGTGTGACTTATCCCTGTTCCCTGGCATTTTGTCTTGTTTTTGTGTTTGTTGTTATGGTGACTACTGAGTCCTTTTTAGCATATTCGAATAAAAGTTATATTTTAGGGGTCTAATCTTCTGTTGCTTGTCTAGTCTTGCAATTGGGCCCCGCTTATACATCCCTTGTTCAGGTGTGTAATGACTCTATATAATATGACTTTCACTTTTTGTATTGAAGAACTGAAATAAATTAACTTTTTGATGATATTCTAATTTAGTGAGATGCACCTGTAGATAAAAGGGTTTAACTTGAATTGACGTCATAGCACAGACCTGCATCAACTCAGCTTAAACAGAACAAAACCCATAGGACCCTATTCATCATAGTTTTTACTCCAGAATTCTGTTATAAAATGCTCAATCGTATAATTTGGATGCAACTGAAGACTATGTAAAAATGTTGCAACTTTTTCCTTTCTAATGGCATTTTTATCGGTAAGTGGGCAGGGTTGTGATGACTGCTGTTTGGCAACTTCATCATGAGCAGCGGTGGTCGCTACAAATCTTCCTCCAGTAAGTGGCATAGCGCATGGAGGCGCTGTCCAGCCATCAGACGCTTCTGATGAATATGTCTCTTAATGAATCAGGAGCTGCGTCCTTCACCTCCGCCCTCTCATCAAGACATTAATCAGGTGCATAGTTCTTTAAGGTGACAATGCAGCAATTTAGCTCGAGTAGTTAATATTTTGTATGCATTTATGTACATAAATGACATAGCCGAGTGCTGGGATGGCCTATTTTTATTAGTCCTATACAGAATCCATAAATGGACGGACCGACCTGTGCTAAGCATACGTGAAAATTATTTTATCAAACATGGACATAGTCTTTCCTAAGTAACATTGGGGTCCCTGGTGGTCCTAACCTCAGCAACTTATATTTTATCCAATATGACAGTAACAGTGTGTCCCTCCCCAGCCTGTGTTCATGTACTCTATGTAATGTAACCTGCTTTAGTGTAAGGGGTGTAAGGCTATGTGCCCACGATGCAGAAATGCTCAGTTTCCGCATCTCCCTGGCAGAAAAAACGCATGCGGATTGCACATGCGGATTGCACATGCGGATGTGAAGCGTTCTTCACTTGCATTTCCGCATGCGGGTTGACAAGCGCTTTCCAAGCGATTTTAACATCACTTGGAAAGTGCTTGACAACTTGGTCACACTATATAAATCCATGCAACCGGCATGGATTTTTATAGTGTGACCGAAAGAATGGTAAAAAATAAATCTATACTTACCTTCTGATGGCCCCCGCTGTCTTGCTTCGCTCCGTCCTGGCTGCCGACAGCGCGCGGTACACTGAAGGACCTGCCGTCATATGACTGACGTCAGCGCAGGTCCTTCAGTCCACAGCACGCTGCCGGCAAGTGAAGAAAGGGACACCGCGAGCCATCAGAAGGCAAGAATAATATTTATTTTTTATTTTATTCTTTTTTTCACAGGTTCTATGGTACCCAGGTCCGGAAGAGAGTCTCCTGTCCTCCACACCCGGGTGCCATCCGCACATAGAAACGCATATTATCCATGTGTGCAAATGTGCGGACACAGATGATATGCGTTTCAATGCAAGTCAATGGCGGCAATTACGCTGCGTGTCCGCAAAATTAATGGACATGCTGCGGATTATCATTCCGGAAAAACACGCAGCATGTGCACAGCACGGATTATCATTGGGGAACATGGCAGGCCTTCTACCATGCATTTAAGCGTTTCTGCAGCGTTTTTGCCGGTGCTTAAACGCATCGTGGGCACACAGCCTAACAGCGTGTCCCTCCCCTGTGTTCATGGACTGTAATGTTATCAGGCCTAGGTCAACATCTCTTGTTGCATCTAGAGGGTGTGAACTGACGCGCCCCCTGGGCCATATTCTTAGGGAGAATACCCGGAGCCGGATCAGATGGGGGGTTGTAGTCTCCGAGCGGCTGTGACCCGGTCCGTGCCCAGGGCGTCAAGCTCAGTGTGTGTGGCAGTCCTACAGATGTTATAAAGTTCTTTATGTCGACTACGCCACCCGTTGTATTGCGGTCACTACGGCCGCCGCTGCAGCAGGGTCCGCTGAGGCTGATGGTGTTGGTGCAGCTTTGATAGTATAACCCCCAACGGGAGGGGAATAGCCTCAGGGGGTCAGGTGCAGAGGATGGGGGTTGTGGTGGTGCAGTGTAGATGATAATCAGAGACAGAGTCGGGTTGTGCAGTTCAGGGTGTTTACTTACTGCAGATGTTCCGGTCACTCCGGCCTCAAGTGACCACCCGAGCCGTGCTGCGTCCACCAGGTCCTGGATTCGGCCAACCCCCAAGCAAGTCCGGAGCGTGGCCCTGAGCCCTCCTTTCTGTCCTGTCCTCTGGCCGTCCCCACCAGGGATCCACCTAGGTCCAGCTCCCTCGGGCCTTCTGTTGGGAGACCCTTGGCCCTGGGTTCCCTGACCCTACTCGTGGTCTGCCTTCGGGGTGGATGTGGTGGGTGGCCGTGGCAGATGCTGCCCACGGCCTCCGGTCTCTGGCTGAGGTGTGCTGTAGCCCCCACCAGTTTGGGATCCGGTACCCTGTTGCCAACTCTTCACCCGATGTTTGGATTTGGGATCTCAGAGTCCTTTCTTTTTCCCCCTCTGGGTCTTTCTTTCTTTTCTCCTCTCTCTCTCTGCAGGCTCATCTGGACCTCTCCTTCTGACTCTCTGACTCTGACAGACTGACCCTGATCTAAGATGGTTCCCACCTTATATAACCCTCTATGTGTGAGCTCAGGTGACCAGCACCCAATGAGCTCCTATCTCTACCCAGACTGCTCCCCCTACACTACAGGGATGTTCCACCCCCCTCCCACTCCAGCCAGGGACAGACACGGTCGTACCTGCACATTTCTAAGTGGGAGTACCGTCGGCCTGCCCCTCGGAAATGGGATGTGTGTAGTGCATGCAGCGCTCCGAGCTCAGTTCCACACTCCATCCTTACCCGGGAGTGGAATATCACACCTCTGGCTGAGGTGCAATACTCCTGTAGCAGCCGAATCCTCAGGGTGCTACAGAACCCTTCCCCCATCCAGGGGCTGATCCCAGTAGACAGAACAATAGACTCATGTTTGGCCCAGTCAGTTGTGTGGGGCCTCCCGATGCTGGAGGGTCTCAGGCTGCGGCCAGATCCTCCTGGCGTGTGTGGATTGATAGAAGCCGCCACGTGGGACTGTGTTGTGTCCCTCATCTGCTGGATCCATTGAACTTATCCAAGGACTATTTCTATATTTTCCCTGGCCGGAGGCGCCCCTGGACTTGTTTCTGCTGTTATATAGCAAAAAGGAACCAAATACAGAGTATATGGCAAAGAATCAAAAAACTTTATTGTAAACAATATACAGAAAAGACATACATGATTAAAAAGGACGACACACAGACAACCAAACTGGGTGACACATATACAACATAATAATAGATGTTAAATATCTATTGGGATAAAGTACAAGAAGTGCTAGTATTCAAGTCATTTATGCACTGGTACAAAATTATGGCATATTTCATCACTATGGATATGTACCACGTGCCATATGGCCTATAGTGCCCTATGAAAAAAAGCTAAAGAAATATATTGCACTCTTACCCATATTAGATCAGTACCCAGAATAAACAAGGACCTCAATGCGTGTTTCGCGTGGTATATCCTATGGATTCCTCGGGGGGGATTGTTTAATAGGACATTCCATGTCTTTTTAAATATACTTTTGGTCCGTTCCAGTCACGTGACCGCAGGCCCTAATCATCTCCTGGACCATCAGCGCATGCACGCTGAACCGCCCGAGCCAGATACGTCACGCACGGCCATCAAGGTGAACCACGCATGACAGGGAACCAGGACTCGTTGCCATTGCCACCCTCACACCGGCCACGCAGCCCCCCTGGATGCCCCTCTACTAAGCCCATGCCCCCCTCACACCAGCCACGCAGCACCCCTGGATGCCCCTCTACCTAGCCCATGCCCCCCTCACACCAGCCACGCTGCCCCCTGGAGGCCTCTACAACATTTATTCACATGGTCAGCTCTCCCCACCTCAGTCCACTCCGGATCAGCATCAGTCCTCACAGCAGAACGCTGAACACGAGCTCCTCAGCAGAGCCATAGCCAGGGCACAGGTTGTTACACAGCTCAGTACAGGAACCTCAGCCGAGTCCTGGAACTCTTTTTATTAGAAAAGTATAAAACAAACCATAAAACACACTGCACAAAGAACAAATTGCAAAACACAAACAAGTCCAAATTATAATGTCCAGTATGAATTAAAAGGCAAAAATGTCCTGCAATGTTCATGGAACATAAAATGTCATTTCCAAAAGTCCCCCCCAGCAAGGGAAGACCTTAACCCTTTTTTTCCAAAAATATCCCCTTCCAACATTCACTCCACATTCATACCTAAACCCCCAAAACAAAACAACAAACTGGCCCAGTTTTTTTTTTTTTGTTCCCACTCCCAACACCCAAGGTCCCACGATAGTCTGTGGCCTCATCACACCAGGGTCCCACTAAAGTTTGTGGCCCACAAAGATACCAGGTCCTTTTGCCTTTTTTCCCATCCATTTTAGGGTGTCCAAACCACCAACCCATCCACCAAAACCCCTCCCCCCCTCCCCCCTGAAACCCCCCACCCAACCTACACTAAACCCCCCCCAAACACACATCATAATGCACAGACATATAAAAAATAATATACGCAACTTTATAACACTACAATAAACCTAAAAAACTTAATCACATTACCATATACAACAACCATGAACCAAAATCAGACCCAAGTTCGGTGCTTGCAAGCCCTATATACGGGTTCCAATACCATAAAACAAAAAACTACACGTGAGGGTAACAGCCCACCACCGGGAACTGGAGACTACAGAGGCTCTCACCCTAATCTATCACACAGAATCCTATCCCTCTCTAATAAAGAAAAAGAAAAATCTGTCCCTACCACCCTACCAATCTTTCCCTACCTGTCCCTACCTGTCCCTCACTACCAACCTAATACTAACTACCTGTCCCTAAAGACTGTCCCTACGTGTCCCTCCCTGACCCTACACATCTATCTGACCCTACAAATAAATATAAAATATAGAAAGGGACTAAACTAACCCTATCACAGACACACATTCCCTAACTCTCCCTAGGGCACATTAAATGAGAACCCCCTCCATAGAAGGGAAGCCCTCCCTGCACCCAGCCTCTCATACTCCAGCGAGCGCACTTTTGCCAGGTCACCCAGGATGTTCCTAATCACCTCTTCCCATGGGAGGACTTTCTGCTGGGTGGACACTAAACACCGTGCGTTCCACGTGTAAAACCTAGTCACTAAGCTAAGTAAGAAAACAGTGCCCCGATCTCGGCCACCAAGGGATCTGAATGCCCCATAGGCCCACTCCGCATAGGAAAGGCCTGCCAGCCTGGGCCAGCCAATGGAAGCACCCACCCTCTTGTAGACCTCTGTATTAAAAGGACACCGAAGCAGGAAGTGCTCCATGCTTTCAAGCATGCCGCCACACTCCTCGCGGGGACAATCCCGGTCATCAGAGTTCCTGTACTTCAGGTTGTCCCTCACATACAGTCTCCCATGGAAGCAGCGCCAAGCCAAGTCCCAAAACTTCAAGGGGATCCGCTTAGAGTTTAATAACCAGAGCCCCACCTCCAGATCCCGGCTTGGGCAATCCTTGAGGGCCAGGGGCTTCTGGAAGTGGGTCAACAGAACCCTATTGTCAAGTAACCTCTTTGACAAGGTCCTGATCTCCCACACTCCCAGACCCCACCGGCGGATCACCTTCACAACCAGGGTAGCATAAGCCGGAAGATGCCCATGAGGCGTGCGAAGGTCCTTCACCCGCCCTCCTGTCTCCCATTGCTGGAAGAAAGGCCGAAACCACCCCCTACAGGAGAATACCCACGGAGGAGCCCTCTCTAACCAGAGGTTGGCGATGTTTGCCTTAAGAAAGGTGTTTACTAGAAACACCACTGGGTTGACCATACCCAACCTTCCTAGTCTCCTCGTGCGGTACGTGACCTCCCTCTTTATTAGGTTCAGCCTATTCCCCCATAATAGTTGGAAGAACAGGCTGTAGACCCGTGTCCAAAGAGGTTCTGGCAAGATGCAGACGCTGCCCAGGTATATTAATAAAGGGAGCAAATACCCCTTGGCCAGGTTAACCCTTTCCCTCAGGGTCAAAGACCAACCCTTCCACTGATCCACCTTCTGGGCGGCAATCTTAAGTCTGCCCTCCCAGTTTTGCTGGGGATAGTCCTCCGGGCCGAAACTGATGCCTAAAATTTTTGCTGTGGCCTGAGGCCCTGGAAGGGTGTCCGGGAGATCAAAACTAGGAGCTCCCCCTCCCAGCCAGAGACTCTCACACTTATCCCGGTTGATCATGGACCCAGATGCCACAGAGTAGCGCTCAACCTCAGACATGACCCAGTCTGCCTCCTCTCTCGAGGATACAAAAAGGGAAAAGTCGTCGGCGTACGCCACTACCCTCAAGGTGGTCTCTGGCTCTGCCCGGTCCATCCCGACTCCCACCAACGGTCCGCGTTCCACTCTCCTTAAAAAGGGGTCGATCGCGAACACGTATAACAGTGGGCTCAGAGGACAGCCCTGAAGGACACCAGACTTCACCTCAAAAGGGGGTCCGAACCAACCGTTCACAAGCGGAAAAGTCTCTGCCCCATTGTATAATACTCTCAACCAATCAACAAACCTCCCGGGCAGACCGTACCTCAAAAGGACGGACCAGAGGTACTCATGGTTAACCCGGTCAAAGGCCTTCGCCTGGTCTAAGGACAGCAAGTACCCCTTCCAGTGACCTGCCCTGCTCTGCTCCACTGCCTCCCGGACACCGAGCACAGCACTAAAAGTACTGCGGCCTCGAACAGAGCAGTGCTGGGCCCCTGAAAGGAGCCGGGGTGCAAACTTCACCAACTGATTGAAAAGCACCTTTGCCAGAACCTTTCGGTCCGTATTGAGAAGTGCTATGGGACGCCAATTCTCAATACGGGACGAGTCTTTACCCGTTGACAGAATAATCAGGGCGGACTTCCTCATTGAACCGGGCAGAAAGTCCGAGGAGTCCCTAAAAGTCCTGTAAAACTCGGATGTTAAGCCACCCGGACCGGGCGATTTTTTGGGCCGGAGCCCATCAATGGCCCGTCTCACTTCCTCTTCCCTGATTGCTTCTGCCAAAACATGAAGAGAGGGGGTCATCCCCTGGCTCAGGGATGGTTTCAGCCAGGAAAGCCGACATCTCATCCCGATCTGGATCCCTCCTTCCCAAGAGGTGCGAGTAGAAGGATCTGACCCCCTCCAGGATCCCTGATTTGGATCTGTTCAGGGAACCCGTACTGTCGATCAGTCCTGTTACCATCTTGCAACTCACTGACATCCTGCAGTTCCTGTAGGGGTCGGGCGAGCGGTACTTCCCGAAATCCCTCTCAAAAACTAAGGATGTGTGCCTATCATACTGGCACCCCTTCAGCAAGGCCTTCACCCTGGAGATTTCCTCACGGTCCCCTCCAGTCGAGACGAGCTGCTCGAGTTTCCTCCCCAGCTCCCGATACAGGCGGTACCTGTTCAGGCCTCTGAGGCTCGAGAGCTGACGGAAGAACCCCGCAACCCTTCTTTTGAAGATCTCCCACCACTCAGACTTACTGCTACAGAGACCCAAGAGAGGTACCTGGCTCTGAAGAAATTCCTCAAAGGATTGTCTTACATCCGCTTCTTCCAACAGGGACGAATTCAGCTTCCATAGGCCTCTCCCTATCCGGGGAGTCTCTGTAACATTCAAGGAAAAGAAAATAAAACAGTGATCGGAGAATTCCACAACAGCGGACACTGCAGAAGAGACGGCTTCCTCCTTTAAAAAAAACCTATCTATCCTAGACCTACAACTACCCCTATGAAAGGTGAAACCTCCGTGACCTGGGGTGTGCCGGATGTGGACATCCAGCAGGCGAGCTTCGCTTGCTATACTATTAAGAGTATTACTATCAAAATCCAGCCTTCGGTCTCCGGGGCCTCCCCTATCACGGGATCTAGTTATAGTATTAAAGTCCCCACCGAAGACCACCTGCCGGCTGGTAAAAAGATAGGGCTTGATCTTCAGGAAGAGACATTTACGGTCCCACCTTGACTGTGGACCATAGATGTTAATGAGCCGGAGCTCCTGTCCCCCCATGAAGACGTCAAGGACCAAGCACCTCCCCATTTCTACCTCGATCACCCGTCTGCATTCCACCGAAGCGGCCTTAAAAAGGACTGCTACCCCGCTATACGGCTCGGCCGCAAGAGACCAGTATGAGGGCCCGCACCTCCACTCCCTCCTTGCTTTGTAAATGGCCCCCATGTCCGTTAGTCTGGTCTCCTGCAAAAATAAAATGTCAGCCTCAACTCGGTTGAAAAAATCAAAGGCCATAAATCTGGCCGTATCTGACTTTATACTGGCGACATTAATCGACGCCAGAGTCAACGGGGTAGGTTCCGCCATCATGGGTGATTGAGTTAGACGGCCTTCTTTTTGACCGTACCCCCCGATTTTTTCCGCTCACCTTCAGAGGAGGAGCCAGACTCTCCCCTCCTCTTCAGTGACACCGAGTTGTCCATGGTACCCGCCACCTCCTTCCCAGTACTGGGTTCCTCACCCCTGGACCCCAGGGCAGTCCCCCCCCCAGAGGAAAGTGAGCCCCCGGAGGATGGACCCCGCCGCTCCCTGAAGGCACCTCAGATGTTACCGCCGGTCCCCCGCCCCTGACCTCCGACACAGCAGAGTCATTGAGGGCATGGAACCGGTTGGAGAGGGGGATCAGAGGGGAGCCGGTGAGCCCTTCCGTAGGCACCTTAGCGGCCAGGGGGGGGGCTTTAGATGTTTTTGCCCCTTTTTTGTTCCTCCTCCTCCGACTCTTAATGGTCTTACCGTCACCTGATTTTTTAGGCTGCTCCACCACCTCCTCGTCCAGACTTTCATACTGGGAGGAATCTTCAGAAGCAGCCACCTCCTCCCTCTCCATCCTCCTGATCTCCTCGTTCACCGCCTCCTCCCCCAGGGCCTCAGGGGCTCCGGCTGCCGCTTCTGGGCTGGGGACAGACATCACCCCAGTCGCCTGAGGCTTATCCTGCCCCCTACCCCTACGGTGCCTCACCTGTTGCCACTGGTGGGCAGATGAACTGGCCTCGCCTTCCCTCACTGGCCCCTCAGCTCCTCTCCCGCCCCCACCTCCAGCTCCAGCAGAGGATGCACCGCTGGGGACCCCCCCACGGCTCTCCCCCGCCTGACCAGAGATGGTGTTAGAAACGGAGCGGGGGCAGCGGCTATACGGGTGACCTAGGTCACCACACAGATGACACCTAATGTCACCACAGGCTGCGGCAAGATGACCTACCCCACCACACAAGGCACATTTCTGCACCTTGCAGCCCGCGCTGAAGTGACGGGGATCACCGCACCTGTGGCAGACCTTCGGTTGCCCCTGGTAGAAGATCAGGATCCTGTCTCTCCCCAGAAATGCTGAGGAAGGGATGTGGGTGACAGTACCGCCTGAGACCTTCAACCTCATCATGAAGGTCCAGCCCCCTGACCAAATGCCAAACTCGTCCCTGTTCTTTTTTGGGACGTCCGTGACCTCCCCATAGCGAGAAAGCTACGTCAAGATATCGACCCCAGAGAGTGACTCGTTATTGGTTAGAACGGTCACCGTCTTTACGCCATTTTGGCGGGACACCGCCTGCACGGCAAAGTCTCGCCAGCCGGGCTCCCCCTTCACGAGTTCAAAATTCGACCAGAAAAGCTCTAGGCCCTCCGGTCGAACAAAACTGATGTCGAAGACAGGGGTACCAAAAGGATGGATCAGGGCAAAGATGTCAGTCGCCCTGAAGTCCATCTTCAGGAGGAGCTCCACGACCCTCGCTCTTGGCGGGCACGCTTCACTGCCCCTCCACCGAAGACGGACTACATTCCTCCTGGCCACCCCCTGCCCGGCTGTCGGGAGGGACCACACTGTCTCCCCCTCCCTTTTATCTTGGAAGGCGGCCAGGCCGTGTCTATCCAGCCAAAAGGCCAGGTCCACCTGTCTTCCCTCTACCTGGATCGTCCGTTCTCCCTTCTTGAGGGCCTCCAGGAAACGGCGTCGCAAGTCACCATCCCTGAGGTCCAGAGGTGAGGAAGCCCCCCGAGAAGACCCCGAGGCCCCGGCTACTACCCCCGCAAAACTCCGAGGACCAGCAGCCGGGGGGGCAGATGGACCAGCCCTGTCCCCACTCCCCCCACTACCAACAGACATACCATTCTTACCCCCGGCCACAGACACGCCAACATTCGTATCCTCAACCACAGCCACATTCATACCCACGCCATCCCCATCCATGTCAACAGTCACCCCACTTGGGCCACTCTCACTCACATGCACACTGGGGTCACAGTTTTTCATTTTTTGCAAGCATTTTTTGCCAGCAGTTTTTCCACTGCTGCCACCTGCTGGCAGCACCTTCCCTGCCGGGGGGATTTGGGAGCCAGGTGCTGAGACTTTTGCCGGTGCCCTTGCCCCAGATAAGCCCACGAGCACAGGGGACACCGACAGGCAGGCACCACCTCTGCTGTCTGTTACAGCTGTGGCACCACTGCTCCCAGCAGCTGCCAACGCTAAGCCCCGCCCCTTTCCGGGCGGAGCCACGCCCACTTGGGCGGGTTTTGTCTGCGAGGCCACGCCCCTGCACCAGGCAGCACGGTGGGGGCCCCGGAGGCCACTCCCACCGGTGCCGTGGGTGACAGGGAGGCCACGCCCCCCGCACCAGGCAGCACAGTGGGGGCCCCAGAGGCCACTCCCACCGGTGCCGTGGATGACAGGGAAGCCACGCCCCCCACACCAGGCAGCACGGTGGGGGCCCCAGAGGCCACTGCCACCGGTGCCTTTGGTGACAGGGAGGCCACGCCCCCCGCACCAGGCAGCACGGTGGGAGCCCCAGAGGCCACTCCCACTGGCGCCGTGGACGGCTGGGAGGCTACGCCCCCCAAAGCCGGCCGCGCCGGGACCCCCGAAGTCGACCGAGAACTGGGTCTACTCACAGGGGCCCCTGGACCAGCGGCACCAGCTCTCAGGGGCATAGCACCCCCTACCGTCACACCCTTTGCCACAAAAAGCCTGGCCACCCCAGCTCCGGCGGCCGGCCCCAGGCTAGGCCACTCCCCCTCGGCACCCAGCGGCGGTGGAGCCCCCCGCGCTGACCCATTACCGGGCCCCTGCGCAGGGGGCCCTGACCTCACCACGGATTTTGCCAGGGGAGCAAGCCCCACCTTACGCTTATGAGCCGGCTCTGCCGGAGCCGCAGGCCCCGCGCCCTTTACCTTACCAGGTTTCTGGGTCCCTAAAAGTGATCCAGATTTTTTAGTGGATCCGTGTGTGAGGGACCCAGACACCCCAGCACACGCCGCCGGAGACGCGGCCCCGGCTGTCGGTGCGCCGCCGACAGCGCAGGAGGCAGCGGCAGATGTACACGCCGCCTCCTGCACGCCAGCAGGAGCACCAGGTGCCAGGCCAGACCCCCTTTTTACAGGGGCTCCAGCACGAGCACCACCACCAATGACACCCACCGTCTGGCCGCCCTCCGCGCCATGCTCCTTATCAAACACCTCGGACCCACTGCCTCCATTACCACAAACAGAGGCAGCGCTCTGCGTGCCATGGCCTATGTTCTCCCCGCTCCCTCGCTGTGGACCCACAACAGAGTCCAAGCCGGGGTGGGTGGCGGGTGCCGCACAACGGGACAAGGGGGCCCCAGAGAGGGGGACATACACAAATTTATGTGCAATAGATGTTTTCTTTTTTTTTTTGCTTTTCTCTTCGTCCCCCTCCCGGGTGCCTCATCCTCGCAGATCTCATCCCCGAACGTAAGCTGACCAAAACGTACCGGGGACTCGATCTGCTGGATCTGCTGCATGATAAGGCAGCCCCCCTCACTGCTGCTACTCCCATCCTCCTCATCCTCCCCCTCGCTCCCGCTGCCCTCTGAAGGGCTAGAATCAGACGGGAGAGCCATCTGCTCAGGGGCTATCCCGCTATGTGATGCCTGGAGATCACTTACCAGGCCACCAGGCGGTGGGTAGGGTGCGACCTCCTCCACGCATACCTCTTCCTCCTCCTCCACCGCCTGGCCGGGGCCCTGCGACCCCTCCAGAGCCACACCGGTCATGGCTCTGAACTGGTCATCATTCCGCAGCTTCTCCATGAAGGGTCCACTGCCTGCCAATATGGTGCTCCTGCGGTCCTGCAGCTCTTGGATGGCTTGCTTGATTTTCCGGACCGCGGCGGATAGCTCAGGCTTCTTGGTGCCAGAGGCCCTCTCGGACCTCTCCTGAGCTACCCTCAACTCCCCCCAGAGGGAACTTAGCTTTTTTGCGGTGTCCTCATACTCACAGAGGTGCGCATGGACACGGGAGGCATAGGTGACGGTTGCCTCCCTCGCCACCTTGGTACCCCAATCAGGGGGCACCGCTGCAGCACCTCTGCTGGCACTCGACCTACCTCCAGAGGGAGGAGCTGCCGCGGTCGTAGCCTCGGGGGTCCTCCGGGTCTTCATGCTGGAACCCCTGCTGCCTCGGCCTGATGTTGCAGCCATAGCCTGGTTGGTGTTCCTCCCACCCCCCGCCGGCTTAGACCGGAGGCCAGTCCCACTCTGAGCCTTCTTTCCTGGGAAGGGGGCAGACAAAAAGTCCCAGATGGAAAAACAAACCTCCCTTCCCAGGAGCTCTCTCCGCACACAGCTCAGTACAGGAACCTCAGCCGAGTCCTGGAGTCCTCTCCACAGTACAACTCAGGAGTAACTACAGGAGCAACTACAGGAGCTCCTCATCACCAGTCCTCCCGTCCAGCACAACGTACACACTGCTGCGGCTGCATGGCTAATATCCACTGGACTGAGAAGGCCCCGCCCCCTCCGGTGACGTCATGATTCCATGAAATCACTCCTCCCCCTCAAGAAATCTACTCCAATCTAGACGCTCCCCTGTTGCTGAGGCGTGGTGACGCTGTAGCTGGGTGATTGCAGTCAGAGTAGTGGTGTTTGGCGTCTGTACTACAGGTAAGAAGATGGGACTGTACCAAGGTGATTACTACATTCAGGACAATAAGTAGCTAGATGTAGGTGTGCAGAATCCCACTCCCAATATTGTCAGGGTCTCTCACCCCCTCGTGTTGCCGGCTGTCAGGCTCCCGCACCCCCTCGTGTCGTCAGCTGTCAGGCTCCCGCACCCCCTCGTGTCGTCGGCTGTCAGGCTCCCGCACCCCCTCGTGTCGTCGGCTGTCAGGCTCCCGCACCCCCTCGTGTCGTCGGCTGTCAGGGTCCCGCACCCCCTCGTGTCGTGGGCTGTCAGGCTCCCGCACCCCCTCGTGTCATGGGCTGTCAGGCTCCCGCACCCCCTCGTGTCATGGGCTGTCGGGCTCCCGCACCCCCTCGTGTCGTCGGCTGTTAGGGTCCCACACCCCCTCGTGTCGTGGGCTGTCGGGCTCCCGCACCCCCTCGTGCAATGGGCTGTCAGGGTCCCGCACCCCCTCGTGTCGTCGGCTGTCAGGCTTCCGCACCCCGTCGTGTCGTGGGCTGTCAGGCTCCCGCACCCCCTCGTGTCATGGGCTGTCGGGCTCCCGCATCCCTTCGTGTCGTCGGCTGTTAGGGTCCCACACCCCCTCGTGTCGTGGGCTGTCGGGCTCCCGCACCCCCTCGTGCAATGGGCTGTCAGGGTCCCGCACCCCCTGGTGTCGTGGGCTGTCAGGCTTCCGCACCCCGTCGTGTCGTGGGCTGTCGGGCTCCCGCACCCCCTCGTGCCATGGGCTGTCAGGCTCCCGCACCCCCTCGTGTCGTGGGCTGTCAGGCTCCCGCACTCTCCCCTTGTCGTTGTCTGTGGAGAAGATTAATACATATTTTAATTTTTCAGATTTTCTCTTATAAAACAAGATCCCTGAGCTTCTGCCTTTGACCGAAAAAATGGCGTCTGACAAGTCGCTGCTGTCTGCAGAAATGAACACAAGCATGGAGGAAGCGCTGTATGAACAGATGCTGATGAAGGTACGAAAGATGAATTGGAGAGGCCAGCAATCACCGGGTGAATGTCTCCTCCATCAGCCGCCGGGGGCGCTACAGTCTCCAACATTTACCTAATGTGTATTGTTGGCTTTAGACCCCTCATAGTTGTACTATTTTGGGGCAGGAAAAATCAGTTTGCAGAACCATCCTGTTCATGTTACTCACTGATTCTCACTTGTTGCCTCATTTCAGGCCAAACAGGAGATACAGAGCAGAATACCGAACTTACCAGAAAGCAGACAGATCAGACCCCAGCCGGGTGAGATGGGCGTCCTCTGATTATTATCCAGATTACTTTGTGCATATTATGTGACAGATACCACAGTGGGGCAGTGGGGTCTTATTGACTACAACGGTCACATGATGCAACCAATGTGGGGGTCACATTGTTTTTTCTTTTGCAGTTGATTACATGTAAATGCTGCTTGGCTTTTGCCGATTTTATTGTGTTTTTGTTCACTTTTTGTTTTTATTTTTGTGTTAGGTTTCTGCATTAAAACTCGCACATCCAAAAATACCGAAATCTTTATTAACATCTGCAAGTCGAACCAGATCCCAGCGCCCCCGGACCTGATGGAGCAGGAGTTAGTCAGCATCCTGGAATCTGATGATCCCTCCGGCTATCGAGTCCCCATGAGCCTTGGAGAGCCCCACGTTGAAGTTGATAATAGTACGTTTTTTTGTTTTTTTTTATTTAATACAGCGCGTCTCTTTTTAAAGGGGTAGTCCAGAGATATCCTTAAAGGGGTTAAAATAGCAAGTATTACAACTTACTAATCCTCAATGGTCAAAGGTGCCATCTCCACAGGTTCTGGTAGGTCCACTTCAGTTTGACATCTTGTTGTTGACTTTTGAACTTTTTTGGTTTAGATTTGGGACTTAAAGGGATTGTCCACTACTTGGAGTCCCCTTTAAGAACTTATACCACTTATTCATAGCAGCCCTACTAAGGTCAGTGGGTGAGTCGGCACCGCAAAGTATCTAAGTCCTGGTGCACTTTGTCCTACAGGTGGAGGCGGCTGCACGGCATACGACATAGTGATTAATGGCACCTTCTTTGAGAAAATTAAGGTAACTGCAATTGCTTATTCTGACATACGAGCTGTCTGCTCTCCTTTGTGTCAGCTCCTTACTTTGTATTTTTTTTTATTAGAATAATGAGCTTTTCAGGGAATTTTTTATCACCGTGGCCATGGATGGACAAGAGAACAAGTACGAAATGGAGCTGTCAAGAGGTAACGACCACATCACTGATATTTTCCTTGATTTTTCCATCGACCACACAAGGACTTGTTCCTTCATGGAGCAAGTTTACCATATAATATATTGAAAATGTTTATGTACCAACCTGTTGTATGGCACCGTATCAAATGCCTTTGAAAAGTCCAGATAGACAACACCAACTAAGTTTCCCTGGTCCAACCTAGAACTTACCTCCCATAGAATCTTTTCAGATTAGTTTGCAGGACAGATCCCTCATAATCATATGTATAGGTTATTCTTATTGAGGTGCTCCAGGTTAGTATCTCTTAGAAAACCCACAAAGATGTTGCCCACAGTACAAGTTAAACTTACCGGCCTATAAATTCCAGGCTCACATGTTATCCCCTTCTTGAATATTGGTACCACATTTGCTATGTGGGTGTAACGCTGGTGGATATAGACCCACTGCCCCACAGGAGGGTTGTGACTAGGTGTCTACTGGGTCTCCACTAGAACCTCTGGTGGTGAGGATAGACTGGGCTGCCGGTAGACACCAGGTACCACTTCAGGGCAGTCCCCGGGACTGCAGCAGCATTCCGGAGGTACCAGGGTACCAAATACAGGAGAGCTAAGATAAAGACTAGGTCAGACAGTCTGAGATCGGGGCAGGCAGCACAGGTTCAGGATAGAGAAAAATGGCAAGGGGGACAGGGGTTTTTGATACCAGAAAACTCTTTTAACGCTTGCAACCTCTGTTTCTTGACTGCAACTCAAACAGTCGAATCAGTCAGTAAGAATTTAGGGCACTTCCATTGTGATATTTTGCATCAGCATTTGTTAGCAGACGCCAGGAATGGATCCAAAACAGAAGAGGTGAAAGTGTTTCAGTTACTATTTTTCACTGTGTTTGTTCCCCTCTGGTTTTCAGCTTACAAATACTGATGTAAATTAGTGCCAAAAATACTCACTGTGTGAATGAGGCGAGGAAGCTGCTTGTAATACTGTAATAGAAGTCCTTATTCTGAGGATGAGTGCTGTAATTCTTGTCTTCTCTGCTCCATCAAACTCCCCAGAGCAGGGGCAACCCCTGGGGCAAAACTGCTGGCGGCAGATGTCCAGACGTATGACTCAGTGATGTTTGATGGACCCCAAATCCCAAACAAAATGAATCAGACACATACAAAATAAATACACAAAGCATTGCAATTAGGTGTCAAACGTTCTCAACTTTATTTAAATTTACATGACACCGAAAATGGCACAACCCTCGACTCACGAAGAGTCACCCTCCAGCGCTCAGGAGAGGAAAACCCCCTGTGGAGGAAACCTCTAGAGAACCATGGCTGGAGGGCTGCGCTTCCCTTGCGCTTAGAGAGTTAGTGCCGATATATGACGGAGTTTTAGAATTTGTACATATTTACAGAGAACGACATAACAAATATAGACTATAATTGTGATAAACTGGATGTGGGAGAGATCTGGCTGCGATATCTGTCACCACATTTATTGCTGGAACGAATTTAGTTGATCTGATTTCCCAGGTGGATCTACCACTTCTCCCTTACAGATCCAGCTCCGTCTCTCAAGAAGTTGGGTACTTGGTTAAAGGGGTTGCTCATTATGGATAACCCCTAATAGGATGAGTATCCCCTTCCCCTCCCAATTTATCACCCATTAAAGTCAAGGATCCATCCATGAACTCCCAAAGAAGAGCAGCTCTTTGTACATAGTAACAGAAGGGGATCCTGTTTTGGGGACCCCCCCTCTGTTACCTTCCCATGCCCCCGGGGTGTCTAAGAAGACAACCCCTTTCCCTGCTAGAACCTCCAAATTACACCAACGTTGGCACATTACGTGGGGTGGTCAAGCTCAAGGTCCTCAGGCGCATCATCAGTAATGGCGCTGATCGTGGCAGCGCGGCATTCTTTTATGGAATCTTCTTTATGACACTTGTTTATGCCCTCACAATAGTTGTCATGGTTACTACAAAGGCTATTACTGATGCAGGATCCAAGTATTAACCCTTTCATCATTGGTAATTCACTTTCATTATGGAGGCAACTAACTGCACTTGTTACCAAGCAGAAGTCTTATCATTACGGCTTCCCTTAGGCACCATAAGAAATACAGATTATAGAACATGCGTACAAGTGTTTCAGGAGTGTTTTGCACTTTTTAGATCCATAGATTGGGCTTATAACTAGCACTGTACAAAGCCAAAAATTAAGAGGAAATTACTTGTAAAATAATATTATAGGGAATTGCATTTCAAGCATTTTCCTAATGTGCATTCTACATACTTGCATAGTTGCATAGGTTGAAAAAGTTTGAACTTTAATGTCCTAGTTCTACCTCCAAAGTTATACATTTTCTATTACTAGATTATTTATAACCCACAATGTCATGTTTTGTTAAAAAAGTATCCAGCCCTTCTATAAATGCTGTTATACTATCTGCCATTACTATATCTTGTGGTTGGCATTCCACAGTCTGACTGCTCTATCTGTAAAGAATCCTTTCCTATTAAGTTGCCAGATTCGCCTCACCTCCGCTTGTTATGAATGTTCCTGGTGCTTTGTAAGGTCCTGGAAAGTGATAAGTCATGTGCCAGTACTATGCATTGACCACATATGTATTTATACATATAAATGTCTATTTATGAAGGAGATGATAATTACCCTTCATAGAGGTGTTATGATCATTCATAAATTGCTTTCATAGGTTTGATCTCCAGGATTAGGAGAGATTTGGGGTGTAAATTTAATAAACAATGAGTAAAACATCAAAGCAAACGAAAAAGGGTTTGTGACCCAAACTGGTAGGTGAGACCGGCTAGCCCCATATTATACGAGGTCACAACCAGGTTTCGCCTGAGGAGGGCAGCACTAATGAGTCCTCAGGAGCGCATAACCCTGAAATATGCAGCGATTCTACACTACCCATTATAAAAGGGTAATATGCTACTTACTACCATGTTTTAGCTAAGATACAAGGCATACTTGTAAGGAGAGATGAAAAAGGTGATGGGGAACAACATATAAATATACTGAGGAACGCTATACACTAGTGGCCAAAATTGAGTCAACACCCCCAAGATTTACGAATTTTTAGCATTTTGCCAATACAAATACAAATTTCATGAATGTTTTTGATTTCACAGTAAAGTTTTTAAGTAGAAATAAAATCTCATATAGAAACACAATATTAGCAGGAAATTTGTTCATTTGTCAACAAATTGGACACTATTGTCACTCAGATGACTGTGGGAGAAAAGCCATTTATTTGTCCTATTTTCATATCTAACACTAAATGTTATTACTCAGTTGGACAGCCCTTGGCCTTGATGACTGCCTGGCATCTACTTGGCATGCTATCTACCAGTTTGTGTAAATCAGATGGTGTGATGATATGAAGCCATGATTTGATGATGGCTGCAATGAGTTCCTGCTTGTGTGAAGCCCGCTGTTTTGACACCTCTCTTTTGAGGCGAGCCCAGAGATTCTCAATAGGATTGAGATCTGGGCTGTTTCCTGGCCAATTCAATAGCTGGATATTTTTGTCCTTGAACCAAGAGAGACATTTTTTAGCTGTATGGCATGGGGCTCCATCTTGCTGAAAAATAAACGGTGTCCCTTCACTAAATACATCATGTGCCGAAGGAATGAGTTTAGGCTGAAGGACTTCCTTGATGTCCTTTTCAGCATTAACTGTTCCTTCAATTACCTGCAGCCTACCACCTGCATCTCTGGACACGCAGCCCCCTACCATAACACTCAGAGGATGCTTCATGGTGGGTACTGTACCCTCTGACAACCAGTCCTCTCCAGGTCGTCGTCGAACGTAGCAGACACCGTCGCTGCCAAACATGGGTAGGCGTGTCTCATCGCTCCATATAACATTTCTCCATTGTTCAGTGGTCCATTTACAATGTTCTTTGGCCCACTGCAGACGTTTCTGACGCTGTGAGGCATTCAAAAATGGCTTTTACCTGGTATTCTGGCTCTTAACTCCGCTTTTACCAATCGTCGTCGAATCGTCCGATCGGACACTGTCAAGGGAAGAACATTTCTGCACAAAAAACGTGTCGCTCGGCAGGAAAATCCCCTTGATATTGCGTTTTTTGAGATTTTTTTTTTCCGTTCTTTAGAAACGCTGCAAAAATACTGAAACAATAAACATGAAACTGCTTCAAATCTGCAAGGATTCACTATTCCTGCTTTTCCTGGTACTATCAAACATAGCATTTTTGGGAACTTGGAGCTCTATATTACAAATATGTCCGTCCCTCCAGTTGAAAGAAATTAACATTTTCCTGGAGGGAAGTTTATATTTTACATTATGTCAGTTTTTGTCTATCGATGATAAAGTGCAGTTTGCAGCAATTTTTATTGTGACATATACCCAAATCATTCACGAAAATATTTCACATTCAACGCGCGTCGGACGGGCCTGCGTGCTCTCACATGCCAGGGCTGAGTTTCAGTTCCAGTCCGACCCTGTTAATCATCTATAGTTTCCCTTCAGAGTGGAAAATGCTGAAAAATCGGAAGTTCCTGGGATCCATTTTTGAACAGAATATCAGAACCAAATCAAAACCGATGATTCAGGGAATGGACACAATGTCCCAACTCTAAGGTACAAGTCTATGGCATACAGTCTGTAAAAGATGACAGAGTAGGCTGCTGTTGAGCATCGGCGGCTTCTCTGATGTTCCTCGCTCATCTATGCAGTACATGGTCGGCCATTCAATTGATTGGATGTCTTATAATACCACATTTCCCCTAGGGACACAAAGTATGAAGAGCTCCACTCCTCCTGGTGATAGGTTATACCCAACAGATGGGGCAGCGCCACTCCTCGTGGTGATGGGTTACACCCAACAGATGGGGGAGCGCCACTCCTTGTGGTGATAGGTTATACCCAACAGATGGGGGAGCGCCACTCCTCATGGTGATGGGTTATACCCAACAGATGGGGGAGCGCCACTCCTCGTGCTGATGGGTTACACCCAACAGATGGGGGAGCGCCACTCCTCGTGCTGATGGGTTACACCCAACAGATGGGGGAGCGCCACTCCTTGAGGTGATAGGTTATACCCAACAGATGGGGGAGCACCACTCCTCGTGGTGATGGGTTATACCCAACAGATGGGGGAAGTTACAGAATGGCTTGTTATGGTGCAAGAACATTGTGGACATTGTTTTTTTGGTTTTTTTTTAACTATTTTGCCTTTATGTTCTTTATTTTTTTCCTACAGACCCTCCCAGCTAATGTGGCACCCCAGGGGTCTGGTTTCCACAGTAATGTAATGTTATGTCTGAGAGCAGGTGGGAGGTCCTTTGGTCAGGGATCCTGTGCATGCCACACCTCCTGCCCAGTCTTGGGAGGGGAAGGACTTCCCCTATATAAACCCGGGGCTGAGGCAGGGTTAGAGAGTTCTGAGAGAAGAAGACAGGGAGCAGAGCTGCTCTATGGGCTCTGCTCCACAGGCAGGCCCTGGCTGGGGCCTGAGCCTGGAGAAAGAAGACAGAACAAGAGTAGAGAAGAGAAGCAGCATAGCAAGAAACATCAGGAGCTCTGTGGGGAGCAGTGTTACAACGAGTCAGGGGCTGGCAGCTGCAGAGCTCGCCCTGACTGAGAAGATTTCTTACCGGACCCGGAGTCCGAGGCTGTGGGGACTAACTCCTACCCAGCAGCAGAAACCGTCCGGCAGAGGATTTCAGGTCCTCTGGCCCAGAAGCCCGAAGGCACGGTCACACGCGTGGGACCAGCACCGCCATCGTGGAGCGGAAGCCATTAGAAGGCCCTGAGTCACCGGCCATACGGGTGAGCACCACACGGTACACTCAGGGACGTGGGCTACTTATACCCGCCTCTAGCAAGGTAGCCAGAAGAGTACAGTTAGTCTGGGAGACCTACAACTCCGCCTGGCCAGGGGAGATCCCATCTGCTCAAGGACTGACCAGGCCCCAATCGCTAGCCAGTACTCCGGGAGGGTCTATCTTTGTCACCAGTAAAGACCCTGAACTACACAGTACCGTCTCCGAGTGGTACCTGCTACCCCCATCATCCACGTCGGCTGCCCTGAGGCCATACCCCTCCCGTTGGGGGTTATACCATCCACGCTGCACAATCCTACCACCGGCCTCAGCGGTCTGCCCTGCAGCAGCAGCTCCCTGGCTGCACTCAACGGGTGGCGTAGTCATCTAACATCTACTGCTATAACATCGCCACTTAGTCTGACTCCCTGGGCACGGACCGGGTCACCGCCACGAGACTACAACCCTCAACAGATCCGGCTCCGGGTAAGCCCCCGTGTGCGAGACGCTACGCGACACAGCAGGCCCAGGGGCGCGTCACTAACTCCAAGCAAGTCCCTCATCTCAGAAGTTGAAAGGTTTGGGTTACTTTGAGGTTTAATGCATGCATTTACTTTTTTTAGAATCCCATCTTACAAAAGATATAGGATATCCAACTTCTTGGACTCCAAGAATAAGTGGGCTGCAGCCTGGAAGTAACCCCGCTGCCCTTTTTAAAGAATATGCTGGAGTGGGGCAGCTACCCGGATATTCACTGTGCAGGAGAACTGCAGCTAAGCCCATTCACTTTTCTGGATCTATGCTGTCGTTCCGCTGCACAGTGGAGGCCATGATGCCAATGTGCAGGGAATGACTGTGAAAGGGGCTGTTCCTCATTACAAGCATCAGTGCCACTTTATTATATTAGAGATTGACCCCAACAGATCATAAATTGATGGTGTACTCTTTAATATACTGCTTCCTTCCTTTTTTTATCAGTTCACCCGTGAAACCAGATTACATGATTGTGGCGGAACCTCCTGTAGGACACCCAAGTTTTCTGGTGGCTGAAATCTCTTTACCTAAAGTGGTGAGACCCTCAGATGTGGTTTAGGATTGTGATCTTTTTGCATTTCATGTGATTTCCAATAGTCTTCCCTTATTAAAAGTCTGTGCCAACCTCGTGCTACCAGTCCTCCTCTGCCAACTTTTATCATCACAGCTTTGATGTGTCCACAGTAGCCAATTGCTGGCAGTTGTGACACATTTGCTGGATGATGATGATATAATTTTTTTTTCATACCATGGTGGGTTGTTTGCAAGCTATTGGAATGGGAAAGAATGACTCTGTCACCAGAGAACGACTGTTCAAACCAAGCACAGACGCCCGGTGCTTCACAGCGGGACCAGTCATTTATATAAACCTTCCCCCCTGCTTGTTTCCCCTCCATCTCCACCATCACCTCTTCTTTGACAGTTCTGGCTTCATAGATCCAGAGAGGAGATAGAGGGAAAACAAGCTGGTGGGAAGATGTATATATTATACTAGATGGTGGCCCGATTCTAATGCATCGGGTATTCTAGAATAGGTATGCGGCCGACCGGGCGCAATGAGCAGAGCTGTGTTTAAATTTTGCGCCAAAATCGCTGATTGGTCACGGTTGCCGGCCTCGACCAATCAGCAAAGCGGTGTTAAAATTTGGCGCCTAAATCGCAGATTGGTCACGGCCGGCGGTCACAACTAATCAGCAGAGCGGGGTTTAAATTTGGCGCCAATAATGCTGATTGGTCGCGGCCAGCGAACGTGACCAATCAGCAGAGCGGTATTTAAATTTGGCACCAATAATGGTGATTGGTCGCTGCCGTGACCAATCAGTAGAGCTGTGTTTAAATTTGGCACTAATAATGCTGATTATTCACGACCGGTAACCGCGACCAATCAGCAGAGCGGTGTTTAAATTTGGCGCCAATTTCTCTGCTTGGTCGCGGCTGGCCACTGCAACCAATCAGCGAAACGGTGTTTAAATTTGGCGCCAATATTGCTGATTGGTCGCGGCCGTCGACCGCTACCAATCAGCAGAGCGGGGTTTACATTTGGCGCCAAAATTGCTGATTGGCGCGTCCACCAGGTGCGAACAATTAGCAGAGCGGGGTTTAAATGTGGAACCAAGATCGGTGATTGGTCGCGGCCGATATTTAAAATTGGCGCCCAAATTGGTGATTGGTCGCGGGCAGCGCCCGCGACCAATCAGCGATTTTTAACACAAATGGACCTTTGTAACACCATGCGGATACTGTGGGGACATCAGCGGCTAGGGTGTGAAGGGAGACCGGGGAGCGGCGCTGCGGGTCAGGATACTTCTGCTCCGAGCGCCCGCTCATGTCCCGGGTTCTCCGAGCGGAAGTACCCGCACAGGCAGCGCCGCTGACATCCATGCGGCTAGGGTGTGAAGGGAGGACCGTGGAGCGGCGCTGACATCCAATTGGTCGCGGCCGCTATTTAAATCTGCCGCACAAATCGGTGATTGGTCGCTGTCTTGGCCCGCGACCAATCACTGATCTTGGCGCCAAAGTTAAACACTATTGTGCTGATTGGTCGTGGACGCTGCCCGCGACCAATCACCGATTTGGGCGCCAAATTTAAATATCGGCCGCGACCAATCACCGATCTTGGCTCCAGATTTAAACACCGCTGTGCTGATTGATCGCGGCCGATATTTAAATTTGGCGCCCAAATCGGTGATTGGTCGCGGTCAGCGCCCGCGTCCAATCAGCACAGCGGTGCTTAAGTTTTGCGCTAAGATCAGTGATTGGTCGGGTCCGAAGACCGCGACCAATCAACGAATCGTCTTGGTGAGGACCGGGGAGCTGCGCTGCCTGTGCGGCTATTTACGTTGCGAGACCCCGGGACATAGCGGGCGCTCGCAGCAGAAGTATCCCGACCCCCAGCGCCGCTCCCCGGTCCTCCCTTCCGCATGGAGGTCAGCGGCGCCGGCGGTCCTTCCGCTGCTACCGGCCGGGAGATAAGCGCCTCGCGCCGCTCATCTCCCTGCTGCATCTCCGTCCCGCAGATGGGTCCAGCGGTAGGGTTCTTTCTGCTGTTGCCGGCCGGGAGATGAGCGCCTCGCGGCGCTCATCTCCCGGCTGCATCGCCGCTCCGCTCCGTCCCGCAGATGAGCCGCTAACGGCCGCCATCTTTTTTCAGAAATCCTGCGGTGCTGATTGGCCGCTGCCGGACCAATGAGCGACGCGGGATTTCCTGGACAGACAGACAGACAGACGGGATAAGACGATTATATAGTAGATTATTTAATTATATAGTGCCATTGATTCCATGGCGCTGGTGCATATAAATGATGTTATAATGATGATATAAATGATGAAAGAGGCTTGTTGCGATAGTGTAGAAAACGCCGCTCTTTATTTTTTCTATATTAATGCGACATTTGGAGGAATCGCACAGAAAATGCTTTAAATGTATTTATTTTTTAATTTGATTTTTCTCATGTCCATGATTCACATTGCGTTAAATGAGGCATAATGAAGATTAAGAATGTTTCAGCTGTATCCTTCATCAGACAGGATAATGTAGCTTAAGGGGACCCACTTGGTTAAATATAGGGGTCAGTTCTGGTCTTCCCAAAAAGCAGATTAAGTAGTCACCACACGGGAATCTGGTGATTACTGGGTTTGCTTTTGGGGACCCCAGATTTCTTCATATAACCGACTGGGCCTTCTGCCTAATGAAGGCTACATTATCTGAAATTCTGGTACCATTCATTATGCCTCACTTAAAGGGGTTGTCTGGCACTTTAATATTGATGATCTATCCTAAGGATATTCCATTAGTATTAAAGTGGTGGACAACCCCTTTTAATGCCGTGTGAATCATAAAAAATATTTGAAGCATTTTCTGTGAGCAGTTACTCCAAGTGTCAGATTTAATGTATGAGACGTCTGGAGCTACACAGTAACTTCTAGTTGGCCACATATCAAGATAAAAGTTTAGATTTTTGTGCACTTGTTGGTTACAACTTTCTTTCCCGTACAGAAGCATTCAGCGACATAAGCGTTGTTACCACGCTGGTCTTCTCTTTACAGTCTTCTGCTAGATCTCGTGTTGGACTTGGGTGAAGACAGAATAGTCTTAGTCTGACGTCCCGATTTGTATCATCTAGACGTCTTCATTCCTTACAATATCATCCAAGAACAAAGTGGAGCTCAGTTCAACAAGGACAGTAAGGTGAGACAATAAAGCAAAGTTGGACATGTCTTATAGCCCATTCTGAAATCTCCTTCTTAAAGAGGTTCTCTGAGAAAATGTATAAAATAAAATTTTAAAAAATGTATACATTTATTTAGCAAAAATAAATTGTTTTAATTAGGGGATAATTCTATGTGAATACTTTTATGCCCAAGAATGGCAAAAGTATTCTCGGAGTGATACCTTTACTGGCTAACCAGAAAAAAAATATATATATGCAAGCTTTCAGAGCACAGAGGCTCCTTCTTCAGGCAATATTACAAATGAATTCATAACATTTGTAATCCTGCCTGAAGAAGGAGCCTGTGTGCTCTGTAAGGAGATTTTTGTGTACTCATCGTCAAATCTCTTTCTCTTAGCCTCTAATTGGGGGACACAGGACCTTGGGTGTTATGCTGCTGTCCACTAGGAGGCGACACTAGGCTTAATCTGAAAAAGATTAACGGTGGCTCCTCCTCTGCAGTATACACCCCCTGACGGCATCAGCCATGTTCAGTTTTGTGCAAAAGCAGTAGGAGGAACGTAACATGAATAACATAATTATGCCTATAAGAAGGCTACCGCCCAGTGGAGAATGTGTGTCACTTCTCGCATCGCCTGGGCACTGCGGGTCCCCCCTTGGTGATTTACGTATGCCACAGCCGTGGCATTGTCTGACTGTACTCTGATGTGAGTGGCTGCCAGTAAATGATGGAAGGCTCTCAACGCCAGGAGAATGGCACGAATATCCAAGATGTTGATGGGCATGGTCGCTTCTGTTGGGGACCACTTGCCCTGTGCTCTG
Source organism: Phyllobates terribilis (assembly GCF_046119375.1). Taxonomy (NCBI): domain Eukaryota; kingdom Metazoa; phylum Chordata; class Amphibia; order Anura; family Dendrobatidae; genus Phyllobates; species Phyllobates terribilis. The sequence goes on from NW_027362833.1 coordinate 2,715,258, forward strand.
TGGTGCAGGTGTACCGCATCCCAACCCATCAGGCTCGCATTGGTGGTCAGAACCTTCCATTGACTCGTGAGAAAGGATTTCCCCTTTGTTAGCGAGGTTGGTTTGAGCCACCAGTGCAGGGATCTCTTGGTTGATGACGTCAACTGAAACTCCCTGTCGAGGGAAAAAGGATTCCTGTCCCATGACTTGAGGATGGCTAGTTGGAGAGGCCTGAGGTGAAGCTGGGCAAATGGGACCGCTTCTATTGCCGCCACCATCCTACCAAGGACTCTCATGGCAAACCGGAGAGACTGAGGGGGTTTGCGAAGTAGGATGCGGACCCCTATTCGGAGAGGCAGTGCTTTGTCCTTGGGGAGGAGTACTAGACCCTTGAGGGTGTTGGATAACATTCCCAAAAAGGTCAGAGATTGACTCGGGGTTGGTGATGACTTTTTCAAGTTGAGCCGGTGCAATTGGTATATGGAGGCATGCGTCTTGAAAGTCTATGGAGGCGAGAAATTCTCCCGTCTCCATGGACGCAATGATGGACCGAAGGGACTCCATGCGAAAGTGACGTACCCGTACTTATTTGTTGAGCTGTTTTAGATCCAATATGGGCCGTACGCTGCCTCCTTTTTTGGGGACTACGAATAGATTTGAGCAGAACCCTTGGAAGCGCTTGGCCGTAGGGACCGTTACTAAGACACCTGCTTGGAGAAGTAATGAAACCGCGTGGTGGAAGGCACGAGCCTTGGCTGGCGGTTTTGGGGGAACAGACAGGAAGAATCTGTTTGGCGGGTTGGAAGTGAACTCTATCTTGTATCCTGAAGACACTAGTTCCCTGATCCACCTGTCTTCTGTAATAGGCAGCCAGAGCTGGTGAAAGAGCAAAAGACGGCCGCCTACAGGTGGGGTGTCTTCCAGAGTTCGTGAGTCATGATGAGGAGGAAGTGCAAGACTTTCCTCCCTTAAATTTTGACTGGCCTGCCTTTGTTTGCCAGGTTTTGTCCGACTTTTGCGTCGACCTCGAGTTGTCCCAGCGTGGAGCGCGGCTGTTATTCTTTGCTGGTCGTGAGACGGATCAGCCGGAAGAGTTCCGAAAGGATCGGTAACGTGCCTGATTGCGCTTTTTGTAAGTGTGTTTGGGCTTCAGTTGGGGGAGAGAGATACTTTTACCCCCGGTGGCGTTGGATATCATTGTGTCCAACTGTTCACCGAAAAGCCGACCACTGAGGTACGGGAGGTGAGTGAGGGACTTCTTTGAAGCTGCATCTGCTTTCCATTCCTGCAGCCAGAGGATACACCGAATTGTGATGAAGCTATCCCGGCTGCACCCATTGCAGAATCCAGAGCTGCATGGAGCTTGTAATCTACCACGACTGCTATTTGGGCCGCTTGGTCCGACAGTTCAGGGGTAGGTATTTTGTAGGCCAGTTTGTAAATTTTGGGCCCAGGCCAGGATTGCCTTGGCAGCCCAAAAAAACTGAGGCGAACGTGAGAGCCAGGGAGGCCCCTGCGGCCTCGAAAATTGAACGGGCCATGCGTTCCACCTGCCGGTCTGCTGTGTCCCTGAGGGTTGAGCTATCTGGCAGAGAAAGTGCTGCTAGTCTGGAGACTGGAGGATCCACTTCAGGTGGATCTGTCCACTTTTTGGTGACCTCCTGTGGAAAGGGGTACCGCGCCTCCAGATATTTGCGATTAGTAAACTTTTTCTCAGGTTGTGAGAACTGCTTTTTAAGGATCGCCTTAAACTCTGGGTGGTCAAAGAACACCTTAGGCTGTTTCAGGACTCCTTCAAAGGAAATTTTATGTCCTGGTGTCTCCAGGGGTGGATCGGAGATGTCCAACACCCAATGGATAGATGAGATTAAATCATCAACTAGCACTGTATTGCCCGGGCGAATAGGGATCAGGGACCCTTCGGTTTCCTTGTCTGAGTCTGAATCACAGATGTCTTCCGAATCCTGTATCTCGCTAAGGCGACTCCTGCTGGGAGAACCGGAGCGGAGACCTTCTCTGGTCGGGGATGGCTGTGGGGATCTGCGTTGTCTGTCCCTGTCAGGGGACGGTCTAGATGAGCTGTGAGTACGGTGTCTCACACTGGAAGGGGATGACCGTGTGGTATGGGATGATGCAGATGGGGCCAGCGATGCAGAGTGGCTTTGCAGAGGGGGCCAGCAATGCAGAGAAAGTTATAGACTTCACAGCCGAGTCGAGACTGTAGCTGTAATTTTATCCCACCTTAGTGTGCTGTAGTACAGCGCCGGTAAAATCCAAGATCCTGTGCTCCCCAGAGACCAGCTGGCGACCGGTATGTGAAGCGTTAACTTCCTTCCGTTCTCCCTCTGCTGGTTAATGGCCGCCGGAGTGTGGAGAAGAAAGGGGGCGGAGCGCTGGAAAGGCGGCCGTATTGCTAGAAAGCGCGCCCTTTCAGTTTGTCTCCGCCCCCTGTATGACACTGTGTAGTGTCATATTGGTCATCCGGGGGGCGGGGCGCGGAGAGTGGGCGGCGGCTTCAGCTAGGCGGTGTAAATTTAGAATGTATGCCCAAAAGGGCTGCAGGCCGGCGCGGTAGTCCGAGGGGGTACCGGATCTGAATCGACCCCCCCCCCCCGGTTTTTAATGGCAGGAAAGGCGGTGGGATACTATATTAAAAGGGAGCCCTTAAAGGGTTCCTCTGAGGCACTGTAGCGCTGGTGCCGGCAGAGAGACAGAGCTGAAGCCAGCCTGTGTCTCTGTGTGCCCTTCTGCCAGTACTGTCCCCCGGTCCGTCAGGAGTCTGCAGCGGAGCTGCGATTCCTGAACGTTGGTGCAGAGCGACAGCTACTGGGAGCTATATATTGCTGTCTGCACAAATCCTACCTGCGGTGTCTAAACCTAATGCCCCCATGAGGGGGATTGGGGAGTGTCAGGCAAAATGTATTTTTGTCCTAGTTTTAAAAATGAGAGATGTCTTAAATCTCCATCCCCTGCTCATTTAGAATGGTCCTACATAGAATTCACTCTTGCTTTCCCCAAACAAGGAATTTTTATTACCGCCATAAAACCTCAGCCAGAGCAAGCATACTGGTGTAAACTGGAAATTCCCTCCAAAATCCTATTGTCTAACTGTACAAACTTTTAATGTCGAGTTTAATAATGCACATGACTGTCACAAACACAGGGACCACATTTTTGGGATGTTCACCTTTTTCCAATTATGCCGGTATATCTTACATAACTGGGAAACCACCAGAAACCCAGGAAATGGGTTCTGATATTTGATATCCATCTTCATGAATATTGGTGACGGCAAACATGATGTATCCATCTTGGATGTGAGACCCCCCCATACCAAGATATGAAATCTGAAGGCTTTTTATGTCTTAGGCAGCTGGGTGGGTTCACAAAACCGTGTGAGGTAAACAACATGGGTGTCTCCTAGTGTTTTGGCCCCTTACTAAAAACCAGAACGGACATTTTACTTCATTCTTAACCAGGGACGTCAGACGCAAGCACTCTTCGCTGCATGGAGGAATCACACCTAGTTTCCGGGGAGCCGTGCACCCCACACAATCTGAGACCATCACCTCGTGGCGCAGGTTTTGCTATTATTTACCCCTTGTATTTTAATAACTGTTTTATGCATATATGTAAATTGTCTCTTTTATAAAATCTTGTATATCTTTTGTAAACACTGCCCACTTTCGGGAGTATTTCATTATTATTTACCAGCTTCGTTCTTCTTGTCCTATGTCGAGCAAACACGTTCCTCACCCGCTAATTCACGTTACCTAACAGGTACCCGATCAACCTGTTAAGCGATCGGTGGTGGCAGTATACCGGTATTTGTGATATTGTGGTTTGAGGGTGGCTGGACGGAGGTATATATACGTTCCTGGAAGGAACTGGTGGTATATATACGTCCTGTCACATCACGTGCCACAATAGTCGACATAAATTAGAGCAGCTGCGCCCGTGCTTATCCTCGGTCAATACCGTGGTTGACCAGCAGGATAAGGGGGCGCCAGAGGGCTGCAAGGTCTGACCAAGTGTTTTTCGTGACAGGGAGGGTGCTGCCTTCACAGTCAGGAGGCTGTAATCCTCCCTCGACCTCAACCCAAGACCAAAAGGAATTGGGGAAGGAGGGGGGGTCTCAACTTCGAACCAACACCCGAGGGGCTGGGGAAGGAGCGACATGGTAAGGAGACGTCTCGACTTCAACTGTGCACCCCTAGAAGGGGGCAGAGGAGGAGCCATGCCGGGGGTCTCTCCAGAGACCCACTTATCTTCATTTGTAACTCCATGGAAAAAGAAAAAATCAGAAAAAAATGGAGTAAAAATCTTTAGGTGTGCCTTCTTGCGACACTAAGCAAAAAACTGAACATGGCTGATGCCGTCAGGGGGTGTTTACTGCCGAGGAGGAGCCACCGTTAATCTTTTTCAGATTAAGCCTAGTGTCGCCTCCTAGTGGACAGCAGCATAACACCCAAGGTCCTGTGTCCCCCAATGAGGCGACAGAGTAATATATTTTTTTCTGGTTAGCCAATAAAGGTATCACTCCGAGAATACTTTTGCCATTTTTGGGCATAAATGTATTTACATCAAATTTTCTGGCTAGCACGGTACCACAATATAAATTTGTACTGTACATCGCAATTACAGGATAATAATTGCTTATGGACATAATGGCCAACGATGTCAGCAGCCATCCATCCTAGATGGGTGAAGGTAAACTGTTTGAGACGGACATCTCTGACCTACCTGTCGGAATCAAGAATTTGCATCTATGTCATCGATTGACTGACTGATCACGTCCATGAGTCAACATGCTGTAAACCTGTCATGATGAGTGAGCAGATAGATAAGTTCCTGTCAGGGTGAGGGGCAGCATCCTATCACAACATATAGTTGCCCAGAGACATCTGAATGCATCGGCTTTCCTTTATGCCATTCATCAAACATGTCGTATATTTTGTGTATAGCGAGTCACAAGCCTCGCACTGCTCTGCGTCTTATCATTGGTTCTATGAGCTGCAGTAAAACGTGACGTATATTCCAGGTGCTGACGATCACAATGCCGGTCCAGCCAGCATAGCGGTGGGCTCAGAAGATCAGCTTTGGAAAACGTTCCTCTTATATAGATCCTGTGGATCCTACTTACATTCGCTGCTGTTTACATTGTATGCTTACAATTCTATTTAGACTTCAATATGACTCCAGAATAAATTTTTGTCTTTCTTATACTTGCCGTATATTTTTCCCAAGGAGGGAGTTTAAGTATTGTGCTTTTTTCTTTTTTTTTTTTATTTCTACTGTAATATTTCATAATATCTGTGAATAAGTCTTGAAAATAATTTGCATTGAAAAGGTTGAGATCCTCTGAATCTACATGGATTTTTAGGAATTAAAAATCTACAGCAGTAAATCTGCAGCAGAATTTAAATTTTGCACCATGTCTGGATTTAGTAGCAGCTGCCCCTTTAAATGGAATATGTCAGCAGGTTTTTGCTACCCCATTTGAGAGCAGCATAATCCGAGGCCCTGATTCCAACGATGTATCACTTACTGGGCTGCTTGGTGTTATTTTGATAAAATTACAGTTTTTTTTTCTCATGCAGATCTCTGAATGCTGAGCTCTGTATAATAACCCCACCCACACCACTGATTGGCAGTTTATATACAGTGTACACAGAAAGCTGCCAATCAGTGGTGGGGGGCGTGGTTGGACTACGTGGCAGCAGGTTTACTAGTCCTCTAGTGATAATCTTCTGCTGATAAAAGTGTGATTTTTATCAAAACTACAACAAGCAGCCCTGTAAGTGAGACGTCCCTAGAATCAGGGTCTTTGTCTCTACATCATGCTGCTCTCAACAACAACCAATATATAGTACATCCGACAAGGGGTCAATGTGTTAAAAAAGAACTTTATTATAACAATTTGGGTACATGGTGGCAAAAGAAAAGAGCACACACACATATATATAGTAATACCATATAATAGTGAGGAGGTATAATGTAAATATTTGAATTGCAGAGACATCAGGGCTGGATAGTAGTAGCTCCAATTGTGCTAATGCATACTGATAGTATATCCTAGGTCACATAGTAAAAGGATATAATCCTAAATAATAAAAGCCAATATAGGCATTCCCAAGATAATGACCTTTTGGTATATACATATATCAAGGGTTGTATTATATCCAAGTAGGTTAATTCCCAAGTAACAATAATGTTGCATTGGATTCATTCATACCTGGTATATATTGTCTGCACGTCTTGCAATAGCTCTGGGCTCGGTGGTCCTACTCCTAGTGTGGCGCTCACCCCATCATGCTGCTCTCAGAATAGCCAAGAAAAACCTGCTGACAGATTCCCTTTACAAATAGCTGAAATGGCTCCTAGATACCAGAGAAGGAAAACTTTATTAAAACGGTTTTGTTTCCTAAATAGAAAAGCAAATTAAACACCACTGGATAATGTGGTGTGTGAAACCGTCCATTGGATTGCTGTTTCGGGTGGGCTCAGGAGCAGAGCCCCCATCCTACACAGCCGACATCTTGCTGTAACAGCAGCGGCCAGAGCGGAGCGTGAATCACTGCTGTTTAACCATTTATATGCCGTCAATCACTGATGACAAGTTAAATAGCGCAATCGCCGGTACGCTATGCAATGTTACTAGAATTTTTTTTTTTACTTTTCCATCTCCTTGAATTACTTGTTGTGGTTTGCGGATCCATTGACTGGCCAAGTGGAAGGGCTGCAGCCGATCATTCATGTACGTAGCAGATACACATTTCCATGTGTAAATAGGCCCTTATAGAAATCAATCAATAGAACGTATACCTGGATATCTAGGTTTATTCTTTGCATACATTTAAAGAGGTATAAGTCATGGCATATTACTAGGATGTCATTCTTGGGGGTCTGACAGCCTAATTTAGAAAGAAGTGGATGCATTATTTTCCCCTCACCCATTACAACACACCTTGAGAGAGGGATCCGCCCCACCAAGGACAGGAAACCGTCTGAAATAAAAGGGCGGTACCTCTCCCTTGCTTCAGTTGGTTTCCTGTCCTTGATGGGAACCTGTCTGAAGAAGGGTGTCTTCTTACCTGGGCCCGTTCCGGTGTGGAAGTGCGGGCACCTGCCTGTGCACCGGGTTCCGGGTCCCAGAAGCGCCGTCCGCGGTTCCCTGGAGCCGTGTTCGAGCAGGCGCATGCGGTTATGAGGGCTCCGGCTCCCCGCAGACCGCTGCGCTGTCCTCTCCCTGCCGCAGGCTCCTGGGTGGTCGCACGCTGGGAGCAGTGTCTTCCGGATATGACGCGCCTGACGTCACGGCGCGGTGCACGCTTGGAGAGGCGTGCCCGATGACGTCGGGGGCTGCACCCGGAACCAAGATGGCGGCGCCCTGTAAACGCTTGCCGGCCGTTTTTTTTCAAAGATCGGCCGGTGGGTGTCAGGAGGGGGGAGGACACATGGACCGGAGGAGGTCCGGATGTGCCCTATTTAAGGTGGGGGCCTCCTGACAAGCGCTGCTTATACTCAAGCTCGGGTGTAGCAGCTATGGCAGACCAGGACAGCTAGGTGCAGCAGCAGCTGACCCCTCCACCGCATCAACGCCAGCGGAAGAAGCAGTCGGACACCTCGCACACGGACGGCCGCTCCAGCAACCGCAGCGGCAGCAGGAGGAGTAAGGTGTCGGACGCTTCAGGGCCATCCAGAAGGGATTCATCTTATGTCCCGCCACAGCCTCAAAATCCGGTACCCTTTTGTGACTTCAGGGGTGAGTGATCTTCGTGAATGTCACTTAATAGTAATGGAAAGTTATTATGTCCTTCATTCCTTAGGAAGAAGAGTAGCGGCAAAAAGAACCCACTGGGTTTGTTCCTTATGCCAGGCCCCCCTTTCCATAGATTGGCAGAAACAGCTTTGTGCAAGCTGTATTAACCAAACGATAGCGGAGAGCACCCCGGATTTCGCTTCTAATTTGAGGTCCGTAATCCGTTCAGAGGTGCAGGATTCCCTGTAAGGCTTACTAAAGTGGAAAAAGAGATCCCATAAAGATATCTCCTCTGACTATGATTTATCCTCCCAGTCAGAGGATCTTTGCCTCGGCATCCTCCTCTTCATCAGACAGTGGTAGGCCCTGTTTCCCTATTGAGGATACTGACAAGTTGGTCAGAGCGGTCAGATCTACCATGGGGTTGAGGGAGGAGAAGGCAGCCAGGTCCCTGGAAGATATGTTCGCAGGCCTGGAGGAAAAAAAGACGCTCCTTTCCAGTGAATCCCCAAATTCAGACCCTTATAGACCTGGAATGGAGGAAGCCGGAGAAATCAGGAGTATTGTCCTCATCCTCTAAAAGGAGGTACCCCTTCGAGGATAATGTCTCTGAGTCCTGGTACAAAATTCCTAAAGTTGGCGGGTCTGTCGCCCGATTATCCTAAAGATCGTCCCTACCCCTGGAAGATTCGGGCAGTCTAAAGGATGCTCTGGATAAGAAGGCAGATTCCTTCCTGCGTCACACCTGTGAAGCAGCAGCAGGGGGCCTGAAGCCAGCGGTAGCAGGCACTTGTGTCGCTAGGTCACTTATGGTGTGGCTTCAGCAATTAGGAGACCAGCTAAAGGATAAAAAGATGTCCAGAGATAAAATCCTCTCCAATCTGCCTTTGCTACAAGCAGCATCTGCTTTTTTGGCCGACTCCTCAGTGGATTCAGTTAAACTCGCTGCCAGGTCTGCAAATTTGTCTAATGCTGCCAGACGAGCCCTGTGGCTCAAGGGTTGCCCGGGAGATCTACAATCTAAGCATAAGCTTTGTTCTCTTCCTTGTGATGGTAAACTTTTGTTTGGCCAAAAACTGGACGAGTTTTTGGAGAAGGCTGGCGACAGAAAGAGAGGTTTCCCAGGGTTCACGGGGGAAACAAAAAGGTCCTATTTTCGGAAGAAGAGATTTAACCAGGGTCGCCCTCCGGGATAAAGGAAAAGATGGGAGCCCAGATCTAAAAAGGACTCTGGTTACATGCTTGGAGGACCATCCTCCAGTTCCAAAAAATCTCCCCAATGACGCGAGGCTAGAGGTCGGGGGAAGGCTTTCCCATTTTATCCCAGCTTGGGAAGCCATCACTTCAAATCCCTGGGTGTTGGATATCATAAAGAACGGCCTAAAGATACGCTTCTGTCAGGTCCCTCACCGAACCTTCATGATCACCTCCAGGAGGAAGTCCAGGGAGGAGCAGATGGCTCTAGAATCAGAGGTATTAGACTTAGTCAACAAGCAGGTCCTTCACGAAGTTCCAGTTTCACAATGGGGAGGGGATTTTATTCCCCCCTGTTTGTGATAAAAAAACCAAATGGGTCCTTAAGGACCATTGTCAACCTCAAAAGTCTAAATCAGCTGATAATCAACCAGACTTTCAATATGGAATCAGTGAACTCTGCAGTGAAACTCTTACACCACAATTGTTTCATGGCAGTCATCTACCTAAAAGATGCCTACTATCACGTCCCAATCCATCCAGACTACCGGAAGTACCTAAGGGTAGCCCTGTTCATCCAAGGTCAATTGAGACATTTCCAATTCACTGCCCTACCTTTTGGACTCTCGATAGCACCGAGAGTATTTACAAAGGTTATAGCGGAGGTGACAGCTTTTCTCCGAATCAAGAACGTGGTGATTGTTCCCTATCTGGACGACTTTCTGATAATAGGGAAATCGGAGGACCACTGTTCCTCTCAACTTTTAGAGGTCCAGACAGCTTTATATCACCTGGGGTGGTTAATAAATATTCAAAAATCAAAGCTATCCCCCTCAAGGACTCAGATCTTTCTGGATTTGACCCTAGATTCCCAACGCCAATCCTGTTTCCTCCCGGAAGACAAGGTTTGCAAAATAATCAGCCTGGTCTCAAGGGCAATAAGGTCTCCCGTGATGTCCTTGAGAGAAGCAATGTCCCTACTAGGCTCCATGACTTCCTGTCTCCCGGCAGTCAAATGGGCCCAGAGTCATATGAGGCTTCTTCAGTGGGAGGTCCTGTCGGCTCAGAAATCCTTCAACGGACATATAGGAAAAAAAACTCTCCGTCTTTGGAGACAGTAAACTCCCTCTCCTGGTGGACAAACAGGGAGAATCTGACCGCAGTCTTACAATGGTCCAAACCAGTCGACCACACAATTACAACAGATGCAAGTGGCTCCTGCTGGGGGTGTCATCTGGCAGAGTTCTCAGTTCAGGGGCTCTTACTACGTCACGAAAAAGAAGCGTCATCAAACCTAAAAGAGCTTTTGGCCGTGGAGAAATCCTTGATAAGCTTCCTTCCCCACATACAGGGTCGCCATGTCCAGATCAGGTCCGACAATCGGACGACAGTGGCATATATAAATCACCAGGGAGGAACAAGATTTCACTCCCTTATGGTAGTGGCAAACAGGATCCTGCATCTAGCAGAACAACATCTCCCATCCCTCAGTGCTCTTTTCATCCGGGGGTATAAAATTCAAGAGCAGATTTCCTCAGTCGCCACACTTTAAGACAAGGAGAGTGGCCTCTAAACCCGATAGTCTTCCAAAAGATTATCCAGATATGGGGGTCACCGGACATATATTTGTTCGCCACCAGGGCGAACAGGAAGGTGGAGAGATTCTGTTCACTAAATCCAACAGAGAATCCCTATGCTGTAGATGCTCTCCACATTCCCTGGAAGTTCAGGAAGGCCTACGCCTTTCCACCGATAGTGATGATCCCGGCAGTTGTGAGGAAAATTCGGGAGGAGGGGGCGAGGATAATCAGATCCCTGGGTCCTGCCTGACAGGCCGGACCTTCTCATCCAGGGGCCAATATTCCATGCACAAGCCAAAGGTTTCCATCTGGCGGCTTGGAATTTGAGAGGTTGTTACTGAGCAATAGGGGGTTTTCACCAGGCCTAGTTTCTACCCTGTTGGGTAGTTGAAAGCCCATAACAACTAAAATTTATTCCAGAATCTGTTGAAAATTCCTGGATTTTATAGACTCCCCATTGTCGGATAAACCTCCAGTTAGAGAAGTCCTAGAGTTTTTACAAAAGGGACGTGACCTAGGGTTGGCTACGGGAACACTTAAAGTTCAGGTGTCCGCCCTAGGGGCGATCTATAATTGTAACCTGGCAGGGAACAGATGGGTCTCTAGATTCATTAAATCCTGTTCCAGAGCTAAGCCAGTTCGGGCTCTTCCTCCCTGGGACCTGAATTTGGTTTTAAATGCACTCTCTGGCGACCCATTTGAACCCCTGCAGGTTATCTCTCCAAAGATCCTCACCCTCAAAACCATCCTCTTTGTGGCCCTAACGTCGGCCCGTAGGGTGAGTGACCTGCAGGCCCTTTCTGTTGATCCCCCATACACCCAAATTCATGATGACCGGGTCGTCCTGCGTACAGATCCATCGTACCTTCCAAAAGTTGTATCCAGATTCCACTGTAATTGTACTTCCCTCTTTCTGCAGTAACCCTAAAAACCCTGGGGAGGTTAGGTTCCAAAATCTAGATGTTAGAAGGGCATTACTACAGTACATAGACATGACTAGTCAGTGGAGGAAGGACAAGTCCTTGTTTCTGGCCTTTCAGGGGAGTAGGAAAGGTCACGGGGTATCAAAGGGAACTATTGCTAGGTGGCTTAGGGAGGCCATTTGTCTAGCTTATACATCTACAGGTGTTCCGGCACCGGACGGTATTAAAGCTCATTCCACCGGAGCTGTTGCAACCTCCTGGGCAGAGAGAGCAGATGTCTCGATTGACCAGATATGTAAAGCTGCTACTTGGTCTGCACCATCCACCTTCTATAAGCACTATCGGTTGGATCTATCCTCCTCTGACCTTACCTTTGGGAGAAGGGTACTTCAGGCGGTGGTCCCTCCCTAGGGTGCTCATATTTTCCAAAATTCTCTCAAGGTGTACTGGCATGGGTGAGGGGAAAACACCAAGGTTACTTACCGGTAGCCAATTTTTCCTGAACCCATGACAGCACCCGTAGTCATCCCCCCCCCCCCTGTCTTTCTCACGCCCTGGTGAAGCACTTTACATTTTGGGTGATATATATATATAGTAGGTGTTGGTTATGTGTCTAACCTTTTCTGGAGGTCCTCTCAATGCTCTGTAATCCAACTGAAGCGAGGGAAAGGTACCGCCTTTTTATTTCAGACGGTTTCCTGTCCTTGGTGGGGCGGATCCCTCTCTCAAGGTGTGTTGTCATGGGTTCAGGAAAAACCGGCTACCGGTAAGTAACCTTGGTGTTTTTTTTCACGCTCCCAATTTAACAATTTGAGTACAGTTAGATCTATTGGGTTTTTTTGCACTATGGGTGGGTGGTTGGGAGCACAGCTGTGCAGGAAAAAAAAAAGCTTATAGGTTCTCAATTCGTTCATTCTTGGGATCGGTGGCAGAACCAGAGGTCGGTCCATCACCAATCAAGATATTATATCCCTTCACACTCATCATTGCTCCCAATTAACAATTTGAGTACGTGCATATTTTTTTAGGGTATTTTTGTGCAATGGGTGGGAGCACAACTGTGCAGGAAAAAAAAGCTGATAGGTTCCCCATTCCTTCATTCTCAGAATCAGTGGATGGAACATCGCCAATCACAATATTATATCCTTCTCACTAATCGTTGCTCCCAATTATCAATTTGATTACGGTTATACCTATTGTTTTTTTAGGGTTTTTTTTTTGCACTGTGGGTGGGTGGTTGGGAGCACAGCTGTGCAGAAAAAAAAAAGCTGATAGGTTCCCCATGCCTTCATTCTCAGGATCAGTGGTGGAACCAGAGTGTGGATCATCTCCAATCAAAATATTATATCCTTCACATTAATCGTTGCTCCCAGTTAACAATTTGAGTACGGTTGAACCCATTGTGGTTTTTTAGGGTTTTTTTTTTTTTTGCACTATGGGTGGGTGGTTGGAAGCACAGCTGTGCAGGAAAAAAAAAAGCTGATAGGTTCCCCATTCCTTCATTCTAAGGATCGGTGGTCAGACCATCGCCAATCACAATATTATATCCTGGCAATATGCCATAATATTATATACGGAGTTGTCCTCCTGGCAGTTGCCGTGATCCTCTATTCCTTACCTGCTACCTCTATACTGTATATGAAATGACAATATGTGAGAAATATTAATAATGTTGCTCTCATTTTCTAAAAAAAACAGGTTGGAACACAAACTCTCAATTAGTTGTTTTTTTATTTGTTTACCAATCTAAAATGTCCACTTTGAGGCACCAGAGATAAATGCTGGCATATAATGTACAATGCTCCCGTCCCTAGCAGTTGGCGTGTATCAGGCGACATCGCAGGATCTTCAAGTAGCTGTCAATCTTGTGGGAATCTCTGCGGAAACACTGAAGCAAGTGGTAGACGGGGAACACGTAGGAATCGCCCTGTGGTGCCGTTACATCGATTGGTCCAAACCACTGGGGGTAAACGTGTTCTAGATCAGTCAGCATCTGCAATAAACAATGGGTGAATGTGGGTGTAGAATTTGGTTGGAGTAAAGGTACAATCTAACACTACAATTATCCAAACGTTGTGCCTATTACAGCATTACCACCAGTCACAAGCAAACGCAATATCTTCCTAAAAGGAAAAATATTGTGGATGGACATGCTTTCTAAAAGGGAATCTGTCAGCAATATGATGTAGGTGCTGAGACCCTGATTCCAGCGATGTGTCACTTACTAGTCTGTTTTTAGCTGTTTCGATACAATAAGTGTTTTATCAGAAGGAGATTATCACTACAGGACTAGGGGTCTTGTGCTTCCTAGTCAACCTGCTCTAATACAATCAACAGTGATCGTATCAAAATGACAGCATGCAGACCAACAAGTGACATATCGCTGGAATCAGAATTTCTGCCCCTACGTCATGCTGCTCTTGGATTACATAAAAACCTGTTGACAGATTCCATTTAAAGAAAATTTATTGTTACACTTATTGCCGCTTCTCAGCAACTCTACTTTTTACTTAGTCAGTTCCGCTTTGGTTTATACTCGTACCATATAGCCTAAATTCATGACCTACGTGAAGGAAGAGAGGATGTGTGTGATAATAATGCTGCTTACTCTTCCAGAGATCCTGTCTATTCCTCCTTGAAGAATCCTGGTGTGCTCCTCAGCTTCTGTCACTTTTTTCTCCATGTTATTTGGCGCCCCCATGGACAAGTACTGCAGGGGTTGGGTCCAAGAGCGCAATCATTTCTTTCTAAGGCTCAGCAAGTCTTCGTGCTGTGGAAGCAGTAGACATCAGTTAGGAGGGATATCAGGCTGAGAACATATAGAAAATCATATGCCGAAAAGGGAATGTACCAGGAGTTGTGGATGCAAGAAAGTGCCCATGATTCCGCTCCTCCGGGTCACACGAAGTGATGCAATACCCAGTGGTTGGTTAAGAATCCATTTATTTAGAAGCTAAAATAAGAGGCGTTTCCTGGACGTCCTGTCCACTTCATCAGTGCATAGCTTGTGTCCGGTATAGCAAGGAGTGGACATATATATACAAAAAATGTGAAAACAACTGGCGCCAAAACAATGTGGCCGTTAAGGCAGAAAAATACAATCAATAAAAAGGCAGAAATTTGAGTATCCATCAATGTATATATGCATCGGGAATAAAATATTGCTAGCATGATTAAAAATTAATTAAAAACCGATATAGTTCAATGCAAAAAAAATATAATAAATAATTAAAATATATAGATAATTCCTGAAGCAGGAATTGAACCTGGTGTATTGCAATCAAATGGATCATGTTTAGATCTTAATCATGGTACAACCCTCTAAGCCACGGGTGCTCATGTATATTGTGATTGATCTTGTTCTGATAGGAGGTAATAAACGGATATTAGACGATATATCTAACTTATACCTACATACTAAACAAAATAATTTTAATTCTTCTTATAATAGAATATGTGATCGTATCGGCAACATGAATAATTTCTTTAGGAGTGTGTCCGTATTATCGGTGTAGTACTAGAGAATAGTCGTGCGCATTAATGTCCACTAGGTGGTATGATGAGCACTGAAAGTGTCCTAGGGAATGGTGCAGACTACTGGGAACAGAACGCAATGATCATAAGAAGAAAGGAAACTGAACTCAGTGAAACCCTGGATCGGGACAGTGGATCAAGAACAAGCCAAGACACATGTTCCTGACCATGTAGAGGTCAATTATATTTGTCAAGGTTTCCAAGTATTTAGTTGATCTATCCAGTATATCTCTTTCCTATTGAGACCCTGAATTCTATTGGGAGTGGTGCATGGAATATGCTCTATGGGCAGGATTTTAAGACACCCAAAGTCTTTATTGTGATGGATTGCCATATGTCGTGATAAACCATGTTTTAAAAAACCTGTAGCGACATTATGCCTATGAGAATTTAGTCTTTTATGAAAGGGTTGCATAGTTCTACCGCCATATTGCTTGGGACATGTGCATTCAATCAGATATATGACAGAATCAGTGTCACAGGACATATTACTATTTATTGTGAAGCGTTCATTGCTTGATGTGGATGCAGAAGTGTCGGCTCCATGAGTAATATTCATGCCGCACATGCCGTTCTTTTTGCCACATCTGGTGATGGTTTTATTCTTATTATTGATCTTGCTACAATCTAGAGTAGAAAGGGTGTGTATCCTACGGGGGGCTCAAATGTTCCTTAGAGTGGGGGCTCTCCTATACACAATGGAGGGTTTTTCTGGGATAATCTTCTTGAGTATCGGATCATTTAACAGAATATGCCAATTCTTCTGCAGAATATCTCTAAATGATTTATGCTGAAAATTCTATGTAGTGATGAATTTTACACAGCGCTCATAGGACATTTTATCTGAATTAGATTTTAATAGAAGTGAATTCTGGCTACAGGTGTCCCTTACCCTTTCACATGATTCGCCAACAAGATTTTTGGGATAGCCCTGTTGTAGAACTTTCTGTTTCAGCATACCTGATTGCTCTGAAAAATCATTTTCAGAAGTGCAATTCCTTCTGATCCTCTGAAATTGATTAAAAGGAATATTACGCAGCCATTTCTGGTAGTGGCCACTGCTGTAGTGGATGGAACTATTCGCATCCACTTGTTTAAAATAAGTCTTGGAGCAAATCCTATTGTTCTCTATAAATAAGGTCAGATCCAGAAAATGAATACTGGTGTTATTTGTATCGGAATTGAAGGAAATACCCCAGCAGTTGTTATTTAGAAAACTGGCAAGGGCTGAGGGTTCTGCGATGTCCTTATTAAGAATGAAAATTAAGTCGTCAATGTATCTTTTGTAAAATATAATGCCTTCCCAAAATGGACCCCCATAGATGAACACCAGTTCAAATATGCCCATGAAAATATTAGCGAACGTAGCTGCGACCTTTGACCCCATCGCGGTCCCTTTGATCTGATGGTAAGTGTGTTGGAGGAAAGTGAAATAATTGTTATTAAGGATGAAAGATAACCCAGATAGAATAAATGATTTGTGGGAGGACGACAGGCCGGTGTCTTTGGAGATCATATGTTCAACACATAATAAACCAATTTCCCAATCAATATTGGTGTAAAGGGATGTAACATCAAGGCTTAAAAATACAAATGATTCTTCCCATTGGATGTCCTTAGTAAGGTTGATGAGGTGGCTGGAGTCACGAAGGTAACTCCTCAACCTTTTAACATGGGGCTGAAGGAGAACATCAATGTACTCTGCATGTGTTGTAGATTGGCCATGCAATACACCAATAATATCACATGATCACGTTCTGTACGTGGACCGGAAATACATGTCCCACTGAGCACAATTCCCAGTATGTTGTATAGGGGGCGCTGTGCCAGGCCAGGATTTCCCCTCCTCGATGCAGTGTCCTACAGTGTCCTACATCTTCTCCAGTACAGCTGCTCACAGATTAACCTTGGAATAAACCCGCAGCGTCCCTAATCCCTCCCCACTCACAATGTCGCTGATTACTGGACACACGGTCCCGGGATGGACGTCGTGACTTACCAGGGTCAAGAATCAATGGAGAAAAGACGACTTCATGGGAATGGGACCTGTTGTTAATTAAGTGCCAGGTTTTTATGTTTTGTTTGTTTGTTTTTTTTACGTATTATTATCTATATTAAAGTCTTGCAAATTTTCACACTGGCAATCATTGTACAGGAGGAGGAGGAGAAGGTGAGCTGTGACATCACCTATTGTGAATGGTGGATCCTGTGTTATCTACTGTATATAGAGGTGTTATCAGTCATTGTACAGGAGGAGGTGAGCTGTGACATCCTCTACTGTGAATGGTGGATCCTGTGTTACCTATGTGTGAGTGTGACGCTGACCGGCCGTGACGCTACTTCTGGTTTGTCGGCGGGAATGCCGCCGCATTCAAACCGCTGCCACGACTGAACTTGCACAACTATAAAAAGACCACATCTCCCCCTGCCACTATATTTAACCCCCTGGAATAAGCTAAATTGCAAAACGCGCGTCAGGGCCTGTACCACATCTTCAGGTAGTATCTCTTACTCTCTGCACTATGCAGCTATGTATTAATCTGTTTTAATTTCTACCCTGCCCTTTACCTTTCTGCACTATATTCAGCACGTTTTTCTTAAAGCTATTGGTCTCGCGACCTATTCTTATGAATTTACAGTATATATTGCTCAGACCTTATTTGTGTCTAGCAGGATTGTTTTCCGCTTAAGTACATTGCTATGTCCTCAATATATGTGCAGTCTGGGTACTCCACTGTGTAATTATCACACGATGTTAAGCACTTTTCTATCCTTCTACTTGTAGTTCTAAAAATGTAATTATTGTAATTTATGCTCATTATTGAATCATTGGTTGCATACCATTTCTTTGCAGGAATTTTTCCCCACTCTTACTGGACTTGTTCTCCGTGAAATACGTCTTAGGGCAGCTTATACATGCAAACTTTAATAGGAGTTGTTAATAGAAAATGAATTAATCTGTGCTGCTATAACTATACACAAATAGTGCTTTGGCTCCTCCATGTGGATCAGTTTGGTACTGCCAGTGGATGTGATTAATCCTGCTTGGTTTCCCCTTGTTTTAAGTATGTTTTATACATCTTGGTTTTGATTAATAAAATACTGTGTATGTTGATTCTGGGTGGCATTTGTTTCCATTCCTTTATAGGTTTTTGCAATTATTTGGAGGTGCCATGACAATATGGGCCGTTTCTAGGTTAAATCTATTTGGAAGAGAAGCCATTGAGGTGACCATATCAGTTGTCACCCAGCTTTCCCAGGACCTGATAAATCCAATGTCCACTGAAAGATTACATGTGCTGAAGATTATAGATGTATAATGGCAGCATCTAGTGGTCAAAGGCGGTATTGCCATTATCATATACTTAAGCCTCATTTACACTTTGCAGTTCAGGACGATCAGGTTACGTGTAGATTTGATTACATTATTCCGAAAGTGACCACTCACCCGTTGCTGGATTCTTAGTAGCGTACGTCTGCCTTCCATTCGGTTTTATCCATTTGCCACCGATAAAATGACCAACGCTTCGTTCGTGACTGTCAAGCCAGGCCTAGAGAGGGAAAAAAACAAATAAAACCATAAGTATAAAAAGATAAAAATAAAATCATAAAATCAGGGAAAAAAAAAAAAAGACTGATAATGAGAAATCAGGCCTCGCTCGAGAGGCGGCGCGCACTCACCATTCGAGAGGCACTTACGGCCAGTGGTGTTGTCACGCCACTGATTCCAGCTGTGCTCTTCCCCATACTGGAGGAAAGAGCTTGTAAGCGCTGCTCTCTTTGCCTTGGAGATCAGTCACCAACGATAGACTGCAGCGGTATCCGGTATCTTAGACAATGAGCCATTAACTATAGAATTAAAAATCCAAGGGTATTTAGCAAAGTTACCCGTTATCAAGAGGACTTTGACATTTTTTGGCCATTGATCATGATGAGATAAAGCGTTTATTGCCCGCCTTTTGATGGAAACCACGCTTAGAAATGACCAGAGAGGGATTGTTTGGTTTAAAATCTTCTATTGTAAAAGTCGTCTCAAAAATCAGTAATCCACAAGTGAACCCCATGGCAAGTGCTCACTTTTCCTGCAGCGCCACCACAAGCAAAGTGAAGAATTGCAAGTGCTATGTGCAAATGCATATAAATCAATCACATTAGACAAGGTATAGTGCACAGGATTACACATCCAATATAGTCACAAAGAATATAAAGTGCTTATAGTGAAATAGGGAGCAGCAGGTATGACCTGAGTTTGAAAATAATGGCCCCAACGCGCGTTTCACACGATGCCTCTTCCAGGGGGATGGGTATCCTCCCATTTATTTTGAATGATGCTATTGTGGACTTGCTAGCTTTATATGTATAGACGCTAATACCATTTGGAATTACTTAGAACTACTGGCCTATGCATACGCTGCTAACATATGGAGCTTACTCTTGATTTTCACTATAAACTATAACTACTAGTGAACATCAGCTCCCTCCAGTGGTATAGTTTGATATGATCTTTTTTTTTTTTTTTTTAAATTTTGCTAGTTATTTTCCCTTTTTAAAAATATGTTAGCTTTTTTTGGTAATAAAGATTATTATTTCTATGCTACTGGCTGTTTGCTTCCATTAAATTTGTAGGTTGTTGTTGTTTATAGGGAGGTGCCGTATATACTAATTGTGCCTGTAAGTAGGCTTAATGCTCTTAAAATGAACAGGCTGAGCAAGTGACGCACTATGTACTTGACAGTATTACAGCTCCTAGATACGTGGAGCCATCATGTGGGACAGATAGATTGTGGATTACAGCCTCCAGTGATATGGGGGACACGCGCGGCTCGGTCTTATCTTTAGGTCTCTTACACTCTGCAATCACCGAAAATCCACCAGACTGTGAAGGTCAGTGATGAAATACCATGAAGTGCAAACAGATTTTCAACTCCTTCATTCTGATGTTCTTGGGGGTGATGACCCACCGGACTGCGGGGGAGTGACCCCATATAATGAGAGGACAAGGCCAAGGAGGAAGACACAGTGTGTACAGATCATGGGGACTTATCAATGATACCGGGGAGAAAAAACATGGACCAGGGAGCAAGATTGTGACCACTGTAAAAGTCAGCATATATGCAGAGTTAGAAAAAGTTTATTTTTTCAGTAGGAAAAGTTATAAAACTTTTTAAATCACTTTATCAGGGAATTTGTCCTCATTCCTGTAAAAAAAAAAACCATGCTGGACAAAATAAATGAAAAAAAAAATTGTATTTAAATTACTATTTAAAGGGAATCAGAGCAGCATGATGTAGGGGCAGAGAGTCTGGTTCCAGCGATGTGTCACTTATTAGGCTGTTTGCTGTAGTTTCAATTCAATCTGTTTTATCACTTGCACAGCAGTCCAGTTAATTTGTAACTCCACCACTGATTGGCAGTTTGCTGACAGTGTACACAGGAAGCAGCCAATCAGGGGTGTGGGCGGGGTTATATACGGCTCAGCATTCCGAGATCTACAGCAGAGAAAACAGGGATTCTATCATAACTGCACCAAGCAGCTCAGTAAGTGACATCACCGGAATCAGGGTCTCTGCTCCTATATGATGCAGTCCTCAGATTACATAGTAAAACCTGCTGACAGATTCCCTTTAAGGGTAATCTAACAAAAAAAATCTTCATTGTGGCTGCACTGGGACAAGCATATTCATAAAATATTTGCCTTAAAGAACTGAAGATTTTTTTTTTTTTTAGCTTTGAAGCTGCAGATCAACTTCAGACAAAGGGTTACAAGATGACGCTGGGCTCCTGGAGGCACGAGGATCCTGTTAAAATGTAGCCTGCACTGACTAACAAGAAAGGAACCTTTGTCCATTCCCGGTCATTGTGATGTATAGGGAGCCATGTACACAGGGGAGGCCGCGGCTCCCAGCCAATCCCTGCAGACCTGGGGGGCGAACGCTCTCAAGTCGCCTCCGTCACGCACTGCTATACAATACAGGAGCAACAGCGTTAACTATTTGTGGACGGATTTCAAAATTTTGAAAAACTTGATCAATTCAGGGCCCCATAGAAGGTAAAATCATTATACACTCGCCTCCCGCAGCCGCACCGCTTCAGCATTGTCAGCGCTGCTGCTACCAGTAGTGTCAAGTGACCACTGCAGCCAATGAGCCGTTGCTGATCAGCTGCAGCGCATCAATATTTCGTAAAATCGAACAAAATAGCAAAGGCTGCAGCCAGTCAATGGCCACTGATTGACAGTGTGGTGCCATGTAACTGCTGCTGCCAATCAAAGAGAACAGCAGCGCCGACAATCAGTGATGGAGGCATGGTTGGACCAGGAGGCACGAGACACCTCGTCCTGTAGTGATAATCTCCTGCTGATAAATCACTGATTTTAATGAAAAGGCAAAACACAGCCTAGTAAGTGACACATCGGTGGAATCAGGGTCTCTCCACCCTCATAGTGCTCTCAGATTACATAGCAAAACCTACTGACAAATTACCCTTTAAGAAAAGAGTGGCGATACAAAGTACCTATAAGACAAAACTAGAACTCTTCCAAAATGAAGAGAAACCCGTCAGCTGTTTTGGCATTCTCGTCAGTACAGGGCAAGGCTTTAAATTGGATCTTAGGGGGTACTGCAGACACCACTAGATTGTGAAGAGAAACATGCCAGCAATACTGAAGCAGCCGCCTATAAATGGTGCTTCAATCTTTTTTGAGGAGGCTTTAGCTGTACTTTATACTACATTCACTCACAGTGCACCCGTCTCCAACCAGTGGCAGTATTTTTGCCTTTTGGTGTATACCTTTTTTATCCCCAGGGAGCATTGCCTCGCTTTAAGACTCGGTGCATCAGCTGCTGTTGTCCACACCTTCACCACAAAAGACCCCTGTCCTGGAAAAATAAAGGGGCTCAGTTCCCTCCCCTTCTTTTTTTGACTTCCAAAATGCAATGATCTTGATTGGCCATTTTTTGTTTTTGGAATTAAGGAAGGAAAAGAGCTCACTGATACCAGAGCGGTCCTGTAATAAGAGTCCAGACCTCCTCTGGTATTAATATGAGCACAAACACTGCGCCCCTGCCGGAAGCTTCATGCAGCCGTATATCACCAAGCACAATGCAGAGTGTCGGATGGAGTGGTGTAAAGCCATCACCACTGGACTCTGGAGGAGACGTGTTCTGTGCAGTGACGGATCACACTTCTCTATCTACGTCTGATGGAGGAGTCTGGGTTTGGTGATTCCAGGAGAACACGACGGCTCCTTTCTGATCTTTCTCAAGGAAAGAAGACGCCTCCAGGAAGTCGTGTACAAGTCATGTGCAACAACGAAGAGGAACTGGAGGATTACACAGAGCAAAACCTTACCAAGCCATCACGTGAATCTGATGAGGGAAACAGTCAGCAATCTGTCCTCAACAACCTCCAATCTGACCTCAATCAACATCTGGATCGGAGGTCTACAACTCCAAGAAATGGCCACATCATGGCATGATGGGTGTTATAGTTCCCCAACAGCCTTGAGTTACATATATAGAGAAGGATTCATCTACTGTTGAAAAAAAAATCCCTTGGATCCTGAAGTTATTTTGTTATTGACTAATGAAAACTTTCACAAACATTAAAAAAAAAAAGTTTCTAAAAGTTAATTAACTTCTGATGCTTAAATGTTTGATCAAAATTTAAAAAAAAAGTGTTTTTTTCTTTTCTTTCTAGAAACAGCGCCACTCTTGTCTGTTGGCAGTGTATGGTATTGCAACCCAGCAAGATGGTTGTACGGTCTGATACAGAGTGCAATGTAATATTACCTGGTGGTAATATCCAGGTAATGGAAACGGGCTTTGTATATAGACAGAAGGTGACGATTTGCCGGAGACTCTCTCACACCATTAAGCCGCATTCACACATTGGTGTTTGTCACCTTGTTGTGCATTATCCCAACTGACGCACATTTTATGGGGCTATTCTCTTTTTTCGTGGACCGAGGGTCTGCATGGACCAAATATGGGAAAAGAACGGAACAACAAATAAATTAAAAATACTTTTTTTATCACATTATGATTTATAAAAATAAATTAAAAAAAAATCACAAAAAAAATAAAAAAAAACTAAAGTCCCAGATTCATCATTTGTATATTTTTAAGTCACTTATTTATTTTTTTGTCTTATGGTCACCTATTTTCTTTTGAGCACGTGTTCAGAACTTTTGCCCAGAATAAAAAATGCTCTAATTTTTTTTTTCGCTATTTTTTAGTGCAAAAAGCCACAGGTTGCAACATTTCAGCGAAAAAATGCAGATGGACATTAAAAAAAAATCCCTCTGGGGTGGGAGATGGATACATTTAAGCAAAAACATCTGAGACCTCCAACCTGTGCCGACAATGGGAAATAAATAAATCAATTAATAAATAAATAAAGTAAATAAATAAAAAAAAATGGACATATAAAATAGACTTTAAAAAAGGCGCAAATGGAAAGAAAAATACGATTTCAGGAAACTCATTCACTTTGCTGGTCCTATAAAATGCAGCGATTTTTTTTTTTTCCTATGGAAAAATTGCAACATGTGAATACGCCTTTAATAAAACTTAATTGACAAAGTCAGAAGATTGCAAACGCATATAAATCCGGATGCATTTTTTTTTTTTTTTTTTATTAGCGGGTTTTCCCAAAACTTGTGTTGTGGAGTTCAATATCCGCGATGTTGTTCGTTTATTTTAGGCGACCTTGCTGCAAAAAAAAATGCAAAGTTGCAGAAATCTTTCCGTGTTCACATGCTGCAGTTTTTTTATGCCAAAATACATTTTTTTCTGATTATTGCTGCATTTTACCCTTTATTTAATGCAGATTTAAAGCTAAATTTTAATGCAATCTTTTATCACTAAATTTATTTATTTTTTACCAAAAAAAACGCACTGTGTGAACAGGCCCTTACAGCAGACAAACAATCAGGCAAGTTTAGATTATTTTTTTTAAAAATGTCGCAATATTAGAAGAGCACAATCACTGCACTGAAAAAAAAGCGTCATCGCACGACACTTTTCCCATCAGTCTTGTGCACACCTGCAATTTGTAGCCTGCGGCTCTTACAGGTGATGCCGGAGCCCCAGAACACAGAGCAGCCCGCACTGACGCCTCACCTGCGCGACACTGGCGGCCTCAGGAGCCGGGCCGTACTGCATGGAGGTGAAGATCTCCCGCACTGACGGTCAGTCTGTCCCCGTAGAGGCGGCCATGACATTCAGCAATGAGTAACAGCCCGTCAGCCCAGCCAACCACAAGGGGGAGCTCTAACACTGCGGCGCTGCAGAGTACGCACGTCACTTCCGCTGGAAGAAAGTCATATTATTACACACTAACAGGATTGTAATCCTCCATTCACCGCGTCTGGTCCCTATAGGTGTTAGTGTATTTTTTTTATATCTGTAAATTGCTGCGTTGTGCTGTAAAGTACTGTGTGTCAGAAATAGTGAGGGGAGGGAAGGAAAAGGGTCAAACGGAAGTGAGTGTCCGACCCGGAAGTGTGCGCATGCGCGGACACAGCCTGTTGCTGAGGCGTGGTGACGCTGTAGCTGGGTGATTGCAGTCAGAGTAGGGTTGCATCTAGTTTGGAGTTGATTATTTGTGGTCCTCAAACAATCAACTCCATTCTAGCTGATTCACCATTGAGCCGTCTAGTTTGGAGTTGCTTTTTTGTGGTCCTCATTTTATCAGCTCCACTCTAGACGGATCACTACTGAAGTGACTGGATCGAAGCGGATATTTTGTGGTCCTCATTCCAGCATCTCCACTCTAGCTGATTCACTGGTGAAGTGACTGGATCGGGGGGATATTTTGTGGTCCTCATTCCAGCATCTCCACTCTAGCTGATTCACTGGTGAAGTGACTGGATCGGGGGGATATTTTGTGGTCCTCATTTTAGCAGCTCCACTCTAGCTGATTCACTGGTCAGGTGACTGGATCGGAGGGATATTTTGAGGATCTCATTCCAGCATCTCCACTCTAGCTGATTCACTGGTGAGGTGACTGGATCGGAGGGATATTTTGAGGATCTCATTCCAGCATCTCCACTCTAGCTGATTCACTGGTCAGGTGACTGGATCGGAGGGATATTTTGTGGTCCTCATTTTAGCAGCTCCACTCTAGACGGATCACTACTGAAGTGACTGGATCGGGGGGATATTTTGTGGTCCTCATTCCAGCATCTCCACTCTAGCTGATTCACTGGTGAAGTGACTGGATCGGGGGGATATTTTGTGGTCCTCATTTTAGCAGCTCCACTCTAGCTGATTCACTGGTCAGGTGACTGGATCGGAGGGATATTTTGAGGATCTCATTCCAGCATCTCCACTCTAGCTGATTCACTGGTCAGGTGACTGGATCGGAGTTGATCTTTTGATGATCTCTCTGCAGCTTCTCCATTCTAGACAGTTCAGTTTCTACACTGAAGTTCCTCAAAAAATCACCTCCAATGTCCAGAATGGAGCAGATTCCCGGATCCTCATAGCCTGCAATGTAGTGGAATTGGAATGTACACACATTGTAGATATATATCAGCCTTATAATTCTAATGATTTCATGTTTTTATTTTTTAAGTACTTGCTCAAACTGTTATATTTATTACGTATTTCCAAAGGGCAAAATTTTATTTTTTTCATAATTAATCGAACTTGCATTTTATTATCGCTTTTTGTAATATAAATAATCACACACAGCGCTGATCATTCAGTTTTACGTGGGGAAAAACGTAACAGAGCGCAGCAACAGAGTCCTCATAATTTACAACATTGTATTGGAGTGGATTTTTTGAGGACCTTATTTGAGCAACTCCATTCTAGCTGATTCACTAGTGAGCCGTCTAGATTGGAGTGGGTATTTTGAGGATGTTCCTTGTAGCCTACAAACTGTACTGTTTGGTGCTGAGGTGACTGGAATCAAGTTTTTC
This sequence comes from Phyllobates terribilis, assembly GCF_046119375.1. NCBI lineage: Eukaryota > Metazoa > Chordata > Amphibia > Anura > Dendrobatidae > Phyllobates > Phyllobates terribilis. Next base: position 2,741,157 of record NW_027362833.1, read on the forward strand.
AAAGAGTGAGTGGAGCTTCGCAGGGAGAAACATAACAGAGCGCAGCAACAGAGTCCTCATAATTTACAACATTGTATTGGAGTGGATTTTTTGAGGACCTCATTTTAGTAACTCTATTCTAGCTGATTCACCATTGAGCCATCTAGATCGGAGTGGATTTTTTGTGGACATCTTTTAGCAACCCCATTCTCTACCGTCATGGCCAAAAGTATTGAGATTGAGACAAATAGTAATTTTTCCAAAGTTTACTGCTTCATTTTTTGTAATGGCAATTTGCATATACTCCTGAATGTCAAAGAGTGATCAGCTTAACAGCAATTACTGTACTTGCAAAGTCAATATTTGCCCAGAAAATGAACTTTAACCCCCAAAACACATTTCTACATCATTGCAGTCCTGCCTTAAAAGGAGCAGCTAACATCGTTTTAGTGATTGATCCATTAACACAGGTGTGGGTGTTGATGAGGACAGGGCTGGCGATCAATCAATCATGATTAAGTAAGAATGACATCACTGGACACTTTAAAAGGAGGCTGGTTCTTGGTATCATTGTTTCTCTTCAGTTAACCATGGTTATCCCTAAAGAAACACGTGCAGCCATCATTGCACTGCACAAAAATGGCCTAACAGGGAAGAGTATCGCAGCTACAAAGATTGCACCTCAGTCAACAATCTATCGCATCATCAAGAACTTCAAGGAGAGAGCTTCCATTGTTGTCAAAAAGGCTCCAGGGCGCCCAAGAAAGACCAGCAAGCGCCAGGACCGTATCTTAAAACTGTTTCAGCTGCGGGATCGGACTACCAGCAGTGCCGAGCTTGCTCAGGAATGGCAGCAGGCTGGTGTGAGTGCTTCTGCACGCACTGTGAGGCGGAGACTCTTTGAGCAAGGGCTGGTTTCAAGGAGGGCAGCAAAGAAGCCACTTCTCTCTAGAAAAAAACATTAGGGACCGACTGATATTCTGCAAAAGGTACAGGGAGTGGACTGCTGAGGACTGGGGCAAAGTCATTTTCTCTGATGATCCCCTTTTCGACTGTTTGGGACATCTGGAAAACAGCTTATTCGGAGAAGAAGAGGTGAGCGCTACCACCAGTCTTGTCTCATGCCAACTGTAAAGCATCCTGAAACCATTCATGTGTGGGGTTGCTTCTCAGCCAAGGGAATTGGCTCACTCACTGTCTTGCTTAAAAACACAGCCATGAATAAAGAATGGTACCAGAATGTCCTCCAAGAGCAACTTCTCCCAACCGTCCAAGAGCAGTTTGGCGCCCAACAATGCCTTTTCCAGCATGATGGAGCACCTTGACATAAAGCAAAGGTGATAACTAAATGGCTCATGGAACAAAACATAGAGATTTTGGGTCCATGGCCTGGAAACTCCCTAGATCTTAATCCCATTGAGAACTTGTGGTCAATCATCAAGAGACGGGTGGACAAACAAAAACCAACAAATTCTGGCAAAATGCAAGCATTGATTATGCAAGAATGGACTGCTATCAGTCAGGATTTGGTCCAAAAGTTGATTGAGAGCATGCCAGGGAGAATTACAGAGGTCTTGAAGAAGAAGGGGCAACACTGCAAATATTGACTTGCTGCATTAACTCATTCTAACTGTCAATATAACCTATTGGTACTCATAATATGATTGCAATTATATTTCTGTATGTGATATAAACATCAGACAAACACTAATAAAAACCAGAGGCCAGCAGATCATGTGAAAATATAATTTTGGTGTCATTCTCAATACTTTTGGCCATGACTGTACAGTTTCGTGCTGAAGAGACTGGAATTGAGTTTTTCGGAGAGTGAGCGGAGCCTCACGGGGAGAAACGTAACAGAGCGCAGAGACAGATTCCTCATAATTTACCACACTGGATCGGAGTGGCTTTTTTGAGGACCTCATTTGAGCAACTCCATTCTAGCTGATTCACCATTGAGCCATCTAGATCGGAGTGGATTTTTAGATGATCTCCCTGTAGCCTCTATTCTGTACAGTTCATTGCTGACCTGACTAGAATAGAGTTGCTGGAGCGTTTTCCTCATAGGATCAAATCCAATCTAGACGGCTCATGACTGAAACCTCCAGAATGGAGTTAATTCCAGGGTCGGTCTGGCCTGGCGGGAAATCGGGAAATTTCCCGGTGGGCCCCAATATGAGAGTGAGAAAATTGGTGGCGGGGGCCCTTTAAAAATGTGGGCCCTTTAAAAGCGCGGCTGAAGGAAATGTAGCGTCGCGCGCACTGAACATTCATTGGTGACAGCGGGCCTGCAGTGACGTGCATGCAGCATACTTACCACGTGAGTAGTCCCTGAGGATGGACTCTTTCTGGGTGGTGACACGCACTGCGCTCTGCTTTCCCGCTGGCTGGCAGACTGTGGTGTGGTGTCAGGTGACACTGACGCTGACGCCGCTCTCTTCTGGCCACGCTCTGCAGTGCTCTCTCTCAGCTCCGGGGCCGTCCTCCTATGATACGCTGGCGCCAACGAACCCGACGTCTCGCTCTGCTCTCCCTGCTCCCGGGCTTCTGATGTGGTCCCATCCCGGCTCCTTACCTGTTCTGGCCTACTCCCCTGTAGTAATACCTGTTCCGGACCGGGTGGTGGCACCAGCACCGGCGCACCGCCCCCTTCTCTCCTGCTCTGATTCTGGGCTTTTTTATACCGGTTCCGGGGCTGGATATGTGGACAGTGACCGTCCTCTACAGTTCAACTCTCCAACCTGGCCTGGAATTGGAAACAATAACTCCACCTGATGAAGGCAGCAGACCGCTGCAGAAACGCGTTGTGGGCATTAATACTTAAATAAAGAGGTTTGTTTTATCCTTTTCCAGCGCCTTATCCAGTTTCCACTGACCACTTCAATTTGCACACTGGAATTGGAAACAAGGCTGCAGGCCTACAGCTCTCACTGCTTTAATTTCATGTCAAAAGTACCGTGCCAAATATTCAATAAGGTTTTTATGAGTGAGTGTTCCCAGCACTGGCCAACAATAATATAATTTATTTTATACATTATGCATTGCACTCTAGGCCTCCTATATGACATGTAGATCATACTCTTGGCCTCCTATATGACATATACAGACAGTGTATATGCCATATAGGAGGCTGAGAGTGCGGTATGCATTTTATATGAGGCCTAGAGTGCGGGCCTACATGATGTACAATGCACTCGGCCTCCTATATAAAGTATAGACTATAGGAGGCTGAGAGTGCGGTATACGTTTTATATGAGGCCTAGAGTGCGGGCCTACATGATGTACAACGCACTCGGCCTCCTATATAAAGTATAGACTATAGGAGGCTGAGAGTACGGTATACGTTTTATATGAGGCCTAGAGTGCGGACCTACATGATGTACAATGCACTCGGCCTCCTACATAAAGTACATACTGTTTCCACGGACCGTGTGTCCGTGGGCAAAACACGCTGACATGTCAGTTTTTTTTATACACTGCACGGGCCGAAAAACGTCCCGCACACGAGCACACAGATGACGTGCGTGTGTCGTTGGTGTGACACATACCGGCGCCTGGGAATTAGCGGTACAGTTCATGCTGTTCCCAGGTGCTTAAGGAATCAGCGATCAGCGCTAGCAAGGGACAATGTTGAGAGCAGTAGGTTCACCTCCCGATGTTGCCAAAACCTGTAAATATAAGAAAATTTAAAAAAAAATATTCACCTGGCTTGAGGCGACCACACACGCTGAGGAGCTTGACTCCCTGCAGCAAGCAGGCCCCTATGCTCACTGAGCTCAGCATAGGTCGGGGGACCGCTCACTGCAGCAAGTCATTCTCCTACGCTCCTCATCGTGTGTGGTCACTTTAAGCCAGGTGAATATATTGTTGTTTTTTTTAATTTTAGTATTATTTTTACAGGTTTTGGAGACATTTGGAGGTGAATACTACTTTCAACATTGTCTCTTCATTGTCCCTTGCTAACACTGATTGCAGCGCCGGCAGGGGACAGTGATGAGCGATTCCTTCAGCACCCGGTGCTTGGGAACAGCACAAACTGTACCGCTGATTCCCAAGTGGTGGTACGGTATGTGTGATCCTGATGGAGCACACGTATGCCACACTGACACGGATATCTCCGGTACTGTTTTTTCCAGTACCGGAAATATCCGGATGTATGAAAGAGCCCTATGCCATATAGGAGGCCAAGAGTTTGTATGTCACATTGGAGACCAAGAGTGCGGTATACGTTATATATGGGGCCTATATGACATAATAGATCACACTCTCTACCTCCTATATGAAATATAGATCACACTCTTGGACTCATGAATTATACAGTGTATATGTCATATAGGAGGCTGAGAGTGCGGGCCTATATGACGTATACAACACACTCAGCCTGATATATAAAGTATATATTATAGGAGACCGAATGTGCAGTCTGTACGTCATATAGGAGGCCGAGAGTGCGATATATGTCATGTGTGGGGCCAATATGATGTATACCACATAGAAGTGAAGTATGCCGCCACCAGTTCCCAAATCTTCCCAAACGGGTTTTTTAGCCGTTGGCTATCCACATCAGGAGGTGCAATGTCTAAATAAGCAGTGTTAATCAAATGTCCAAGGAAGTATGAAAAAGACAGCACTCACCAATGGATCCCAAAAAAAGATCCTTTTATTTCAGATTCAGCGTACAGACGTTGTGGCTGTCACCCCTCCTCTTTATAATGCCCCATGCAAGATGTCACCCCCTCTCTCTATAATGCCCCAAACAGGTTGTCACCCCCCCTCTTTATAATCCCCAATCAGGATGTCACCCCCCCTCTTTATAATGCCCCATTCAGGATGTCACCCCCTCTCTTCATAATGCCCCATGCAGGATGTCACTCCCCTCTGTTTATAATGCCCCATGCAGGATGTCACCCCCTCTCTTTATAATGCCCCATGCAGGATGTCACCCCCTCTCTTTATAATGCCCCATGCAGTATGTCACCCCCTCTCTTTATAATGCCCCATGCAGGATGTCACCCCCTCTCTTTACAATGTCCTATGCAGGATGTCACCCCCCTCTCTTTATAATGCCCCATGCAGGATGTCAGCCCCCCTCTCTTTATAATGCCCCATGCAGGATGTCACCCCCTCTCTTTATAATGCCCCATGCAAGATGTCACCCCCCTCTCTTTATAATGCCCCATGCAGGATGTCACCCCCTCTCTCTATAATGCCCCATGCAGGCTGTCACCCCCTCTCTCTATAATGCCCCATGCAGGATGTCACCCCCCCTCTCTTTATAATGCCCCATGCAGGATGTCACCCCCCCTCTCTTTATAATGCCCCATGCAGGATGTCACCCCCCCTCTCTTTATAATGCCCCATGCAGGATGTCACCCCCCCATATTATGCCCCATGCAGGATGTCACCCCCCCCCCCCCCATATTATGCCCCATGCCTCCATACATTAAAAAAAAAATCAAATACTCACCTCCCTCCTCACCTGCTGCAGCTGCTCGGGTCGGGACTCCAGCGTTGGCGGCGTCTTTCCGCTCTGTGCTCCCTGTGACAGCTCAGGGGGAGGGCGCGGTGGAAAGACTTCACCGCACCCTCTGACCTGAGACGTCACAGAGAGTGCAGAGCAGGAAGACGGCGGATCTGCAGAGGCACGGGGAGAGGTAAGTATCCGGCTGCCGGGGCCCTGAGCAAGCGGGGGAGAAGGGCGGGCGCTGACACCGCTCTCCTCCACCCATAGCCCAACGGGGTGCGCGACCGCCAGTGGGCCCCCCTGCCTGCTCAGGGCCCCGGCACTTGCCCGGGTGCGCCGGGTGCTGACGCCGGCCCTACTTATATCCTACCTGCCTTTTCAATCATAGGGGCGTGCTTGTCATATTCAGTCAAGGGCGAGCGCAGCATTCACTCACTGCTGGCGCCGTCCATGTATTTGAATCCTGTTCCTGACCAGCGCTGATATTGTGGGACGCAGGCGCACTTGTAGATGTCCGGCCGCCTGCGCAGTGAGGCTCTGTGATTACCAGATTCACTGCGCATGGCACCCCAGTCCGACCCTGTATGAGGCCTTTACATGGTATCAACGCCTGCGATGAGAACGCCACATCATAGTAATAGCAGAATCACAAATATAAGATTATATGAACAGATTAAAGCAAGATTTCTATTGCTGGCTGCAGAATGAGTTAACTGGGATATCATCAGTGAGTTTGATCTGACTGGAGAAGTAACTACTCTTGTTTTTATTCTTTTGAGCTCCATTCAGCTAATTTATGATTTATCACCTTCCCTGAGCATACATGGAAATCATGGGGTCCCATAGCAGAAGTAATAATTAAGCCCCCACAAAAAAACATTAATATTCAGCGGGGTCACAGAAGAGCATACCTCACAAGTTTGCAACCCTTCCATAGTAATTTTGCCCCAATTGAAGCCCCCTAGTGTTCCCACGTACTAAGATACTCCTTTAATGGCCAAAAATGTGCCCCCAAACACAGTAAGATACCCCCACAGTGAATTTCTCCACTGTACCCTCCACACATACAGTATGATGACTCTACCGTACCCCCGCAAAGTATGATAAACCCCAGTGACCTCTACACAGTATGATGGCCCCCGCATAACCCTCCACACAGTATAATGGACCCCGCACAGCCCTCCACACTGTATAATGGTCCTCATACAGTGTAATGGCCCCCACTATCCACCCAAGCAGTATAATGACCCCCATCAGCCACTTATACAGTATAATGCCCCTCACCACACAGCCCTCCAAATAGTATAATGGCCCAAACACAACGCTCCAAATAAAATAATAGTCCTCACATAAGCCTCTAAACAATATAATAGTCCCCACCCAGCCCTCCAAATAATATAATGGACCCCACATAGGCCTCCAAATAGTATAATAGTCCCCATACAGCTCTTCAAATAATAGAACGGTCCCCACATAGCCCTCCAAATAGTATGATAGCCTGACACATAGCCATTCAAATAGTAGTATAATGGCCCCCACAGAGCACTACAAATAGTATGATGCTCCCCACATAATCCTCCAAATAGTAGAATGATGGCCCCCACATAGTTCTCCAAATAGTATGATGGTCCCCAAGACAGCCCTAAAATTAGTATTTTAGCACCCCAAATATGATGATGCCCCCCAAATAACCCTTCAAATAATATGATGGCCTCCAAGTAGCCCTACAAATAGTATCATGGCCTTCCAGTTTGCCCTCCAAATAATATGATGGCCCTCACAAACTACTTATTAATTAAAAAAAAAATACTCACCTCTCCCCATTCCCCTGCTGTTCTGGTCTTTGCAGCATGTGGTTTGAAACTATGCTCAGCTCGGCACAGTGGACGCGATTTTGGGACGTTATCACGTCCACTGAGCTGAGACATCAGAAGCACAGAGGAGAATGATGGAGGAGGGAGCAGACGGTTCCCTCCTCCATCATTCCTTTCAATTGTATCTGCATCCAGAATGTGGATACAGTTGAAAGTGTGATGCTGGATGCGGGGGGCCCGATGCCTGTGCTGACATCGCCACCTGTCTCACAGTTGCAAAGCAGCTGCGGGGTCTGCCATTATTAGCGGTATGCCAGTGCCATTGTTATGTGACATGAGCCCCGGGAGAGCCAGTGCCGAGACAGCTGGTACAACACCAACACCGAAGGTGAATATAAGTGTTATTTTACTGGGGAGAAACATAGGGATTTAGAAGGGGTTGTCTGATTAGTGGACATCCCCTTTAAGTAATCAAGTTCATTAAAGGGGTTGTCCACTACTGCACATCCCCAGCTTATTACATTTAGGACTTCAGCACCGCTTTTTCCGGACATTGCTATGACTTGTTATGTCCTCTGCAGCCAATTAGCAGATGTTGGTCAATAGTCTGTCAGGACGGACATCTGCTCTGAAGAAATAGAGTTTTTGAGACTTGTAGACATTATGGAATAACGTCCATAAAAATATCCCAAGCCGGTATTGGTCCTCCAAGAAGCATGAAGCCCTCGCTGCTACTAACTTACTCCCATACCTGGATCTACCTAGATGATGAAAACACTTGGACTGTAAGGTACAAATCAGGTGAAATTATGAAACCTGGAGGGAATGTCACTTCAGGTTGTGCGTAGATATCCGTAGATAGAAGTCGTTATTTATCCGCCATTAATGAAATGTTTTGTCCATTTTTGCTCCACAAATCTGAGGCCGATGAATGGGGGAATGGCACCAATGCTATGGAGAATGCCTTGAAAATTGAAAAGGGCGTAAATAAGGCTCTGCTGGACCTCCACAAGATTGCTATGGACCATGCGGACCCTCATGTAAGTGACTCCCCCATAGCGTATAGATACCGCGTGTTCATTTTATAAAATATCCTCCATGAAGGAACAGTTCATGTATCTTCTGTGACCTCCATATTGTGCTGTTCCTGGAAATGTAATACCACCTGACTACTAGATGTCACGTTCCCCTTTATAATGGGGGGTGTTCCAACACAAGCTGCATATTATGGCACTGTTATAAAGCTATGGGACAATTCATTAGTGTATTTGCACCTTTTTTTTCTAGTTTTTAGTGTTTTTCATTTGCGCCTTGTTCTTCTTTTAATTTGCGCCTTTTTGAAGTCTGCAGCGTTCCCTTTTTTTTCATTGATCATTATGGGGTTTCCGGCTAATTATCTAATTGTGACTTTTTAAAAAGTTGTCACATTTTTACTCAAATATATTTCAAGTGATTTTGTGTTCTGTAGTCCGGGAGGTTTTTTTGCACAAACTTTGCAACATTTTAGCATGCCACTTTTTTGTGATACAAAGACACAAAAAGGTTTAAAGACAAAAAAAATACAGTTTTGATTTTGGGCAAAATCCATGAACCAGGTGCGCCACTTTCAGGAATTTGGCACAAAAAAATCAAATGATACAAAAGAGAAAAGGGACTTGAAAAAATACAATGTTGTATTGGGCCCTATGACGGCACAGCACAGATTTTAGTAAAGGTAAAAGGTAAAAAACAAGCAAAATGATGACTCGGACCCTCTGATTTTCGAGGTATAAGACTACGTCCCCACAATGAGCTTCTAGTGAGTTTTAGATATAGCAGATTTTCTGCCCCATTAAGTAAAATAGGTTACTTGAATTTTTTTCGAAAATATACAGCATAAAAAACTCACCCAAAACTCATTGTGAGAACGTAGCCTAAGGGTATGTGCACATCATTTAGACGCCGGTGAGTTGTCCTTGGTGAAGCTCTGCCACCGGTGGTTTTCACTCTATACTTTAAAGGGAACCTGTCATGTCCCTAAACGCTATTAACCTGCAGATATGGGGTTAATCTGCAGGTTTATAAAGCTGCCGGGCGTCTTACTGAAAGGCCGGCTAGCGGGAGGAAATGCACTTTATTCCCCACGGCAGCCTCCAGCTTTCAGTCATAGAGGCGCGGCCGGCGTGGCTTCAGTCATTGTTCAGTACATAGTGAGCGGCGGCTATAACCGCACCCTGGCACTGACTGACAGCCGGCTAAGCGGCCCCTGTAACCGCTCCCTGTAAAGACTGACAGCCGGATCTGTACTGATGTACTGCTGAGCTGTCAGTCAGTGCCGGGGCGTTGTTACAGCTGCCGATCCCTGTATATTGAGCGGTATCTGAAGTTGCGCCGGAAGTGTGGCACCCCAGGGGTCTGGTTTCCACAGTAATAGCAATATTACGTCTGTGAGCAGGTGGGAGGTTTCCTGGTCAGACATCCTATGCATGCCACACCTCCTGCCCAGTCCTGGGAGGGGAAGAACTTCCCCTATATAAAGCTGGGGCTGAGGCAGGGTTACAAGAGAGTGAGAGAACACAGACAGAGACACAGTCTGGTCTGTAGTGGAGCAGCTTTAGGAGCAAGAAAGATCAGGAGCTGTGTGGGAGCTGTGCTAAAAGAGATCAGGGGCTGGAAGCTGTAGAGCTCGCCCTGATTGAAGAGTTCTTACCGGACCCGGAGTCCGAGGCTGTGGGGACTAATCCTTACCCAGCAGCAGAAACCACCCGGCAGGGGATTTCAGGTCCTCTGGCCAAGAAACCCGAAGGCACGGTCACACGCAAGGGACCAGCACCGCCGTCGTGGAGCGGAAGCTACCAGAAGGCCCCGAGTCACCGGCCATACGGGTGAGCACCACACGGTACACTCAGGGATGTGGGCTACTTTTACCCGCCTCTAGCAAGGTAGCCAGAAGAGTACGATTAGTTGGGGAGGCCTACAACTCCGCCTGGCCAGGGAAGATTCCATCTGCTCACGGACTGACCAGGCCCCGATCGCTAGCCAGTACTCCGGGAGGGTCTACCTTTGCCACCAGTAAAGACCCTGAACTACACCGCACCGTCTCTGAGTGTTTCATCATCCACGTCCGCTGCCCTGAGGCCATACCCCTCCCGTTGGGGGTTATACCATCCCCGCTGCACAACCGTACCACCGGCCTCAGCGGTCTGCCCTGCAGCGGCGGTCTCATGACCGCATTCAACGGGTGGCGTGGTCGAGCAATATAACATCTACTGCTAAATACTGCCGCTCAGTTTGACTCCCTGGGCACGGACCGGGTCACCGCCACGAGACTACTACCCCCATCTGATCCGGCTCCGGGTAAGCCCCCGTGCGCGCGATGCCACACGACACAGCAGGCCCAGGGGCGCGTCAACTTTTGGCGTAGTCGGCAGGATTCCGTGCCCGCAACCACCGGGTACTGCGCGCCTGAAAAAGAGACTTTTAAACTTACCTGTGGTGAAGATTCCCGCCATCCGACGCCATCTTCCACCTCCTTCCCGCCATCCGTGGAGTTTTCCCGCCGTTGGACGCCATCTTCTGCCTTCTTCCCGCCATCCGTGGAGTTTTCCCGCCGTTGGACGCCATCTTGAAGACGCCGCGCAGGAAGAAGAGGGGCGTGGACTCCGAAAAGCCCGCGAGAACTGAAGCCCCGCCTCACGTCCGGACGTTGCGTAAGGTCCTGGAAGGAGCCCAGCAGACGCCGATGTCATAGGAGTGCGACGGAAGGTCCTCGACCCTGACGATCCACTGCGGAGCCGCGGCCTACGGAAGAGGATCATCGCAAGGTAGGCCACGGTCCACTAGGGGGGAGGAAGATGTCGGATACGGAGGAGAGCTTCACTGCCGCAGCCACCGCCAGCGCCACCGCTGCTGCGGTCATGCCTTTCACTATGCCCTATATCCCGGGGGCAGCCTGGCTACCCCAGTACTCAGGGGAGTCACATACCCTGAATGACTTTAGAGAAAAGCTGGATAGCCTCTTCCAGGTGTACCCCCTCACAGAAGAGCAAAAAGTGAGCATCCTGGTGGCCCAACTAACCGGGGCAGCCCAAAGGGAGGTAAAGTCCTGGCCGCCTGGGAGGAGGACTGTCGCAGGGATATTAACCCGGCTGAAGGACACCTTTGATACCCGCACCTCAGCTGAGATTAAGCTTAGATTCTACGGGTGCAAACAGCGAGCACATGAGAATATAAGGGACTATGCACTAAACCTACAAGAGGCCCTGAGAGCCATTAAGCAGACCGACCCTGACGGCGTGGGAAACGAGGACAGGCTGTTGACCGAACAATTTATAGAGGGACTATATTGCAATGCCCACCGAACCCAGTTGCGGGCAATGGCCTTACAGGATCCTCATCTGGACTTTGCACAGTTCAAGGACAGAGCCATTCGGGTGCTCCGAGAACCGGCACCGGGTGGCGTTGTGACCCACAGGCGCCCTACTACCGTTTACCACCAGGAGGCGGCGCCCTTGTCGGCAGGGCCTGTGGGGGCTGATGCGCAGGCTTTGAACAATGACCCGGCTCCAGACCTGCACCATCAGGTCCAAGAGCTAGCTAAAAGCGTAGCTGCGCTAACCCGAACTGTGCAGTCTTTACAGGTTGCTGCTCCAGGGAAGATCCAGCTGGCATCCGGACCGGAGGACATCCCGTGGCGTCGACCAAGGAGGACCCCACCGGCCAGAGGAAGACCCAGCGACCGATACAACGAGGACGGACAGCCCATCTGCCGCCGCTGCAATCAACCCGGACATATGGCAAGGTACTGTCCTTTAAACTGGCACAACCTCGGGTAGAGGGCCAACCCCTAGGAATAAGATCACCAGGCCCATCGAACTGGCGTGACAAATATGTGGGAGGACGTCCAGTCTTGCCTGTGGTACTGGATGGCATTCCTATGAGTGCCCTACTTGACACCGGGTCACAGGTCACCACCATCCCGTACGTGCTCTTCAAGCAGTACTGGAATGACTCGGATATAACCCGCTACCCTGACGACGACTTGAGTATCATCGCCAGCAATGGTCAACCCGTGCCACAGATCGGATTCAAAGAGATGACCATTAAAATCGGTAGAGTCGAACTGGCAGCACAGGGACTGATCATTGTAGACATTGACAAGCGCGAGAGTCACCCAAAGATAACGCTAGGAACTAATGTGATTGAAAATTGTCTTGCAGAGGTGATTTTCATTTTACAGCAGGTTGCCAAGAACGCCAGCTCCGGCCAGCAGCGAGTGCTCCAAAAAGAGATCCGGGCACTGATGCGGCGGCAACAGGTGGAACTCTCCGGTGGTGAGATTGGAAGCGTGAGAATGTGTGACCCTTTCCCTATTGCCATGCCCCCAAAAAGTGAAATGATGATTTGGTGCCGGGCAGCTATTGGTCTAAGAGGTAGAGACTACCAAGCAATGGTAGAACCCGTCTACTCAGACAGTAGGCCCACCATTTTGACAGCACGGGGGGTGGTTGATGTACGCCATGGGAGGGTGCCCGTTCGCATAATAAACATCGGGAAGAGAGAAGTACACCTGCCCCGGTATGCCACGCTAGCTAAATTGTTCACCATAAACCAGAATTCTGTACAGGCCGTGGAACCCTTGCCTCCATCTCAACCAGAGGAAGGTAACGACTCTAAGAAAACAATAGAGGACTGGTGTCAGCAACTACATTTGGGTACTGACTCCACTCCCTCACACCAGAAACAGGGAGTCTATCGGGTGGTTCAAGAGTACGAGAGAGTGTTTAGTAAACACCCGTTAGACTTCGGGCGAGTAAAGGGGGTAGAACACCATATCCCCACGGGAGACCATCCTCCCATAAAGGAGAGATACCGACCCGTACCCCCTGCACACTACCAATACGCCAAGGGGATGCTTAGAAACATGAAGGAGGCTGGGGTAATTAGGGATAGCTGTAGCCCCTGGGCAGCTCCACTGGTTTTGGTTAAAAAGAAAGACAACACCATGAGAATGTGTGTAGATTACCGGAAAATCAACCGTATCACACACAAAGATGCGTACCCCTTACCAAGGATAGAGGAGTCTTTGGCTGCTTTAAGATCTGCTAACTTCTTCTCTACTTTGGATCTCACTAGCGGGTCCTGTCAGGTTCCTGTAGCAGAGGCGGACCGGCAGAAGACCGCATTCACCACCCCGATGGGACTTAGCGAGTTTACCTGCATGCAGTTTGGACTCTGCAACGCACCAGGAACCTTCCAACGGTTGATGGAATGCTGTCTGGGACACCGAAACTTTGAGACGGTCCTGTTATACCTGGACGATGTCATCGTCTACTCCAAGACCTACGAGGACCACCTGAAACACCTGGCAGAAGTGTTCGAAGCCCTGGCAAACTACGGCCTGAAGGTGAAACCCTCCAAGTGTCACCTCCTGAAACCAAAGGTGCAGTACCTGGGACACGTGGTGAGTGCTGACAGAGTGGCTCCCGACCCTGATAAGATCACCACAATTAAGGAATGGCCAAGCCCCTCCAGCGTAAAGGAAGTGCGGCAGTTCCTCGGGTTGGTAGGCTACTACCGAAGGTTCATTCCGGGTTTCACCAAAAAGGCAGCTCCTATGCAGGACCTCCTGATAGGCCAGTCCAGGAAGGCCAAGAACCAGAAGCCGCCCTTCAGATGGGAGAAGTTGGAAGAAGAGTCCTTCCGCCAGCTGAAGATGGCCCTCAAGGGGGATGAAATCCTGGCGTACCCTGATTACAGCCAGCCCTTTATCCTCTACACCGACGCAAGTAACATCGGGCTAGGAGCCGTACTGTCCCACATCCAGCAGGGGAAAGAACGGGTAATTGCTTACGCCAGCCGAAAACTGCGACCCACCGAAAGAAACCCTGAGAATTACAGCTCATTCAAGCTAGAATTCCTGGTAGTGGTGTGGGCAGTCACCGAACGCTTTAAGCACTACCTCGCCTCTTCCCGGTTCACCGTGTACACGGATAACAACCCGTTGACACACCTGGATACGGCAAGACTCGGTGCCCTGGAGCAGAGATGGATGGCCCGCCTGTCCAACTTTGAGTTCACAATCAAATACCGGGCAGGACGCTCCAATACCAACGCGGATGCCTTGTCCAGAATGCCAAACCTACCGGACGTGGGGGAAGATCCAGAGGAACTGGAAGAAGTTGAACTTCCCGCGTTCCGCCGGCATGGGACTATCCAGTATTCCCACCGTGTAAGGAGTAAGCAATCCGCTACGTTCAACCCCTTACCTCATTACAACTGGGCGGAAACGCAAGACAGTGACCCCGCCGTCCGACTGGTGAAGGAGATGCTGACTCAGCCAGATGCCCGCCTTGACCCAGACGCTCCGGAGGAGGCCAAGCAACTGTGGATTGAGAAGAGTCGACTGTTCCTTTACAAGGGGAAGTTGTGCCGCAGAATGGTTAACTCCCGGACGCATGAACTGATCTGGCAAGTAGTGGTGCCAAGAAGAGACGCGGCTATGGTGCTGGAGGCATACCACAACGGAGCTGGGCACTTCGGATGGAAGAAGCTGGAGTTCCTGCTGCGTGCGCGGTTCCACTGGGTAGGCATGAGAGGAATCATCGAGAGGTGGTGCAGAGACTGTGGCCCGTGCCACCTAAGAAGGAAGGACCGTGCCAGCCAGAAGACTCCCTTGCAGCCCATCATCACCCGACAGCCACTGGAACTGGTAGCCCTGGACCATGTGAAACTGGCTCCAAGCAGATCTGGGTATGTCTACGCCCTCACAATCGTAGATCATTACTCCCGGTTCCTGGTGGTGGTCCCGGTCAAGGACTTAACGGCTCAAACAGCAGCTAGAGCTTTCCAGCAGCACTTCTGCCGTCCACACGGATACCCAGAGCAGGTGCTGACGGACCAAGGACCAGCCTTTGAAGCGGAAGTCTTCCAGGAGTTCTGTACTCTGTATGGCTGCCGGAAGATAAGAACAACACCCTATCATCCGCAAACCAATGGGCTCTGCGAGAAAATGAACCAGGTGGTGATAGATCTTCTGAAAACATTGCCCCTGGAAGAACGCAGTCTGTGGCCTGAGAAACTGCCTGATCTGGTGGACCTATACAACCACATCCTGGTAGGTTCTACCAACTGTACCCCGGCTTACCTAATGAGAGCAAGACCTGGTAAGCTTCCTGTTGATCTGGAGATGGGAGTCCTGACACCCGAGGACACTTCACCAGAAGCAGACTGGGACACAGAAAGGCAGCAGCAGTACCGGAAAGTACAGGAGAGCGTGGAGCGAAGTCTCTGTCAAGCTAGAGAAAGACAGGAGAAGACTTACAACCAGTATGCTCCCGCTGTTCCCCTGGTACCTGGAGAGCAGGTCTTGAAGAGGAAGAGACGCCTCCACAAGTTGGACGACCAGTGGGAGAAGGACCCGTACACCGTACTGCCCTCAAGCCATGAGAACCCGAAAGTCTGCATAATCAGTAAGGACGGAGGAGAAACCACAGCCATTGTCTCCCGAGATCACCTGAAGAAGTGTCCCGAACAGCTACGAAGCCCTGAAGAAGAACAAGAAGACCCTCGACCCGCAGAGGAAAGGGAAGATATGGTCAGTACTGTGCTCGGAGACTTCCCTCGGTCTTGGACTCAAGTCAATGGCGCTGTTGTGGTACCCGTCCTCACCTTCCTCCAACCAGCATCTCAAGTACCTACAGAGAAACAGGTAGAGCTGGAAGAGCAGCCGGTCCAGGAGGCAGAAGACCCCACACAAGCAGACCAGGAGGATCAACCCTCTGCTTATAGTGAGCCTGCCGTGCCCCTAGTGAGCCAAAGAGCCCGTAGACAGCTGCCCAGTTTACCTTTGACAGCTCCTACACCCCGTAGCTCAGGACCAGTCAGTCAGCTCCGTAGGTCCACTAGAGCCACTAGAGGCCAGTTGCCCATACGTTGGAGGATCTAAGTGTTTAGACTGTTTATTTGTATTTACCTGTTTTCTGTTACCTGTAAATAATTGTGTATTTTTAGTTATTTTATAGGTGTCATTTAGGGATTATCCGGAATCCTTTGTACATATGTTTGGAGCGTAACCCAGGAAAGGACAAAGACTGTTAAGGACTCGGGGCAGGACAGACCCCTACCTGGTTACGGCTCCCGGTCTCTTGGTGAAATGGACACCTTTGTTTTCTTCAAAGACTGCACCCGGTTGCGGACATGCCGTGACCATCCTAATGTGTTCTTCTTTATTGTACTGTTTCTGTTTTTACTTGTTATGTTTTACAAAAATATGTTTAGTCCCGGAGTACTAAATTTTACTAGGGGGGAATGTGGCACCCCAGGGGTCTGGTTTCCACAGTAATAGCAATATTACGTCTGTGAGCAGGTGGGAGGTTTCCTGGTCAGACATCCTATGCATGCCACACCTCCTGCCCAGTCCTGGGAGGGGAAGAACTTCCCCTATATAAAGCTGGGGCTGAGGCAGGGTTAGAAGAGAGTGAGAGAACACAGACAGAGACACAGTCTGGTCTGTAGTGGAGCAGCTTTAGGAGCAAGAAAGATCAGGAGCTCTGTGGGAGCTGTGCTAAAAGAGATCAGGGGCTGGAAGCTGTAGAGCTCGCCCTGATTGAAGAGTTCTTACCGGACCCGGAGTCCGAGGCTGTGGGGACTAATCCTTACCCAGCAGCAGAAACCGCCCGGCAGGGGATTTCAGGTCCTCTGGCCAAGAAACCCGAAGGCACGGTCACACGCAAGGGACCAGCACCGCCGTCGTGGAGCAGAAGCTACCAGAAGGCCCCGGGTGGATCAGGGAAATGCTGTAGATATAGTATATCTTGACTTCAGCAAAGCATTTGACAAAGTATCTCACACCATCCTTATTGAAAAAATGACCAAGTATGCAATGGACCAGGCAACTGTTAGGTGGATTCATAACTGGCTTAGTGATCGGACTCAAAGGGTGGTTGTAAATGGCTTCACATCCAGCTGGATGAATGTCTCAAGTGGGGTACCACAGGGCTCCGTCCTGGGACCTGTATTGTTCAACATCTTTATCAATGATTTAGATGAAGGAATTGAGGGTAAACTGATTAAATTTGCTGATGACACAAAGCTAGGAGGGATAGCTAATACTAGAGAAGAGAGAGAGAGGATTCAAAAAGACCTAAATAAACTGGAGCAGTGGGCAGCAACCAATAGAATTGTTTTTAACAGGGAAAAATGCAAAGTACTACATCTGGGCAATAAAAATGAAAAAAGCATATACAGAATGGGAGGAATAGAGCTAAGCAACAGTACATGTGAAAAAGACTTAGGTATACTAATAGATCATAGACTGAACATGAGTCAACAGTGTGATGCAGCAGCAAAAAAGGCAAATATAATTCTGGGATGTATTAACAGATGCATACAGTCTAGATCACGTGAAGTCATTATCGGTCTTTACTCCTCTTTGGTCAGACCTCATCTGGAATACTGTGTACAGTTTTGGGCACCACATTTTAAAAAAGACATAGACAAACTGGAGCAAGTTCAGAGAAGAGCGACCAGAATGGTGACTGGTCTGCAAACCATGTCCTATGAGGAACGGTTGCAGGATTTGGGAATGTTTAGCTTGCAAAAAAGAAGACTGAGAGGAGACTTAATAGCTGTCTACAAATATGTCAAGGGCTGTCACATTGTAGAAGGATCATCTTTATTCTCATTTGCACAAGGAAAGACTAGAAGCAATGGGATGAAACTAAATGGGAGGAGACACAGATTAGATATTAGAAAAAACTTTTTGACAGTTAGGGTGATTAATGAGTGGAACAGGCTGCCACGAGAGGTGGTGAGTTCCCCTTCAATGGACGTCTTCAAACAGAGGCTGGACAGACATCTGTCTGAGATGATTTAGTGAATCCTGCTTTGAGCAGGGGGTTGGACCAGATGACCCAGGAGGTCCCTTCCAACTCTACCATTCTATGATTCTATGATTCTATGAGTCACCGGCCATACGGGTGAGCACCACACGGTACACTCAGGGACGTGGGCTACTTTTACCAGCCTCTAGCAAGGTAGCCAGAAGAGTACGATTAGTTGGGGAGGCCTACAACTCCGCCTGGCCAGGGAAGATTCCATCTGCTCACGGACTGACCAGGCCCCGATCGCTAGCCAGTACTCCGGGAGGGTCTACCTTTGCCACCAGTAAAGACCCTGAACTACACCGCACCGTCTCTGAGTGTTTCATCATCCACATCCGCTGCCCTGAGGCCATACCCCTCCCGTTGGGGGTTATACCATCCCCGCTGCACAACCGTACCACCGGCCTCAGCGGTCTGCCCTGCAGCGGCGGTCTCATGACTGCATTCAACGGGTGGCGTAGTCGAGCAATATAACATCTACTGCTAAATACTGCCGCTCAGTTTGACTCCCTGGGCACGGACCGGGTCACCGCCACGAGACTACTACCCCCATCTGATCCGGCTCCGGGTAAGCCAACGTGCGCGCGATGCCGCACGACACAGCAGGCCCAGGGGCGCGTCAGAAGCTTTAACCCCTTTCTGACATTGTGCATAATAATACGTCCCTGTGCCCTGGGCCTTATGGACCAGGTACGTATTATTACGACACAGGCTGTGCGGGATCAATCGCCACCGGTTGTCAGCTGATTTTGACAGCTGACACCCGGCACTTTAACCCCCTAAATGCTGCGATCGCAGCATTTAGCAAGTGAGTGGAGGGACAGAAGCACCTCTGCTCTTGGATCGGAGACCCTGCGCTGTCCTCACGGGGTCCCGATCGTTGCCATGGTGACACGATGTCATCATGACGACACCTGTGTCACCAGGCACCAGCAAGTTAGTTTGACCATGCGCAGTGCATGATCAAACTAGCTTGTGTCTGCAGCACTGACAGTTTACAAGGTATAGCAGTGATCCTGCACTGCTATACCTTAGAACTGCGATCAGCCTGCTGAAAGTGAAAGTCCCATAGTGGGACAAAGTAAAAAAAGTGAAAAAAAAGTTGTAAAAATATTTTTTTAAAAATAAAAAAATAATAAAAAAATAAAATATTATTATGAAGAAAAACAATAAGAGTACACATATTTAGTATCGCCGCATCCGGAACGACCTGATCTATAAAACTGTCCCACTAGTTAACCCCTTTAGTGAACACAGTAAAAAAAAAAGAATCAAAAAACAGTGCTTTATCATCATACCAACGAACAAAAAGTGGAATAAAACGCGATCAAAGAGACGAATATAAATAAAAATTATACCACTGAAAACATCATCTTGTCCCACAAAAAGCAAGCCACCATACAGCTCCATCAGCCAAAAAATAAAAAAGTTATAGCTCTTAGAATAAAGCGATTTTTTCTATGAAATAGTTTTTATTGTGTAAAAGCGCCAAAACATAAAAAAAGATATAAATGCAGTATGGCTGTAAATGTACTGACCCGAGGAATAAAGCTGCCTTATTAATTTTACCACACGCAGAGCTGCATAAAAAAAACTAAAAAAACAATTACTGAATTGTTGGTTTTTGTTTATTCTGCCTCCCAAAAATCAGAATAGAAAGCGATCAAAAAATGTCACATGCCCGAAAATGGTACCAATAAAAACATCAACTTGTCCCGCAAAATACAAGCTATCACATAACTCTGTCGACCGAAATATGGAAAAATTATAGCTCTCAAAATATGGCGATGCAAAAACTAGTCTTTGCAAAAAAAAAAGTTTAGTGTGTGACAGCTGCCAAATGTAAAAACCCGATATGAATCTGGTATCACTGTAATCGCACCGACCCGAAGAATAAAGTCATCTAATCACTTAAACCGCACGAGGAACGGTGTAAATAAATAAATAAAACCAATTCTTCACCTGCTGTTGGTTTGTTCATTCAGCCTCCCAGAGTTCGCAATATGGCTCTGCCCACATTTATCCTGTGCTCTACGCTCAGCGCTTACACCGGGGTTTCCATGTAAATCTCTGAAATACGTGATCCAGACGGAGCCTCCGGCGGAAGATTCCCTGTAATGAGGCAGATGGAGGCACCGTCTGGCCTGTGATCCCACGGTGTCCGTCTTTTTATTAGGCGTGAATAAAAGTGCCGTCGGCCACAGTTTTGCGAGCCTCTGATAAAAAGAATGTAGCACCCTGAGGATTCGGCTGCTACAGGAGTGTTGCACCTCAGCCAGAGGTGTGATATTCCACTCCCGGGTAAGGAAGGAGTGTGGAACTGAGCTCGGTAGGCTGCATGCACTACACACATCCCATTTCCGAGGGGCAGGCCGACGGTACTCCCACTTGGAAATGTGCAGGTACGACCGTGTCTGTCCCTGGCTGGAGTGGGAGGGGGTTGGAACATCCCTGTAGTGTAGGGGCAGATAGGGGGAGCAGTCTGGGTAGTGTTAGGAGCTCATTGGGTGCTGGTCACCTGAGCTCACACATAGAGGGATATATAAGGTGGGCACCAACTAAGATCAGGGTCAGTTGTAGAGAGCCAGTCAGAGAGTCAGGAGGAGAGGAGAAGAGCGGCCCAGAGTGAGAGAGAGGAGAAGTGAAAGAAGGACCCAGAGGGGGAGAGAAAGGACTCCAAGATCCCAAATATAATCAACGGGTGAAGAGTCAGCAACAGGGTACCGGATCCCAAACTGGTGGGGGCAAAAGCACACCCTAGCCAGAGACCGGAGGCCGTGGGCAGCATCTGCCACGGCCACCCACTACATCCACCCCGAAGGCAAACCACGTGAAGGGTCAGGGAACCTAAGGCCAAGGGTCTCCCAACAGAAGGCCCGAGGGAGCTGGACCTAGGTGGATCCCTGGTGGGGACGGCCAGAGGAAAGGACAGAAGGAGAGCTCAGGGCCACGCTCCGGACTTGTTTGGGGGTTGGCCGGATCCAGGACCTGGTGGACGCAGCACGGCTCGAGAGGTCACTTGAAGCTGGAGTGACCGGAACATCTGCAGTGAGTAAACACCCTGAACTGCATAACCCGACTCTGTCTCTGATTGCCGTCTGCACTGCACCACCACAACCCCCATCCTCTGCACCTGACCCCCTGAGGCTATACCCCTCCCGTTGGGGGTTATCCTACCAAGCTGCACCAACACCATCAGCCTCAGCGGACCCTGCTGCAGCGGCGGCCGTAGTGACCGCAACACAACGGGTGGCGTAGTCGACATAAAGAACTTTCAGTAACATCTGTAGGACTGCCACACACTGAGCTTGACACCCTGGGCACGGACCGGGTCACAGCCGCTCGGAGACTACAACCCCCATCTGATCCGGCTCCGGATATTCCCCTAAAAGAATATGGCCCAGGGGGCGCGTCAACTTTGGCGTAGTCGGCAGGATTACGTGCCCGCAACAACCGGGTACTGCGTGCCTGAAGAAAAGTACACCGTTACCTCAAAAAGAAGTCTCCCGCCGGTTCCGGAGGGTCCCCGCCATCGGACCCCATCACCAGTCGTTTCCCGCCGGTTGTCCGCCATTTCCAGCTTTTTCCCGCCATCTGCAGAGTTTCCCGCCACTGGGAGACGATTCCCGCCATTTCCAGCTTTTTCCCGCCTTGGAAGAGCAGCGGACGCCATTATGGGCGTGCCGAAGGAGGGCAAGAGGCCACCTCCCATCGTGGGCCAGGACCGAAAATGGCGCCAAAAGTGGAAACCGCCCCCACCAACAGAGACTGTGATGCTAGAGGTGTCTGTCAGCGTGAAAGAACTGCCCCTGGAGCTGACAGTCACCAAGTTGCCCCGGGACCGCCCTCGAAGTGGGAGGAGACCAAAGAAAAGAACGAAGATGGGTGCCGCCTGGAGGAGTCTGGAGCGAGCGCACCCGGAGGCAAGAAGCCTGGAGAAGAGTATCGGAGGAGCTTACCCAGAGATGGAGAGAAAGCAGAGCAGCACCGGCCCGCTGGCCAGGAGCCTGCTAGAAACAGAGGAAGGAGAGCAGAGCAGCACCGACCCGTTGGTCAGGAGCCTGCTAGAAACAACGACCCCACTAGGCCTAGTGGAGGTCCTCGCACAGCTCCCCCGAGACCGGGAGTGTGCACAGACCGCGTTGGAGGGCCTCGCAAGGAGGATGGCCCGGGTGCAGCGAGAGACGTTGGCGGAGTGGAGCCGTGAGATGGCCCAGCAGACTGAGATCCGTCAGCGGAGCACGCCACCCAAGATGAGGAGACAGACCGCCTCTGAGGATGGCGCAGGAGAACTGAAGGCCGGAGACGGCGCCGAAGAGGGAGCCGAACGGACGGAGGCAGGTAAAGGGGACGTCTATACCCCAAACCGGGAAACCGCTTACCTGCCCCAGCTCCCCGTCGCAGAGCCCGAAGTTTACCCTGCCGTGCCCGTAACCGCCACGTCACCGCCGCAGACTAGGCCCCAACCGGAAGCCGCCGCCGCGACCCCTGTGACGCCATGCGCAACGACCCCGAGCGTGGCCAAGCAGGAAGTAACACCAGCCTGGTCGCAAGGCCTAGTACCCCCGGGCGCCGCACTACCAACAGCGCCCCCTACCTCCGCGGAGCCACCGGCCTGGTCGCAGGGCCAAGTAGCCCAGGGCGCCGCCGTCCTTACGGTGCCCTTCACCTTCCAGGTGCCCCAGGCCTGGCCGCAAGGCCTAGGCAACCCGGGCGCCACCACCACTGCGCCCATGAAAACAAGAGTGCCGCACCTGGGTGAAGACCTGTTCGCCCAGCATACGTGCCCGGATGGGCAGCCCTTTGTCTGGCCCCAAGAATACATCCAGCTGGAGCTGCAAAAAGCAAGGGCCATGTCTGAAACTGAAACTGTCCACAAAGAAAGAGCATTAGGACGTCGTCGTTGAGTACGGCAGAGTAGAGACTGTATATAGTTGCCCGTCGGGGCACAGTGAACTGTTGCTGCTAATATAGTCCCCGTTGGGACCAGAGAATTGAACTGATAACCTGTGTGTCCCCTATCCATACCAGGCTGAGGACTGTGAGCAGCCATTCCATCCCCTTTTTACCTGGCCGAGGACTGAGAGCGGCCACATTTCCCTGTACATAGTTGCGCTTCCCAAAGCGCCCCCTACTGGTTTTACCGTAAAACCACCTTTAAGAAAAGGAACTGTCGCACTTTGCCCGGTCATCAGTTGCACAGTGACCGGAGGAAGACAAGAATGTTTTATTATGAAAAGTTTTATTAATATATATATATATAATGTTTGTCTATGTTTTATTATGTTCTTATGAAAAAAAAAAAAAAAATTGTATGTTTTGGTGTTTTGTATCTCTTACAGCCCGAGGACGTGCTGTGGTTTACCAGGGGGGAATGTAGCACCCTGAGGATTCGGCTGCTACAGGAGTGTTGCACCTCAGCCAGAGGTGTGATATTCCACTCCCGGGTAAGGAAGGAGTGTGGAACTGAGCTCGGTAGGCTGCATGCACTACACACATCCCATTTCCGAGGGGCAGGCCGACGGTACTCCCACTTGGAAATGTGCAGGTACGACCGTGTCTGTCCCTGGCTGGAGTGGGAGGGGGTTGGAACATCCCTGTAGTGTAGGGGCAGATAGGGGGAGCAGTCTGGGTAGTGTTAGGAGCTCATTGGGTGCTGGTCACCTGAGCTCACACATAGAGGGATATATAAGGTGGGCACCAACTAAGATCAGGGTCAGTTGTAGAGAGCCAGTCAGAGAGTCAGGAGGAGAGGAGAAGAGCGGCCCAGAGTGAGAGAGAGGAGAAGTGAAAGAAGGACCCAGAGGGGGAGAGAAAGGACTCCAAGATCCCAAATATAATCAACGGGTGAAGAGTCAGCAACAGGGTACCGGATCCCAAACTGGTGGGGGCAAAAGCACACCCTAGCCAGAGACCGGAGGCCGTGGGCAGCATCTGCCACGGCCACCCACTACATCCACCCCGAAGGCAAACCACGTGAAGGGTCAGGGAACCTAAGGCCAAGGGTCTCCCAACAGAAGGCCCGAGGGAGCTGGACCTAGGTGGATCCCTGGTGGGGACGGCCAGAGGAAAGGACAGAAGGAGAGCTCAGGGCCACGCTCCGGACTTGTTTGGGGGTTGGCCGGATCCAGGACCTGGTGGACGCAGCACGGCTCGGGAGGTCACTTGAAGCTGGAGTGACCGGAACATCTGCAGTGAGTAAACACCCTGAACTGCATAACCCGACTCTGTCTCTGATTGCCGTCTGCACTGCACCACCACAACCCCCATCCTCTGCACCTGACCCCCTGAGGCTATACCCCTCCCGTTGGGGGTTATCCTACCAAGCTGCACCAACACCATCAGCCTCAGCGGACCCTGCTGCAGCGGCGGCCGTAGTGACCGCAACACAACGGGTGGCGTAGTCGACATAAAGAACTTTCAGTAACATCTGTAGGACTGCCACACACTGAGCTTGACACCCTGGGCACGGACCGGGTCACAGCCGCTCGGAGACTACAACCCCCATCTGATCCGGCTCCGGATATTCCCCTAAAAGAATATGGCCCAGGGGGCGCGTCAAGAACACCGCTGAACAGAGGCCACACAGAGTCCAGAGTAATTAACAAATAAAGTAGCACACTGCAAGGCTAAGTATGTAAACATGAAATATGGAATATGAATAGCATTACTGCTGTAGAAAATAGAAATAAATGAGAAATCTTAGCACATAAATTGGCCAATTCATGTGTATCTGGCAGCCGCGGTAAGGCGTTTCTCAGTGCCAGGACCCTACCAATGTGAATACCTCTCTAAGGGACAGGTACACATGAATTGGCCAATTTATGCGCTAAGATTTCTCATTTATTTCTATTTTCTATAGCAGTAATGCTATTTATATTCCATATTTCATGCTTACATACTTAGCATTGCAGTTTGCTACTTTATTTGTTAATTGTATATGGAGGTAGCTTCTCCTAGTAAGCACCTGTTCACACCTATTTCTCGTATTAGAAGTGCCATCAGTTTTTTCTTTTTACAGATTCCAGAGTTAGGCCGGTTTCACATGTCCTGATATTTCCAGTATCGGAAAAACCGGTACGGGAGATATACGTGTCCATGTGCACCTGTGTGGCAACCGTGTGCCGCATCAGGAGCGCACATTCCGCCACCTGGGAATCAGCAGTACAGTTACCGCTGTTCCCAATCACCGGGTGCTGAATGCTGCCCTCATCATTGTAACCTGCTGGCGCTGTGATCAGCACAACCAAGGGACAATGATGAGAGTAGTAGTCTGCTCCCGCTGTGTCCTAGTGTAAAAATAAGAATAAAATTAAAAAATCCTTATACTCACCTGCCTATCAAAGTAAAAGTGAAGTACCCATAGCTCTTTCTTACATTCAAGCATCTGATGCTGATGCTCAGTCTATGTAGATGGCATCTTAGCTGTTGCTAGGCAACTTCCTTATAAGGTGAGATGCACCTGTAAGATTCCATCACAAGATTCCATCATGACATCACTGCTATTATGACATCATAATTCACAACCACTACTTATACAAGCGTTTACACTTCAGTGTCACTTTGATACCCCGGTGTCATTGTTGTCAGTGTTTAGCTACTTATCTAGTGATATACTGATTGCGCATTTCATTGAAATGTCTGGAATTTCTCCAGACAGACTTCAGGAGTTGGCACTACTCCAGGGGATTCTTACCACCTATACCCCTAACTGTGTGCTACCACTACCCGATGGCGTCCTCAGCTTCACTTACCGGCTGGTTATGGAGCTTGTACGGGACTGCTTGACCAAATACTACCAAGGTCGTATTACCTCAGAATATCTTCAGCATTTACAGCAGAACATCAGGACATTAGTACAACAGGTAAATAGCAGACAATCTGCACAAATTATTATTATTATGTCTAGTTGGTCTCCCTTACTGTATAGTGGTATTATTGGTAGTAATAAAATTTAGACTTTCTTCAGTGTCAGGCAGGGTCATATTTGTAATAGAGATCCCCATTTTGGGAAGAGGGTGTAAAAGTGCAGCATGAGCCTGTATGATTCAAATGTCAGGGCTAGATTTCATTCCTAGTCCAGTCCTTGTCCCTTAGTAAAGACACTTCATTTAGCACCTTAATCCGGATTTCTTATAAATATGTAATTATGATTTTTATTGTGTATAACAAATATTAATAATTTATCTCAGACCATAGAACTAGCCTCACTGATTAGAAATGTAAAGTACCCACAGTTCTTTCTTACATTCAAGCATCTGGTACTGATGCACAAACTATGGTTTTGCCACCTTAACTATTGCTAGGAAATTTCCTTTCACGGTGAGATGCCCCGTTAAGATTCCATCACAAGATTCCATCACGACATCACTGCTATTATGACATCATAATTCACCACCACTAATTATACAAGTGTTTTTATGCTGTATAAAAAATAATAATAATAATAATACAAATCAAATAATAATAATGGAATACAAGTTTATTTACAGAAAATTGTTCTTTAGATCGACACCAATATAATATATAAAATGTACCAAATGTGTAGTAATTGTAGCTGCAGATAGACAGGAGTAAAATGGTGACATAAATGGCCTCCTCCATTCTGCACTTTCTCTCATGATTTTTCTTTTGTATTTATTTCCATCTTTATAGGCTGAAGAAAAAGCCCAAAGTGGAAAATTGGCCTTTTTTAAACAACTGGCCCAAAATGTCCTGAATATACTGGAGAGTCCGGCCCGCTCACTGGAGCACCTGGTAAGGAGCCATCATCTTCTATATCACATGTCCTTGTCCCCTCCAGGCAGGCACAGGATATTTCATGACCGCCTGTCCCTGCGGCTCCATCATCTGTGATGGCAGTCTGTACTCAGCGGTGGGAGTTTGTATTTCTGCCTCTGTTTTGCTCGATCATCACAATCTTCCTTCTTGTAAATGCTGCAATTCTGATAACAGAGATCAGTTGTATATACAAGTACCTTATATATTATTGTTGATTTACTGGAGGGAGTGGCTGTGTATAGTCCGTCCAATACTGAAATTACCAGTAAATCCAATGTTTAGTCCTTCCTATCTATTGTATATGATAATTTAGTATTTGTGAAATGTTATACTAATTGTACATATTATAACCATCAGGAAACATCCGAAGGTGACTCCGAAGAGGGGCAAACCGTGAACATGCCTGACCCTAATATTAGTCAGTTAGAGCTAAAAACTGATCTGATTGAAGGTAAGCCGATCATCTAATATTTTACATTCAAATATCCAGATATTATAGAGAATGGCAGAGAATATGTAGATTTACTCTTCATTCCCTGTAATGGAGAGGGATCATGTAATTCTACTTCACGCCTGTGTGGTCTTCTCGGCTCCAAAATGAGGGTCATAGATCCCCAATCATGTAATTGTTCAAAAATACCATATTTTGAAGACTATAAGATGCACCGGACCATAAGAAGCAGGTGAAATTTTGGAGCGGAAAATAGGAAAAACATTTTTTTAATAAAATGGTGGAGCAACTTATAATCCAATTTTGTGGTAACTTTTCTAGGGGAAAGGCGGCGGAAAGATGGCAGCAGCAGGAGTGGGGCGATGCTGCACTGAAGTCCCTGCACTTCCATGGTTTTCAATCTGGTGGACCTTGGGAAAATCTCCACCGGAGGTGGCGCATGCACAGATTGAGATCTCGGGAGACAAGATCTCAATCTGCATGCGCCATCTCCAGAATCCATTTTTCCGAAGTCCACCACACTGAAAATCATGGAAGTGCGGAGTCTCCGGCGACATTTTCTGAAAGCCCAGGGGCCGCTGCATCCTTGCACCGCCGAACACCCCCTCCTCCCAGCCTGGGGCCCACAGCATCGCCCCACTCCTGCCGCCGCCAGCTTCCTGCAGCAGTGACCCTGCGTCCTGGGGCCTCGCTTCACCGCAACCCCCCCCCCCTCAGTAAGCTACGTTGGGATAAGACGCACCCCCATTTTACAGAAAAAAGTGTGTCTTATAACTTGAAAAATACGGTAATCAGATCCTGAACAATCGCCCAGTGTATCTATCTCTGGATGTGCCATAAATACTGTATATTTAGTATGTGCAGAATACCAGATATCTAGTTTTTATATCATTTACAGAGATCTTGTCATGTCCTTCATTATATGGATGTGTTATATATTAAGTACTGATATAGACTGATACATGACATCTTTTCATTATTTTATCATTATTTTAGAAATAACTGTGTCGACGGCCAGTACTGATGGTGGAATATGTGAGACACCAGAGATCCACGAAACTGCCAGTGTAAGTATCAGAGGAGACGTCTGTTTATCATCAGATAACGGGGTATGAATTACACATATAATATTATACCCCAGATGACAATGGGATATCTTTGCTTTTATGTAGATCAGATCTATTGTGAGTAATGATGGCATTGTTATTCTGCCTCTTCTGTGTGATGCCCCTTATCATACCCTGCAGTACAGTGATATCTATGCATGGGGAATATTCCCTTAAAATATAATACTGTCTGTGGAGGGTCCGGCTTGCATCATGTCCTCTACATCTGCTGCAATGTAATCAGCGTGGACATAATATAGAGGAGAAGTTCCTGCATCTGGAGCTTTTATTTTCCTGCAGATTCTATGTCTTAATGTCATTTCTTATTATTTCTAGGCCTTGACCGGATCATTGAACTTGGAGACAAGTCCTAGTAAGACCGACTTTAAACCAATCAAACTGATCAGCAGTGGAGCTTATGGGTGAGCTTTATGTTTGCATAATATACATTTCCTAGTGTTCCTTATGACAATGCTTCTGTCTCTGTGCCCAGCCCGTACAACAGAGAAATGCTCTGAGTCCATACTGTCCACAAGAGATGAGCGAATCAGGCAAAATTCTAATTTGCTTGTTCACGTGGACTTGTGAAAATACGATTCAAGGAGAAATTAATGTCCCTTATTATGCTCTGGGGCCTCACCAGGCCCCAGAACATAATAAGCATAAGAAACATACTTATACTCCCCTTACTGCTCAATTCTCTAGCCCCTCCACTTCTCACCGTCACCCGTCCGGTCCTCACTGCCTCTTCAGTTTGCCACCGCTCACGCTATGCAAGGACTTCAGGCTTTGAGAAGGTCTGAGAGAGTTCTATGCAAGAGCATAAAAAGTCACAACATTGTGACACCGTGACTGTTCTTGCGCTTGTGCATAATCCTCCCAGATCTCATCAATGTTGGAAGTCCCGTCCCAGTATGAGAGGCATTTGGATTTCAGCATTAGCAGCAGAGATTTGAGGATGCGGCAAGGAACGGACGGTTGAGGCGGAGGGGCCGTAGAAGTGAGTATAAAAATTTGTTTATTTTTAAACTTTTTTATGGCCTTTCAAGATTTTGAAAATGGTGGCCAACGCTTGACATTTTGCTAAATCCATGAGTAAGCAAATTACAAAAAACAAAACAAACAAAAAAACAAAACGCCATTTTGGTGAATGCAGAATTTTGCAAAATCTGAGTAGAATTTAATTCCACTCAAATGTGTTAGCTCATGTCTACTGGCCACATCTATATGTCATTATTTAGGTCAGTTAGGACGTGACATAGATGAGGACCTCGCATAGGTCATCATTTATGTTGTGTAACTTGATGGATTTCTACATGGATTTCTAGTGACATCTAGTAGTAACCAGACAATCATGTGATGAGGTTTATAGACAAAATGTTAGTAAGAATTCATTATAAATCATGGATTTTCCTTCTCTCCAGAGCCGTCCACTTAGTGCGACACAAATACACAAGCCAGCTATTCGCTATGAAGAAGCTGGACAAGGAGAACGTGAATATTCCAAGAAGACTTGAACGTGCCTTTCTAGAGAGGGACATCCTAACATTTGCTGATTGTCCATTTGTGGCCTCCATGTTGTGCTCCTTTCCAACTCCTCATCATCTGTGTATGGTCATGGAGTATGCAGCAGGTAAGTCATATCCATTGTGCCTATATCCAGCCTCAATCTGCTTATCTCTAGCATCTTCTCCATAATCTGAATGTGACCACATGGACGGTTACATGTCCATACTGCATTTACTATAAGTTATCTGTTACCAAGATGCCAGGAAAATCATTATCTCTGTGAAAGTCTCTGGTGAATGTCCTCACTGAGAATGGCAAAAATATCCACTGAGGATAAAAGGAGGATTTGACTCAATTCTAACAGTTTGTATAGATGAGCATTTCACAGAGTAATGAATAAGAGGCTTGCAGATGAGGCACGGCTCTGTCTTTTTATATTGGGTCACTCTGCTTTATACGCTCTACATTAGGCCTCTTTCACGCTTCAGTATTTCTGGTACGTGAGGTGACAGTTTACCACACGTACTGGAGACACTGACACATGTGCGCACATGTCAGTGTTTCCACGGACCGTGTGTCCATGTGATCCACACGTAGACATGTCTGTTTTTGGCCAGCAGGACGGATCACACAGACCCATTCAAGTCAATGGTTCAGTGTAAACACATACCGCACACGGATGCCATCCGTGTGACATGTGTCGGCGCCTGGGAATTAGCGATAAAGTTAGCGCCGGGTGCTAAACGCTGCCCTCATCATTGTCCCCTGCCGGCGCTGCGATCAGAACCAGCAGGGGTTAATGATGAGGGTTGTCTTCTCCCAGTGTATTTCTACCTGTAAAAATAAGAATAAAAAAAAAATCTATACCCTCACCTGTCCTAAATGTCCCCCACTGTAATCCATGAGACCGCTCAGCAGAGGAGCCGGGGAGAATGACTCCTGCAGCGAGCGGCCCCGAATCTGCGCTGAGCTCAGCGAGCGGTGTCCTGTCACTCACTGAGCTCAGCTGAGGTCTGGCGTCGCTCGCTGCAGGAGTCATTCTCCCCAGCTCCTCTGCTGAGTAGTCGCATGGATTACAGCAGGAGATACTTAGGACAGGTAGGTGAGTATAAGGGTTTTTTTTTATTTTATTCTTATTTTTACAGGTGGAGACACCGGGAGCAGACTACAACTCTCATTATTAACTCCTGCTGGTGCTGATCGCAGTGCCGGCAGGGGAAAATGATGAGCGCAGCGTTCAGTACCCGGCTTTTGGGAATAACGCTAACTGTACACTGATTCCCAAACGCCGGTACGTGTGCTCCTGATGCGGCACACGGACATCTCCGACACAGGTTTTTCCGGTACCAGAAATATCCGGACGTGTGAAACCGGCCTTATACAGTATATAAAGCAAAACCACAAATGAGACTGCTGACACCTTTAACTAATTATATATTTATTTATTGCAAGATACATAGTATATATAGCTCATACTTTTTTGGCCAGAATAGTGTCTCTTTTTTGTATGAGTTACCTTGTTATTTTTAAATATTTATTCCACGTGACTAATAAAGATTCATGCTTTTATATGGGATGTTGCTTCATTGCACTTATTTGTGCAGCTCTTGCACCTTTGTGGTTTTGCTTCATAGACATTTAGTGCAGTCCTAGTTACTATTCGGGTATGCTCCAATGGAGGGTTTTTTGCATTATTATACAGTATATCTCTGTGTATGACGTCCTGCCCCAATGTCTCCGCTCATTTCTCATTCACACTCCTCATGTGTCATTTACATTGTAACAAACCCTCTCCTGTCATATTTGCTTTCTGCTGTAGGAGGAGACTGTGGCAGTTTTATGAAGAACTATGGGTGTTTACCTGTCCCCTTGGCTCGTCTGTACATTGCAGAAACGGTTCTAGCTGTGGAATATCTGCACAGCTATGGTGTAATGCACAGAGACCTGAAGCCTGAAAAGTAAGTGACACTTGTAGTATAAGAAAGGGGAAAAAAGATATCGTTTATTATACAATCTATTTGCAACTTGGGGCTGACATCCTCTTTTTTTCACAGCCTCCTGATAACGTCAACTGGTCATATTCAAGTTACAGATTTTGGGCTTTCCAAGCTCTGTCTCATGAGACCAACATCAGAGATCTACAAGGCTCCAATTGAGGACATCACCAGAGAGTTCCATGATAAGGAGGTAGGCAGGAACTTGTTCTTTACTCATCTCCTCCATTTCTCCTTCTCTTATACTTTCTCATCTAGAAAACGTTTCCACTGATGTTATTTGTCACAATTATGTTCTCTGATCATTATCTCATTCCTCTGTTTTTTCCAGATTGCTGGCTCCCCTCATTACATAGCCCCAGAAGTTATCTTAAAGGAAGGCTATGGAAGGCCAGCTGACTGGTGGTCAATTGGGATCATCCTATATACATTTCTTGTAGGACGTGTACCATTTTATGGGCCTTCCAAATATGACATTTACAGCCATATTGTCAGGGGTAAGTAAAATAATCTGATTGCTGTGTAATGTCATTGTTATTTGAATAGATTAGTTGTGTGATTTAGTTACTTTTGTTAATATAAAAGATTTTTGTTTTGATAAAATAAATTAAGATGTTTCATTTTCTGTAATATTTGCTTTTTACATAACAGATGACATATATTGGAAACTTACTAATTCGGCTTTTCCAGCCACAGCTCGGGATATCATCATTGAGCTGCTCAGAAAAGATCCAGCACAAAGACTTGGGACAGGTAATGTATATAATACTATTATTAATGACTTATTACACCTCTGTGAACAGAAAATGAATAATGAGGATCAGCACTGAGGTTTTGTTCTCTACCAGCTTGGCCATTCCCCATTCTTCATGCTAAGACTTTCAGTACATCTACTTCACTTCGGCTCTGTTACGTCAACCGTTCAGATTAACGCCCCCTTCACACGTCCGTATAAAATCAGTACTGAAACCAGTACCGGAAAAAAACAGTACTAGTGTCATCAGTGTTTTGAATCAGTGTGCCATCAGTGTGCCATCAGTGTTTTTCCGGTACGGCAAAGAAAAAGAAATGATAAAGTATCTCTTATACTTTGTAATGTTAAACAGATACAGCGTAAGGAAGGCACACAAATGGCACACGGATGCCATCTGTGTGATGTACGTGTTTTTCAGGGTCCCATAGACTTGTATTGGCACTTGTCATCTGTGCTGCCACAAAAAAACAGCAGCATAGATGATAATGGGTACGGGTGGCATACGTGAAAGAAAAATGGATGCCACATGTAGTGCAAACACGGATATGTGTAGGAGGCCTAAGAAACTTGTCTCTTTGACAATAACTATATCACTATTCATTGTTTTCCTTTTCAAGGAGGAGCAAATGAGATCAAATTTCATCCATTCCTGCGTAACTTAGATTTTGACAACCTTCTAAGTCAGAAGTCGCTGTTCATTCCTGATCTTGAGTCAGAAGAGGATACCATCTACTTTGACAGTAAGTAGAATGAGACATCATCTGCAGAAAGCTGCTGTGTGTCTTGTATTTCATTTTAAGTGAGAATCAGTCCCCACCTTGATTCATGATCAAATGGTGACTGTTCAGGACAAAGTATTATGCTAATAATCTCGATTAACTCTTGTACTTTTCAGCTCGATGTAGCAGACATCAACATATTGATTCAGATGAGGGGGACACAAGTGAAGATAATGACTGGCCGGAAAGCCAAAACTTTCTATCATCTTCGCATAGGCTTTCTAAAGTAAGTATGTGACCAATAAGATCCATACAACCTGTAATTAAAATAAAATTGTAAAATATTAAAATATTTTTTTTTCCTCTTTGTATTAGCTCTGTTCCATCCATACCAAGATGATGAACAATGAAGAACCCAAGTCACCTCCAGGGTATTCACCAGAAAGTGCAAAACAGTCAGACATGTGAGCAAATTATTTTTATGGGGTCCATTCTGATATGTGTTCACAACACCAAATTCAAGACGAGTGTAAGTCGATACTAAATCCAGTATCGATGACCACATGATTGCTGATCACCATGTTTCTGACTTGTGATAACGCTGGTGATGAAAGTTGATAACTATGACCAGCTTTAATTTCCAGTTCATTACAGGAAAATAAATATTGCTAGTGATTCTCCATTCTTGCTGGTAGAAGAGGGTCTTGAGCACAGCATCCCCTTCATGTTATTCAGATGTCCTAATGGGCTTTGCAGACAGGTGTTGTATCCGTATCTATTGTTTTCACTTGTAATTTATATGTTTTTCTTCTACCAAACAGACAGAAAGATTCTCCCCCCTCTAAGTCTGAAGACAATCAGACGCAGAAAGATTCTCCCCCTTCTAAATCTGATGACAACCAGACACAGAGAGATTCTCCCCCCTCTAAGTCTGAAGACAACCAGACGCAGAAAGATTCTCCCCCTTCTAAATCTGATGACAACCAGACACAGAGAGATTCTCCCCCCTCTAAGTCTGATGACAACCAGACGCAGAAAGATTCTCCCCCTTCTAAATCTGAGGATGACAACCAGACACAGAGAGATTCTCCCCCCTCTAAGTCTGATGACAACCAGACGCAGAAAGATTCTCCCCCCTCTAAATCTGATGACAACCAGACGCAGAAAGATTCTCCCCCCTCTAAGTCTGATGACAACCAGACGCAGAAAGATTCTCCCCCCTCTAAATCTGATGACAACCAGACGCAGAAAGATTCTCCCCCCTCTAAATCTGATGACAACCAGATGCAGAAAGATTCTCCCCCCTCTAAATCTGATGATGATAAGCAGAGGCAGAAAGATTCTTCCCCCTCTAAATCTGATGACAACCAGACGCAGAAAGATTCTTCCCCCTCTAAGTCTGATGATGACAAGCAGTGTTTCACTGCTGAAGGCAGACAGTCATCCATATTGTCAGGTATGTATAGCTCTATAGGTCATTCTATTGCAGCCTGTGTCAAAAAGTGTAATGTGAAAACAGCCCAACATTTCATTTTATAAAAATCCTCACTCTTAGGCTGTGTGCCCACGATGCGTTTTTCAAGCGTTTACGCTGCGGAATTTCTACAGCGTAAACACTTGGGAAACGCTTGGTAAACCTTCCCCCATGGTCTCCAATGCAATTCCGCACTTTCAATGCCCATGCTGCGTATTTTTCCGCAGCGTTTATGCTGCGCTCAAAAATACGCAGCATGTCCATTAATTTTGCGGACGCGCAGCGTAATCGCCGCCATTGACTTGCATTAGAACGCGCTAATTCCGCAAGACTGCATCTGTACTTGCGTAATTGGCGCTTTCTAATGTGCGGATGGTACCCAAGTCTGGAGGAGAGGAGACTCTCATCCAGACCTGGGTACCATAGAATCTGTAAAGAAAAGAATTTAAAATAAAAAATAAAGCTTATAATCACCTTCCGATGTCCTCCCAGTGTTTTGTCCACGCCGTCCGGTCTCTTGCAATGCTCGCGCTGTTGTGAAGGACCTGTCATGACGTCACTGAGTCATGTGACCCATCACATGACTCAATGACGTCACCGCAGGTCCTTCACAGCACCGCGAGCATTGCAAGAGACCGGACGCAGCAGAGATGACACCGGGAAGACACCGGAAGGTGAGTATAATCTTTTTTTTTTCATTTTTTACCATTCTTATTCTTTTTTTTAACTATTACTCGGTCACACTATATAAATCCATGCCGGTTGCATGGATTTAAATAGTGTGACCAACTTGTCAAGCACTTTTCCAAGTGATGCTCAAAATCGTTTGGAAAACTTCTTGAAAAAACGCATGCGAAAGCGCATGTAAAAATGCTGAAAAAACGCTTCTCTCTGGCAGAAAAAACGCATGTAAATCTGCATGTAAATCTGCATACGTTTTTTTCTGCCAGAGAGAGGCAAAAACGCTCTGCATCAAATCTGCTACGTGGGCACATAGCCTCATAGGTTATAATTTTTAATGCATAAGAAGCCATTCAGTCTTCTGCCAAACTGATTCTGAATACTGCACCCATGGCTCCATCTAGGCCTATACTGATCCTTATCACCTTAAGAATGCACTGAGGTTTTAGCTAACTTATTTTAAGATATTACTTGCAGGATGCCGCAGTGTTATCATGTTAATAAGGGGACATAGTTCCCTGGCTAGACACCACATATCGGAAAACCTACAGGTTTCATATTAATCAGTTCACAAGGCAATCTAATTCTCAGACCCTCAGGTGGTTTTATGTATATATGACATATTCTCTCTATTATGGTGCAATAATCAATTACCGGGACTACAGGGTACAAGAATAACAGAATTCTATATAAAGATACAAAGCTAATCTTTTAGGAGTTTATAATATACATCTTTTTCTTGTTTTTTTTTATCAGAATCACCAGTTCAGGGGAAAAGAAAATCTGCATCGAAACATCGACAAAAAACAGAGAAGGTAGAAGAGAGAAGAAGTAGAAGAGGTAAGTGTAACAATAAGCTCCATGTTGCATGATGTCAGTCAGTGAGAAGGAGTCATGTGGAGCAGATATTATCTGTAGGATTACTGACAATGACCCCGTACATCTGTATGGATACGACTCCTCTATCATCCTGTCACAGTGACACTACAGTAGTATCCTCTAATACATACATGTCAAACTCTGGCCCGTGGACCAAACCTGGCCCGCAGGGTGGTTATATTTGACCCACGACAACAGAACCACCACCACTATTTGGGGCCATTATTCTGTATGGAGGACAATGTGGGGCCCATTATACTGTACGGAGGACTATGTGGGCCATTATTCTGTATGTAGGATTATGTGGGGTCCAAGTTTTTCATTTTGGCCCTCTGTGTGTTTGAGTGTGACATCCCTGCTCTAATATGTAGTCCCATTACTTACATTAGTTATGTCTCTTTGTCTCCTCTCACAGGTTCCACCTTCCGCCGGCTGATATCATCTTGCCGGCGTGGATTATCCAGGGTTGCTCGCTCCATCAGACAAAGCTGCATATTTGCTCCCTGTCATCGGAGCAACACAAACATCTCAATGTGAAAAACCCTTCATGTCTAGTGCCTAGTACAGCATGTCCACCATTAAAGATGCACCTGTGTGGAAGGACTTGTACCATCTACCTGTGGCCTTCTGACCAGCAAGTAACATCTGCAGAAGAAGGCCCTCCAAGAACATCTCTTCATTCTTCCATGTAATTCTTAATAAAAAAAAAACTAAAAAGAATCATTTCAAATTGATTAATGTCCCTTTGCATTTAATGTAATACTACTGACATTTATGGCATATCAGTACTAAACATCATATATGTCTGATGAGAGAATATCGTTTCCATGTTTCATGTTAATCCTCTAATCCTCAGCCAAAAGTGGAAGAGAAGACCAGTGATTCTGTTACATCTACGAATGACAGTCAATCCAGGGAAAAACACCTTCTGATCCATACATTTTTCAGGCACTCTGATCCTTTTACCTTCATGTGGCTCTACTTAAGGTTTATGTATAAGAACCAGTTGGATTCAGTACTGGGCATCCTGGGGGTCCCAGCAGCCACATCCCAATTGTTCAACTAAAAAAGACATACTGTATTATAGTGTGATATATATATATATATATATATATATATACACACTGTGTGCAGAATTATTAGGCAAATGAGTATTTTGATCACATGATACTTTTTATACATGTTGTCCTACTCCAAGCTGCATAGGCTTGAGAGCCAACTACCAATTAAGTAAATCTGGTGATGTGCATCTCTGTAATGAGGAGGGGTGTTGGCTAATGACATCAACACCCTATATAAGGTGTGCTTAATTATTAGGCAACTTCCTTTCCTTTGGCAAAATGGGTCAGAAGAGAGATTTGACGGGCTCTGAAAAGTCCAAAATTGTGAGATGTCTTGCAGAGGGATGCAGCAGTCTTGAAATTTCCAAACTTTTGAAGCGTGATCACCGAACAATCAAGCGTTTCATGGCAAATAGTCAACAGGGTCGCAAGAAGCGTGTTGGCCAAAAAAGGCGCAAAATAACTGCCCATGAATTGAGGAAAATCAAGCGTGAAGCTGCCAAGATGCCATTCACCACCAGTTTTGCCATATTTCAGAGCTGCAATGCTACTGGAGTATCAAAAAGCACAAGGTGTGCGATACTCAGGGACATGGCCAAGGTAAGGAAGGCTGAAAAACGACCACCTTTGAACAAGAAGCATAAGATAAAACGTCAAGAATGGGCCAAGAAATATCTTAAGACTGATTTTTCAAAGGTTTTATGGACTGATGAAATGAGAGTGACTCTTGATGGGCCAGATGGATAGGCCAGAGGCTGGATCAGTAAACGGCAGAGAGCTCCACTCCGACTCAGATGCCAGCAAGGTGGAAGTGGGGTACTGGTATGGGCTGGTATCATCAAAGATGAACTTGTGGGACCTTTTCGGGTTGAGGATGAAGTGAAGCTCAACTCCCAGACCTACTGCCAGTTTCTGGAAGACAACTTCTTCAAGAAGTGGTACAGGAAGAAGTTGGTATCGTTCAAGAAAAACATGATTTTCATGCAGGACAACTCTCCATCACATGCATCCAACTACTCCACAGCGTGGCTGGCCAGTAAAGGTCTAAAAGAAGAAAAAATAATGACATGGGCCCCTTGATCACCTGATCTGAACCCCATAGAGAACCTGTGGTCCATCATAAAATGTGAGATCTACAGGGAGGGAAAACAGTACACCTCTCGGAACAGGGTCTGGGAGGCTGTGGTGGCTGCTGCACGCAATGTTGATCGAAAACAGATCAAGCAACTGACAGAATCTATGGATGGAAGGCTGTTGAGTGTCATCATAAAGAAAGGTGGCTATACTGATCACTAATTTTTTGGGTTTTTGTCTTTGCATGTCAGAAATGTTTATTTCTATATTTTGTGCACTGATATTGGTTTACCTGGTGAAAATAAACAAGTGAGATGGGATTATATTTGGTTTTTATTAAATTGTCTAATAATTCTGCACAGTAATAGTTACCTGCACAAACAAATATCCTCCTAAGATAGCCAAATCTTAAAAAAACCACTCCAACTTCCAAAAATATTAAGCTTGGATATTTATGAGTCTTGTGGGTTGATTGAGAACATAGTTGTTGATCAACAATAAAAATAATCCTCTAAAATACAATTTGCCTAATAATTCTGCACACCGCGTATATCTATATATATAATCGTCTTATCCCGTCTGTCTGTCTGTCTGTCGGGGAAATCCCGCGTCACTGATTGGTCCAGCAGCGGCCAATCAGCGACGCGGGATTTCAGAAAAAAGATGGCGGCCGTTAGAGGCTCATCTGCGGGACGGAGCTCAGCGGCGATGCAGCCGGGAGATGACTGGCGCGAGGCTCTCATCTCCCGGCCGCTAGCAGCAGAAGAACCCCGACCGGCGAGCAGCCGCTCATCTCCCGGCTTCTCGCAGCGGAAGTAGCCGCACAGGCAGTGGCGTTGACCTCCATGCGGCTAGGGTGTCAAGGGAGGACCGGGGAGCGGCGCTGCGGGTCGGGATACTTCTGCTGCGAGAAGCCGCTCATCTCCCGGCTTCTCGCAGCGGAAGTAGCCACACAGGCAGCGGCGCTCCCCGGTCCTCACCAATACGATTCTGCTCCCCGGTCCTCACCTATACGATTCGCTGATTGGTCGCGGTCTCTGGCCACGACCAATCAGTGATCTTGGCGCAAAAGTTAAACACCGCTGTGCTGATTGGTCGCGGCCGCTGCCCGCGACCAATCACCGATTTGGACGCCACATTTAAATAGCGGCCACGACCAATCACCGATCTTGGCGCAACATTTAAACACTGCTGTGCTGATTGGTCACAGACGCTGCCCGCGACCAATCAGCGATTTTGGCGCCAAATTTAAACACTGCTGTGCTGATTGGTCGCGGACGCTGCCCGCGACCAATCAGCGATTTTGGCGCCAAATTTAAACAATGCTCTGCTGACTGGTCGCGGATGCCAGCCACGACCAATCAGCGAGATTGGCGCCAAATTTATACAACGCTCTGCTAATTGGTCGCGGACACCAGCCACGACCAATCAGCGAGATTGGCGCCAAATTTAAACAATGCTCTGGCGCCAAATTTAAACAACGCTCTGCTGATTGGTCGCGGCCGCCAGCCGACCGCGACCAATCAGCGAGATTGGCGCCAAATTTAAACACCACTCTGCTGATTGCGCCCAGTCGGCCGCATACATATTCTAGAATACCCGATGCGTTAGAATTGGGACACCATCTAGTATATATATAAATATATTCACTTGTGGAAAACCCTTTTAACTAGGGCTGTGGTGTCAGTAAGTCAAATTTCCAACTATAATAATTACTAATACCAAATATACTGCAACAAATAATAGTAAATATTCAGCAATTTATGCATGAAAATAATTTATAATATACAATATTAACACTATATAAGTATTTACATTTTTTTCTACCTGCAGTTGGAGTTGGTACGTTCTTCTGATACTAACTCCACAGCTCGGCTTTTCCTTCTTTCCTGCTCCTCTAACATAAAAGTACAGCAATTAATTACGACAAGTTAATCATTTAAATGCTGCTGTCAATCTCTGACAGCAGCACGTAAATGTAACCAGTGCCACTGCTTCCATTTACCAGCTCCCATCTGTGCCCTGTGACATGATCTCGGGGGCTGATGGGTCACTAGGACAGTGAGGGCCCTGTGCCCGCTGTCTTGGTGCTCCTCTGGAGCTCATCTATATGCTGAGCTTCAAAGGAGACCGAGATTTAGGCTACCGTCCCACTATCAGTATTTGGTCCAATTTCACCACAAATGGATTTTTTTCCCCATTTTTAGTACATTGAATAGTAAAATGAATCATTCAAAACTACAAGTAACCCCAAAGTCATGCCAGTTTCCATGGCCCAGAAGATTCTCTGAAGGAAGAGTGTCATTGGGTGACTGCTTCTTTGGTAAATACCATAAACATTAGCACTTAAAAAGGTCCATATGTCTGGAACCGTATAGATGATTTCGAAAGAAACAAAAAAAAGCTCAGTGATAAGAAACAGATGATGGTTATTAATGGAACACACTAACTGGGTCACATTTAAAAGTGGTGTACCCCAGGAGTCAGTATTGGGACTTCTATTTAATACAATTATTAATGACCTTTTGGGGGGTATACAGAGTAAAATTTCAATATTTTCAGATGATCGTAAACTCTGCAAGGTTATCAGTACATAGGAGGATAATGTAATATTACAGAGGGATTTATGTAAGCTTGAGGTTTGGGCTGAAAAATGGCAATTGAAGTTTAATGTAGATAAATGTTCTTGCTTGGGACAAATTACAATGTACAATTATGTACTAAACACTGGGAAAACCATCACTGGAAAAGACTTGGGTGTATGGGTGGACAGCAAACTCAACTTTAATAACCAGTGCTAGGCCGCTGCTGCCAAGGCAAATAGAACCATGGAAGCATTAAAAGAGGCATAGATGCTTATGATAAGAACATAGTTTTGTCTGTATACAAGTCACTAATTCAGCCACATTTAGAATACTGTGTATAATTTTGGTCTTTGGTGTATAAGACGGATATAGTTGAACTAGGACGTATGCAGACAAATGCAACCAAGGTTATTAAGGGAATTGGTGCACTGCAATTCCAAGACAGGTTATCAAAGTTAGGGTTATTCAGTTTGGAATAATGAAGGTTTAAGGGCGATCTTATTACAATGTACAAATATAAGAAGAAACAGTATAGAGATCTTATTAAGGAACTTTTTACATATAGACCTTCAACGATGACAAGGAGGCACCCTCTCCTACTAGAAGAAAGATGGTTTCTCAGTCATCATAGATGGCGATTCTTTACTCTAAGAATAGTGAAATTACGGGACTTTCGGGAACATAAACATCACAGTAAAAGATAATGCCTTACCAACACCAGGTCAGATTACCAGTGCACCGCAGGATGCAGCAAGCCTCCATGATAAAGGCGGGGGCAGCACATGTGCAAAATATTAATGCCGACAGCCACTCACTAACCTACCAATTCTTGGAGGGGGTGGCTGTGTAGTATTATACATGCACACCGATGGAGTTGTGAGCTTGCGTATTTTGGCCAAAATATCGTCCAATACCTCATGTGGTGTACTTATCTTATATACTATTTTTCATCTTTTTTGCACATCTTTTTGCAGGATGCAGCCAGGCCTCTTTAGTGTTGGCTGGGTGAATTGGGGCGTCTGTCCTGTGGGGGTGCATGTATATAGTTCTGGGCAACCCGCCTGATCTAATACTATGGGCGTCATCAATACGCTGCAAGCAAGACATCAATAGGCTGCAAGCCAGACACTGTGTATCACACATATCTGTGTGACTGGCGCCCTATGCAGACTCCATCGGTGTGCATGTATAATACTACACAGCCACCCCCTCCATGAATTGGTAGGTTAGTGAGTGGCTGTCTGCATCAGTATTTGGCACATGTGCTGCCCCCGCCTTTATCATGGAGGCTTGCTGCATCCTGCAGTGCATTGGTAATCTGACCTGGTGTTGGTAAGGCATTATCTTTTACTGTGATGTTTTTTGAAATTATG
Organism: Phyllobates terribilis; assembly: GCF_046119375.1. Taxonomy (NCBI): domain Eukaryota; kingdom Metazoa; phylum Chordata; class Amphibia; order Anura; family Dendrobatidae; genus Phyllobates; species Phyllobates terribilis. Next base: position 2,783,717 of record NW_027362833.1, read on the forward strand.
TCCAATGTTCACCATTTTTAATATTCAGACTTTCGGGAACATCATATTGTAATTGTTGATTTACTAAACAAGTTCAAGTATGGCCCGGATGCTTTTGTTGAAAAATATATTACAGGTTATGGGAACTAGATTCTGTGATAGGACGTTCATCCAGGGAATTAGTCTAATTGCCATTAGTGGAGTTGGGAAGGATTTTTTCGTTAATAGGGGGCAATTAGCATCTGCCTCATGGGTCTTTTGCCTTCCTTTGTATCAACATGTTAGGTTATAGGTAGAACACAATGGATGTCTTCTTTCAATGTACTGTGTGGGGAAATGTATTGTCAGGGGGAATCATACTGTACATCATGCTGTGTGTAATAGGACCGTGGGGGCATCATATTGAGTGTGATAGCCACTGTGGGGCCATGAAAGTGGTATCATACTGTGTGTAGGCATATATGAGGAATTGGACTAGATTAGAATACTGGCATTCGAGAAAGAATGTCACACCGATTGTACTCCCGGGATTATGGTGTGCTGTGTAATAATATATGGTAGCAGGACCCCTCTAGTCTTCATTCCAGGTATACTAACTGCTCAGTGTTACATTGATTTGGTCGTGGAACCAGTGATATGGACATTTCTTAAACGTGCCTCAGTAACTATTTTTCAACATGGAAATGTTAAGCTACATGTTGCAGGTGCTACTGTGAGCAGCATGCTTGACTTAAACATGATACCATGGCCAGAAGCATCTCCGGATTTGACTCCCATCAAGCACTTCATTGGTCGAGCATTGCAAAAGGAGTTGCCGTAAGCAGATCTTGATGATTTGTGTGCCCAAGTGCATTCATTATTCCTCTCTGCTCTGCCTTGCTCACCGCTCCGGCGGTTCCTCTCTGCTCTGCCTTGTCCACCGCTCCGGCGGTTTCGCCCTGCTCTGCCTTGCTCACCGCTCTGGCGGTTCCTCCTGCTCTGCCTTGCCCACCGCTCCGGCGGTTTCGCCCTGCTCTGCCTTGCTCACCGCTCCGGCGGTATCTCTCTGCTCTGCCTTGCCTACCGCTCCAGCGGTTCCTCTCTGCTCTGCTTGTCTACCGCATCTGCGGTTCTGTTCCTGAATCCCAGTTTGTACTGGACCCTATCCAGCCTGCGCTCCAACCTGCTAGTGCCTCCCTGTCTGCACTCCAGCCGTGTTTGCCAGTACCCCCCTGTCTGCATACCAGCCGTGCCTTGCCAGTGCCCTCCTGTCTGCATACCAGCCGTGCTTGCCAGTATCCTCTTGTCTGCACTCCAGCCATGCCTGCCAATACCCACCTGTCTGTGTGCCAGCCTAATCTGCCCGTTCCTGCATTCCCCGGTGTGGGTCAACAGCTGTGACCGGGGTCTAACCTGGAGTAGCACCTGGTCCCTCTGCTCGGTTCCTCCTTGGTTCACGAAGTCGTTAGCCTCCGTGCGACCTTGGTCGGATCGGGTAGATACTTAGTTATGCCCCTCCAGGCACTCCTCGGTTCATGGTACAGTGGGATCACTAATCACGCTCACGCCAGTCAGTCCAGGCACGAGTGTAACAGTTTTATTTATGTTGTATCGTGTTTGAAGGTTGCCTTTTCCTGATGGCAGGTTTCAGCTCTTTCCAAAGATGCTCAATAGGATTTAGGTCAGGGCTCATAGAAGGCCACTTCAGAATAGTTGAAAGTTTTCCTCTTAGCCGTTCTTGGGTGTTATAAGCTGTGTGTTTTGGGTCATTATCCTGTTGCAAGACCCATGACTGAGACCAAGCTTTCTGACAATGGGTAGCACATTTCTCTCTAGAATCCCTTGATAGTCTTGAGATTACATTTTACCCTGCACAGATTCAAGACACCCTGTGCCAGATGCAGCAAAGCAGCCCGAGAACATAACAGAGCTCCTCCATGTTTCACAGTAGGGACAGTGTTCTTTTCTTGATATGCTTCACTTTTCCATCTGTGAACATAGTGCTGATGTGCCTTGCCAAAAACTTCAATGTTTGTCTCATCTGTCCATAGGACATTCTCCCAGAAGCTTTGTGGCTTGTCAACATGTAGTTTGGCAAATTCCAGTTTGGCTTTTTTATGAAATTTTTTTCAACAATGGTGTTCTCCTTGGTCGTCTCCCATGAAGTCCACTTTGGATCAAACAACAACGGATGGTGCGATCTGACACTGATGTTCCTTGAGCATGAAGCTCACCTTTAATCTCTTTAGAAGTTATCCTGGGCTCTTTTGTTACCATTCGAATTATCCGTCTCTTTGATTTGTCATCAATTTTCCTCCTGCTGCCACGTCCAGGGAGGTTGGCTACAGTCCCATGGATCTTAAATTTCTAAATAATATGTGCAACTGTAGTCACAGGAACATCAAGCTACTTGGAGATGGTCTTATAACCTTTACCCTTAACTTGCTTGTCTATAATTTTCTTTCTAATCTCCTGAGACAACTCTTTCCTTTGCTTCCTCTGGTCCATGTTGAGTGTGGTACACACCATGTCACCAAACAGCACAGTGAGTATCTGTAGCCCTATATACAGGCCCACTGACTGATTACAAGATTGTAGACACTTGTGATGCTAATTAGTGGACACAACTTGATTTAACATGTATCTGTTGTCACATTATTTTCAGGGGTACCATCATTTTTGTCCAGGCCTATATCATGAGTTACATTTTTTAAAAACTTCTGTGGAAGCAGGGTTGAAAAGCAATGTCTGACTTCCATTTGTTCATTTTCATAGATTTTTAATTTATTATTACTTTTGTCAGATTCAAATTATTTCTGTGACCATTGTGGGTTTTTCCTTTCATTAAACGAGGAGTACCAACAATTTTGACCATGTATGTATGTATGTACAAACACACACACACACACATATGTATATATATATATATATATATATATATACACATACACACATACATACATATATATATATATACACACACATATATATACACACACACATATATATACACACATACATATACATACATACACATATATATACACACACATACATATATATATAGTGATGTAGCAGACATCCCTTTAATGGTTTGGTGTGTTTTTGAATGACCATGTACCTTCCTCTTTAACGGACTGGTCACATGACTGTGACATCACACAGGTCCTTATGCACACAGAGGGTGTGGACACATGACTCTGACATCAGTTAAGGTCCTATCTGTGTGTGTGCTGCAGTATATATAAACCCTGTGTGATTTGTGACAGGTGTGTTCCGGTGTGTAGGAGTTCCTGGGTGTTGGGAGCTCCTGTGTGGACACCGTGTGAGCGGCACGAGGCTGTTCCCTGTGTGTGGGGAACACCGCTCGTGGGAAGCCTGGTGAGGCCTGGTGGACTCCGGTGGAGGTGAAGCCTGGACCCCTGTGAGAGTGTGGGGGATGCCAGTAAGCCTCGGAGTGCCACACAAGCACCGCTCGTGTGAGGCCTGGTGAGGCCTGGTGGACTCCGGGGGAGGTGAAGCCTGGATCCCTGTGTGTGTGTGTGGGATGCCAGTAAGCCTCGGAGTGCCACACAAGCGTCCTGGAGGACAGAGCCTGGATCTGTGTGTGAGAGATGCCAGTGGTCTTGGACGGGTGGAGGTCTGGAGACCACGTGTGGTCAAGCCTTAGAGTCACAGTGGTGAAATGGACTAAAAGCAGCTGAAAGCCGATAAAGGTAATACTCTTTATGTTATGGACATTTTCATGGACATTGTTTTATTACCTTGCGGAAGGCTGTAATTAGAGCCAAGTGGGCCGGTGTGCCACTTGGGCTCGTGGACATTATGTATGTGAAATACGGTTTATGAAGTGTAATAAACTGTGGATTGTGAAACACGGCAAAGTAGTTGCTGGTGTGCAGTGATTGACGCAGCAAAGCGAGTATCCCCCAGGATAATAAGTAGTGCTGCCTTACAATATATATACACACACATATACATACATGTGTATATATATATATATATATATATATATATATATATATATATATATATATATATATATGTGACACCCCAGGGGTCTGGTTGCCACAGTAATAGAGATATTATGTCTGAGAGCAAGTGGGAGGTTTCTCTGGTCAGGATCCCTAAACATGCAACACGGTCCGCCCAGACCTGGGAGGGGAGGAATCTGCCCTTTTAAACTGGGTCTGGGGCGGGATTAGAGTAGTCAGAGTGAAGCTGCAGACAGAGTCAGAGTCTGGAGAGGGAAAGTGAGATCAGGAGCTCTGGAGGAGCAGTAGCTGAAGTCCAGGGGCTGGAGCTGAGCAGAGCTCGCCCTGGACGAAGACACTAAAACCGGACACAGGAGTCCGAGGCTGTGGGGACTGATATACACCCAGCAGCAGAAACCAGCCGGCAGGGGATTCCAGGTCCTCTGGCCATAGAAGCCCGGAGGCTCAGTCACAAAGAAGGGACCAGCGCCGCCATCCAGGAGCGGAGGCTAACAGAAGGCCCCAAGTCACCAGTTATACGGGTGAGCACCACACGGTATACTCAGGGACGTGGGCTACTTGTAACCGCTGACAGCAAGGTAGCCAGGAAGAGTGCAGATAAACGGGGAGGCCTACAACTCCACCTGGCCAGGGGAACTCCTGCTTGCTCGCAGACTGACCAGGCCCCTTATACTAGCCAGTACTCCCGGGAGGGTCTGCCTTGTACCATCAGTAAAGACCCTAAACTGCACCTCCCGTCTCTGTGATTCCTTGCCACTCCTGCACCATTAGCACTGGGACCCTCAGACCATCACTCCCATCATCTTCCACATTAGCTGCCCTGAGGCAATACTTCTCCCGTGGGGAGTCATCCCATACTCGGCTGCGAAAACAACATCAGCCTCAGCGGTCTGCAGCGCAGCGGCGGTCCCCAATGACCGCAATCCACGGGTGGCGTAGTCGGACACTTATTACAATACAAAAAGACTGCCACTGGTTTGACCACCCTGGGCACGGACCGGGTCACCGCCACACGGAGACTACAACCCCCAGCATTCTACAACAGGCCCGGTTCCGGGTTCCCCTGCACAACACAGGCCCAGGGGGTGCGTCAACTTTGGCGTAGTCGGCAGGATTTCGTGCCCGCAACCACCGGGTACTGCGTGCCTGAAAAAGAGACTTTTATACTTACCTGTGGTGAAGTTTCCCGCCGTCCGGAGTCGTTTCCCGCCATCCGGAGCCGATTCCCGCCATCGGACGCCATCTTGGACTGTTTCCCGCCGTCTTCTGCCTTCTTCCCGCCATCCGCAGCTGCTTCCCGCCTTCGGACGCCATCTTCGGGACGCCGCACGGGAAGAAGAGGGGCGTGGACGCCGAAAGCGCGCGAGATCCGAAGCTCCGCCCCACGCTCTGACGCTGCGCAAGGTCCTGGAAGGGAGGAAGAGCGACGCTGACGTCATCGGAGCGCGACGCCAGGTCCTCAACCCCGACGATCGACTGCGGAGCCGCGGCCTACGGAAGAAGAGCATTGCAAGGTAGGCCACGGTCCACTAGGGGGGAGGAGGATGCCGGACACCGAGGGGAGCTCCACTGCCACAGCCACCGCCAGCGCAACCGCTGCAGCAGTCATGCCATTCACCATGCCCTATATCCCGGGGGCAACCTGGCTACCCCAGTACTCAGGGGAGTCACATACTCTAAATGACTTTAGAGAAAGACTGGATAGCCTCTTCCAGGTGTACCCCCTCACAGAAGAGCAAAAAGTGAGCATCCTGGTGGCCCAATTAATCGGGGCAGCCCAAAGGGAGGTAAAGTCCTGGCCACCTGGGAGGAAGAGGACTGTCAGAGAAATACTAGCCCGGCTGAAAGACACATTTGACACCCGCACCTCAGCCGAAATAAAACTAAGATTTTATGGGTGCAAACAACGGGCACATGAGAGTATAAGAGACTATGCTCTAAACCTACAAGAGGCCCTGAGAGCCATTAAGCAGGCAGACCCTGACAGCGTGGGAAATGAAGATAAGCTGTTGACTGAACAATTTATTGAGGGTCTACTGTGCAATGCCCACCGAACCCAGTTGCGGGCAATGGCCTTACAGGACCCTGACCTGGACTTTGCACAGTTCAAGGACAGAGCCATCCGGGTGCTCCGAGAACCGGCACCAGGTGGCGCTGTGACCCACAGGCGCCCTGCTATCACTTACCACCAGGAGACGGCGCCCTTGTCTGCAGGGCCTGTGGGAGCTGATGCGCAGGCTTTAAACAGTGACCCGGCTACTGACCTGCACCATCAGGTCCAAGAGCTGACTAAAAGCGTTGCCGCGCTAACCAGAACTGTGCAGTCTTTACAGGTCTCTTCTCCAGGAAAGATCCAGCTGGCATCCGGACCGGAGGACGTAACGTGGCGCCGACTGAGGAGGACCCCACCGGCCAGAGGAAGACCCAGCGACAGATACAACGAGGAAGGACGACCCATCTGCCGCCGCTGCAATCAACCCGGACATGTGGCAAGGTACTGTCATTTAAACGGGCACAACCTGGGGTAGAGGGCCAACCCCCAGGCATAAGACCATCAGGCCCATCAAACTGGCGTGATAAATACGTAGGGGGACGTCCAATCTTGCCTGTTGTACTGGATGGCATTCCTATGAGTGCCCTACTAGACACTGGGTCACAGGTGACCACCATCCCGTACGTGCTCTTTAAACAGTACTGGAATGACTCGGACATAACCCGCTACCCAGATGACGACCTGAGTATCATCGCCAGCAATGGTCAGCCCGTGCCGCAGGTGGGATTCAAAGAGGTGACCATTAAGATCGGTAAAGTCGAACTGGCGGCACAAGGACTGATTATAGTGGACATAGACCGTCATGAGAGTCACCCTAGAATAACCTTGGGAACTAATGTGATTGAAAATTGTCTTGCAGAGGTGATTCTCATTTTACAGCAGGTTGCCAAGAACGCCAGTTCCGGCCAGCAGCGTGTGCTCCAAAAAGAGATCCGGGCACTGATGAAGCGGCAACAGGTGGAACTATCTGGTGGTGAGATAGGTAGCGTGAGAATGTGTGACCCGTTCCCTATTGCCATGCCCCCAAAAAGTGAGATGATGATTTGGTGCCGGGCAGCTATTGGTCTAAGAGGTAGAGACTACCAAGCAATGGTAGAACCCGTCTACTCAGACAGTAGGCCCACCATTTTGACAGCACGGGGGGTGGTCGATGTACGCCATGGGAGGGTGCCCGTTCGCATCATAAATATCGGGGAGAGAGAAGTACACCTGCCCCGGTATGCCACGCTAGCCAAATTGTTCACCATAAACCAGAATTCTGTACAGGCCGTGGAACCCTTGCCTCCATCTCAACCAGAGGAAGGTAACGGCTCTAAGAAACCAATGGAGGACTGGTGTCAGCAACTGCATTTGGGTACTGACTCCACTCCCTCACACCAGAAACAGGGAGTCTATCGGGTGGTTCGAGAGTACGAGAGAGTGTTTAGTAAACACCCGCTAGACTTCGGGCGAGTAAAGGGGGTAGAACACCACATCCCCACGGGAGACCATCCTCCCATAAAGGAGAGATACCGACCCGTACCCCCGGCACACTACCAACACGCCAAGGGGATGCTTAGAGACATGAAGGAGGCTGGGGTAATCAGGGACAGCTGTAGCCCCTGGGCAGCTCCACTAGTCTTAGTGAAAAAGAAAGACAACACCTTGAGAATGTGTGTAGACTACAGGAAGGTCAACCGTATCACACACAAAGATGCGTACCCGTTACCAAGGATAGAAGAGTCCTTAGCTGCATTAAAATCTGCTAACTTCTTCTCTACTTTGGATCTCAATAGCGGGTACTGGCAGGTTCCTGTAGCAGAGGCGGACCGGGAGAAGACCGCATTCACCACCCCGATGGGTCTCAGTGAATTTAACTGTATGCCGTTCGGGCTCTGCAACGCACCAGGAACCTTCCAACGGTTGATGGAATGCTGTCTAGGACACCGGAACTTCGAGACGGTCCTGTTATACCTGGACGATGTCATCGTCTATTCCAAGACCTACGAGGACCACCTGAAACACCTGGCAGAAGTGTTTGAAGCTCTGGCAAACTACGGCCTAAAGGTGAAACCCTCCAAGTGTCACCTCCTGAAACCAAAGGTGCAGTACCTGGGGCACGTGGTGAGTGCTGACGGAGTGGCTCCCGACCCTGATAAGATCACCGTAATTAAGGACTGGCCAAGACCCTCCAGCATAAAGGAAGTGCGGCAGTTCCTCGGGTTGGTAGGCTACTACCGAAGATTCATTCCCGGTTTCACCAAAATGGCAGCCCCTATGCAGGACCTCCTGATAGGTCAATCTCGGAAAGCCAAAAACCAGAAGCCGCCCTTCAGGTGGGAAAAGCTGGAAGAGGAGTCCTTTTGCCAGCTGAAGATGGCCCTCACGGGGGATGAAATCCTGGCATATCCAGACTACAGCCAGCCCTTTATCCTCCACACAGACGCAAGCAACATCGGGCTAGGAGCCGTACTGTCCCAGATCCAGCAAGGGAAAGAACGGGTAATCGCTTATGCCAGCCGAAAGCTACGGCCCACGGAGCGGAACCCTGAGAATTATAGCTCATTCAAGCTGGAGTTCCTGGCAGTAGTGTGGGCAGTGACCGAACGCTTCAAGCATTACCTTGCCTCCTCCAAATTCACCGTGTACACGGATAACAACCCGTTGACACACCTGGACACTGCAAGGCTCGGTGCCCTGGAACAGAGATGGATGGCCCGCCTGTCCAACTTTGAATTCACCATCAAATACCGGGCAGGACGATCAAATGCCAACGCGGATGCCCTGTCTAGAATGCCGAACTTACCGGACGTAGGGGAAGATCCAGAAGATCTGGAAGAAGTTGAGCTCCCTGCGTTCCACCGTCATGGGATTACCCTGTATTCCCACCGTGTGAAGGACAGGCGCTCCGTGACGTTCAATCCCTTGCCCCACTACAACTGGGCGGAGACGCAAGACAGTGATCCCGCAGTCCATTTGGTGAAGGAAATGCTGACCCAGGCCGATGCCCGTCTTGACCCAGATGCTCCGGAGGAGACCAAGCAACTGTGGAAGGAGAAAAGTAAGCTGTTCCTCTACAGGGAGAAGCTGTGCCGGAGAATGGTTAACTCTCGAACGCATGAGTTGACCTGGCAGGTAGTGGTCCCAAGACGAGACGCGGCTATGGTTCTGGAGGCATACCACAACGGAGCAGGGCATTTCGGATGGAAGAAGCTGGAGTTCTTGTTGCGTGAACGGTTCGACTGGGTAGGCATGAGAGGAGCCATCGAGAGGTGGTGCAGAGACTGTGGCCCGTGCCACCTGAGAAGAAAGGACCGTGCTAGCCAGAAGACTCCCTTGCAGCCCATCATCACCAGACAGCCACTGGAACTGGTAGCCCTGGACCATGTGAAACTGGCTCCAAGCAGATCTGGGTATGTCTACGCCCTCACAATCGTAGATCATTACTCCCGGTTCCTGATGGTAGTCCCGGTCAAGGACTTAACGGCTCAAACAGCAGCTAGAGCCTTCCAGCAGCACTTCTGCCGTCCACACGGGTACCCGGACCAAGTGTTGACAGACCAAGGACCAGCCTTCGAAGCGGAGGTCTTCCAGGAGTTCTGCAACCTGTATGGCTGCAAGAAGATAAGAACAACGCCCTATCACCCTCAAACCAATGGACTCTGCGAGAAGATGAACCAGGTGGTGATAGATCTGCTAAAAACATTGCCCCTGGAAGAACGCAGTCTGTGGCCTGAGAAACTGCCCGATCTGGTGGACCTGTATAACCACATCCCTGTAGGTTCCACCAACTGTACCCCGGCTTACTTAATGAGAGCAAGACCTGGTAAGCTGCCTATCGACCTGGATATGGGAGTCCTGACGCCTGAGGACACCTCGCCAGAGGCAGACTGGGATACAGAACGGCAGCAGCAGTATCGGAAAGTACAGGAGAGCGTCGAGCGAAGTCTGTCTCAAGCTAGAGAAAGGCAAGAGAAGGCTTATAACCAGTATGCTCCCACTGTTCCCCTGGTACCTGGAGAGCAGGTCTTGAAGAGGAAGAGGCGGCTCCACAAGTTGGACGACCAGTGGGAGAAGGACCCGTACACCGTACTGCCATCAAGCCATGAGAACCCAAAAATCTGCGTAATCAGTAAGGATGGAGGAGAAACCACAGCCATTGTCTCCAGAGACCACCTGAAGAAGTGTCCCGAGCAGCTGCAAAGCCCTGAAGAAGATCAAGAAAACCCTCAACCCGCAGAGGAAAGGGAAGAAATGATCAGTACAGTACTCGGAGACTTCCCCCGGTCTTGGACACAAGTAAACGGCGCTGTCGTAGTACCCGTCCTCACCTTTCTCCAGCCAGCCCCGCAAGTGCCTACAGAGGAACCGGTGGAGCTGGAAGAGCAGCCGGCCCAAGGGGCAGAAGAGTCCACACCAGCAGTACAGGAGGATCAACCCTCTGCTAGTAGTGAGCCTGCTGTGTCCCTAGTGAGCCAAAGAGTGCGCAGAAAGCTGCCCAGCTTGCCCATAACACCTCCTACACCCTGTAGTGCAGAACCAGTTAGTGAGCTCCGTAGGTCCACTAGAGTCACTAGAGGTCAGATGCCCGCTCGCTGGAGAATCTAAACCAATGCACTGTAAAGTTGACTGTTTATTGAAAAATGTTTATGGTTTATGTTTGTTGCCTGTTACTAATTATGTTTCTCAGTTACCCTGCAGATTTATTTGGACTAACAGGTTATGGACACTGGATAACCGGAACAGTTTTGTAGATAGTTGCACGTTGGTGCCTCTTGCGAAAACGGTCGCAGAAGAGAAAACCTGTCTGGCGTGGCCTCCTTGCGGCCCAAAGTAGTTAGTATACCCTTGCAGCCACGCCCAAGGACAACGCAAGGGGTTTGCTTTGGACAGGTCCCCTATTCTGTGCCAAGACTTCGCCTTGTTGGGTGAAATGGACAGCCCCTTTGTTTCATAAATTTCACCTTGGGTGATATGGACACCCGGTCACGGAAACGCCGTGACCTCTACAGACTAAAGCTTCTTGTAAATATGTTGTCTTATTATTGTTATACCTTGTATTTATGTTTCTTTAAAAATGTGTTTAGTCCCGGAGTACTAAAATTTACTAGGGGGGAATGTGACACTCCAGGGGTCTGGTTGCCACAGTAATAGAGATATTATGTCTGAGAGCAAGTGGGAGGTTTCTCTGGTCAGGATCCCTAAACATGCAACACGGTCCGCCTAGACCTGGGAGGGGAGGAATCTGCCCTTTTAAACTGGGTCTGGGGCGGGATTAGAGTAGTCAGAGTGAAGCTGCAGACAGAGTCAGAGTCTGGAGAGGGAAAGTGAGATCAGGAGCTCTGGAGGAGCAGTAGCTGAAGTCCAGGGGCTGGAGCTGAGCAGAGCTCGCCCTGGACGAAGACACTAAAACCGGACACAGGAGTCCGAGGCTGTGGGGACTGATATACACCCAGCAGCAGAAACCAGCCGGCAGGGGATTCCAGGTCCTCTGGCCATAGAAGCCCGGAGGCTCAGTCACAAAGAAGGGACCAGCGCCGCCATCCAGGAGCGGAGGCTAACAGAAGGCCCCAAGTCACCAGCCATACGGGTGAGCACCACACGGTATACTCAGGGACGTGGGCTACTTGTAACCGCTGACAGCAAGGTAGCCAGGAAGAGTGCAGATAAACGGGGAGGCCTACAACTCCACCTGGCCAGGGGAACTCCTGCTTGCTCGCAGACTGACCAGGCCCCTTATACTAGCCAGTACTCCCGGGAGGGTCTGCCTTGTACCATCAGTAAAGACCCTAAACTGCACCTCCCGTCTCTGTGATTCCTTGCCGCTCCTGCACCATTAGCACTGGGACCCTCAGACCATCACTCCCATCATCTTCCACATTAGCTGCCCTGAGGCAATACTTCTCCCGTGGGGAGTCATCCCATACTCGGCTGCGCAAACAACATCAGCCTCAGCGGTCTGCAGCGCAGCGGCGGTCCCCACTGACCGCAATCCACGGGTGGCGTAGTCGGACACTTATTACAATGCAAATAGACTGCCACTGGTTTGACCACCCTGGGCACGGACCGGGTCACCGCCACACGGAGACTACAACCCCCAGCATTCTACAACAGGCCCGGTTCCGGGTTCCCCTGCACAACACAGGCCCAGGGGGTGCGTCATATATATATATATATTACACTACCGTTCAAAAGTTTGGGGGTCACCCCCAAAATTTTGTGTTTTCTATAATAACTCATACGTTTATTTATCAAATGAGTTGCAAAATGAATAGAAAATATTGTCCAGACATTGACAAGGTTAGAAATAATAATTTTTATTTGAAAGAATAATTTTCTCCTTCAAACTTTGCTTTTTTCAAAGAATGCTCCCTTTGCAGCAATTACAGCATTGCAGACCTGGCATTCTAGCTGTTAATTTGCTGAGGTAATCTTGAGAAATTTCCCCCCATGCTTCCTGAAGCCCCTCCCACAAGTTGGATTGGCTTGATGGGCACTTTTTGCGCACCATACGGTTAAGCTGCTCCCACAACACCTCAATGGGGTTGAGATCTGGTGACTGCGCTGGCCACTCCATTACAGATAGAAGACCAGCTGCCTGCTTCTTCCCTAAATAGGTCATGCATAATTTGGAGGTGTGCTGTTATAGGAAGAAATTGGCTCCAATCAAGCGCTGTCCACAGGGTATGGCATGGCGTTGCAAAATGGAGTGATAGCCTTCCTTATTCAAAATCCCATTTACCTTGTACAAATCTCCCACTTTACCAGCACCAAAGCAGCCCCAGACAAACACATTACCTCCACCAGGCTTGACAGTTGGCGTCAGGCACTCTTCCAGAATCTTTTCAGTTGTTCTGCATCTCACAAATGTTCTTTTGTGTGATCCAAACACCTCAAACTTTGATGCGTCTGTCCATAAAACTTTTTTCCAATCTTCCTCTGTCCAATGTCTGTGTTCTTTTGCCCATATTAATCTTTTCCTTTTATTAGTCAGTCTCAGATATGGCTTTTTCTTTGCCACTTTGCCCTGAAGGCCAGTATACTCTTACATGCCAAGAGTGTGCAAAGCAGTCATCAAAGCAAAAGGTGGCTACTTTGAAGAACCTAGAATATAAGACATATTTTCAGTTGTTTCACACTTTTTTGTTAAGTATATAATTCCACATGTGTTAATTCATCGTTTTGATGCCTTCAGTGTGAATGTACAATTTTCAAAGTCATGAAAATACAGAAAAATCTTTAAATGAGAAGGTGTGTCCAAACTTTTGGTCTGTACTGTATATGTCCAGGAAGACATGCACATTTTCTCTTAATTTTTTCTTTTTCCTTTAAAAATTTATTCTTTTGATCTAAAGTAATGGACGGTATAGAGCCTGATGTTTTTTCATATACTGCTGAGGAAGAAGAACGGATCCTAGGTGCGCTGAAGGATGATGGGACTTTTTTAAGTACACCTTCCCTAGTGGATCTTAAACGTAAATATGAAAGTGATTCTAAAAGGATGATTATTCTACAACTGCATTTGGTTACTTTGGGACAGTATTATAAAGCTCGGAAAATACCACGGGGTTTACGTTCAAATATAAGACCCAATCTTTTTGGAAATAATTTGACTTTTTGCTCCCGTTTTTGTCAAATCTCCAATAGATATGCCTTGGATATAATTTTGTTGAATATTGACTTTTTACAACAGGAAATATTGAAAATGACAACTTACATTGTGAATACTGAGGAAAAATTGAAATCATTGCTCAAAATTGAGGAATGGGATTCCTTCAAGGATTTAATAATGACTAAGGTGCAGGGTTTGCGCATGGAATTTGAGGATGTAAAACGTCGTAAATGGAATCGAGATATGGAGGATTATCAAACTGGTCACATTTATAACTGGCAGAAGGGTGGATCTAATTCATCATGGAGTAAAAGAGGTTATTTAAGGACTGATAAAAGGCCTAACAAGCATGATATAAAAGGACATTTACAATTGTGTGATAATTTCTCCTTTAGACCTAGATCAGGAGCAACAGAGAGGATCCAACGGAAAAGAAGAGGGGGCAAACGGCACCGAAGACAACAGAAAAAAACAGGACAAAATCAAACCACGGCAGCAGAGACAAGTGATGACACGGAAAAAAGAAATGAACTCGTGGTAAATATCTCTAAAAAAAATTTGACCATATCACAGATGACTGTCTTGAATAAGGGTTTGTCATTTAGTATGAGCAAACATGTGGACTGGTTTCAGCTGGAGCTAGATCTCCAGAGATTTTTTTAGAAATGTCAAATTGAGAAATTGGTTTTCTGGTAGTGTGATTGTCCCTAAATGTATAACTAGTGAACTTAGTCTACAACAGGTTCAGGTGGCCAAAAGGGGTACCTTTACGCCACCTGTGAATCCTCCGGTAATTAATGCATTTATGGAAGCGGTACAGAGGGATGTGAAAGCATTGAGAGGGAACTCAAATAAAAGACTGAAATCTCCAAATTTGAGTACAGAGGAGATACGGGCTTTGCAGGACCATGTCCATGACAGCGACATCATTATAAAACCTGCCGATAAAGGTGGGGCTGTCGTCGTCATGGACAGGGTCATGTATATTGAAGAAATTAGAAGACAGTTGAGTGACAGTGAAGCTTATGTCAAGTTGGAAAAGGATCCAAAATTTCTATTTTTAAATTATTTGAAAGTTATTTTGGATGGGGATTTGGAAAATAATATAATTGATAAAGATCTTTATGATTATTTATACAGTATGTGGAGAATCCTACCACCCCTGTGATATATGTACTTCCTAAAATACATAAAAATCTTAATCATCCCCCGGGACGACCCATAGTCTCCGGGGTAAATTCATTAACGAGTAAAATTGGAATTTATCTTGATAGAATATTAAATCCATTGGCGAAAAATACTAAATCCTTTGTGAGAGATACCATGGATTTTTTATTAAAAATACAGGAAGTTGAATTAAAAAGTGAGGTCATTTTGGCCTCATTTGATGTGGTATCTCTATACACCTCCATTGATAATGGTAGGGGGGTGGAGGCGATTGAACGGAGACTGTTTTATACGGATCTTAGTGAAAATAATAGGAAATTTATTATTGAATTATTAGAGTCCATATTATATCATAATTATTTCCTATTTGGTGATGAATATTTCCTCCAGAAATGTGGAACCGCGATGGGGGCCAATATGGCCCCTGCTTCTGCAAATATTGTTATGGCTACATTGGAGGAGAACTTTGTCTATGTGTCCCACCACTTTAGACATGTCATGGCGTGGTGGCGATACATAGATGACGTCTTCCTCCTCTGGACAGGTACACAAGGGGAACTGGAGGATTTTTATGGATATTTGAATCAGGTCGATAGGACTGTCAAATTTACATTGGTGAGTTCATGTAAATCTATTCAGTTTTTGGATGTTTTTATCACACAGGAAAATGGAAAATTATTGACCTCCCTCTTCATTAAACCGACGGATCGAAATGATTTCCTGAGGTATAACAGTCACCACCCAAAACGCATGATAGAATCATTACCTTTTAGCCAATATTTAAGAATTAAAAGAATAAAGAGTAGTGAGGAGGGCCTGTATAAGAGTGCACAGAAACTTACGAAAAAACTTAGGTCAAGAGGTTACCCTCAGAGACTGTTAAATAAACAGGAAAAAAAAGTCAGTGGATTAAATAGGGATATTATTCTGAATAAAATGACCAAAAATAATAAGGATGATAGAATACCTATGGTATCGACATATGGTGAAGAGAGTGAACAGGTGGCAAATATAGACAGGAGTCATTGGAAAATGTTAAATAGATGTTTCCCGGATGTGCCAGAATTTAAAAATCCCCCTCTTTTTTCTTATAGAAGAAATAAAAATATTAAAGATGTACTAGTACATTCAGATATTGGCCCCTCTAAAACTGTGACTCAGACATTCATTAAGGGTAGAGGTAGAAAGGGTTGTTATCCATGTCTTTCATGTGTCAACTGCCCGTTTATGTTAAAAGGTGATCGGTTTCTTCATCCAAAAACTCAAAAAGTATACAACATAAAAATTTTTTTTACATGTGATTCTGACTATATAATATATCTGTTAGAGTGCCCCTGCTCACTTTGGTATATAGGAGAAACTATGTGCGATTTTAAAACTCGCATGAATAATCATAGACATTCCATTAGAAAAAAGAGGATGGACTTACCTGTATCAAAGCATTTTGTGGAGGCGGGACATACTGTGATACAATTAAGATTTAGAATTATAGATGCGGTCCCTTTACAAAGACGGGGTGGAGATAGAATACGATTATTAAAAAGAAAGGAACTTGAGTGGATCCATAACTTGAATACGTTGAAGCCAAATGGACTGAATGCTGAATTTATTACAGCAGGTATCACCTGAGGAGTATGTTCAGACATCAGCAGTGTATGAAATTTGGGGTATTTTAAATATAATTGGATTTTTATATTTTAATATATTTATATATGGATATTTTTGGTTTCTTGCAGATCAATCACTCTCACTATGATATTTTGTGGAGTCGACGCGACCTGCTGCAACATGCGTATAAAGAAAGGGAGACTTCCTCTGGGAATGGATTTTTTCTTAAAAAAATGTTTTCTTTATATATATAGTAGTTGAAAATATTCAAGTTTCCACCTAATGAAGTTATAAAAATATATTTCTACATTATGAAATGGTATTCCTGTTTATGGAGAGAATTGAACTATAATGTATTCCCAATTATCGCCTGAGATTGGGAAAGGGGTGGGGACCTGAGGAAGGTTCCTCCTCTGACCTCTTAATTTCACTCCATGGATGAACCTAGGGATAGGGAATTCCATGGAAGGGTGTTTGGGTTATGTATTAATATATTATCTCTCCGTTCATTTATGGACATAGGAATTACCGTATGGATACTGTTATTATAATATAAATAAATTGAGAAATTATGAATAGGATGGTGTCCTTGATAATGAAAAGTGGGCGCGTTCTTGCAGTTAATAGAGGATAGGATTAATTATTTGAGTGCACATTTTGTTCATATTTGAAAATAATCTTCTGGTGGAGTTTGCCAATTAAAAAGATAGCGACCGTAGTGTTAGAAGTGTAAAGCGCTTGCCCGGTGATGCCACGATATGGGCGGACTAGGTTTGCCCCGGTCATGTGACAAAACAATGTGGGTCCCATGGGAGACATGCGCAGATTGGATTCTGAGACGCCGAGAACAGCGTGGAGGAAGTAGGATGTGTGGTTATGCATGATTGCTGCGGGGTGAGTCGCACCCTCATATGTATTATTTACAATGTACACCTGGCACTAATAATTATCAATCAAAGCACTTGTCACTTTATGAGGGTTATGGATCATGATATTGATGATAATAATGTATCTGTTTAAAATGTATCACTATGTATGTAATTTTAATATTATTTTGAGATATGCACTTTTGCACTTTCTTTGTGAAATCATGGTTTTGTATAAATTAATTGTAATTATGGAATCACTGTTTGTAACTATATATATTGCACCATATGCATTTGAACTCTGCTTGAAAAAGGTTCTATGAACCGAAACGTTGCTTCTTGGGCTCATTAAAGTCCATTTTTTCTAACGAATTTTTGGAGTGCTGCCTTTTGATATTATTTCCATTGATATGCAACAGTTTGGACAGACTGCTTGGAGGCCTGGCACCTGCTAGTGAGTAATGATTAAATAGTGCTGTCTTATATATATATATATATATACAGTACAGACCAAAAGTTTGGACGCACCTTCTCATTTAAAGATTTTTCTGTATTTTCATGACTTTGAAAACTGTACATTCACACTGAAGGCATCAAAACTATGAAATAACACATGTGGAATTATATACTTAACAAAAAAGTGTCAAACAACTGAAAATATGTCTTATATTCTAGGTTCTTCAAAGTAGCCACCTTTTGCTTTGATGACAGCTTTGCACACTCTTGGCATTCTCTTGATGAGCTTCAAGAGGTTGTCTAGATTTAAAAATCTTTAAATGAGAAGGTGTGTCCAAACTTTTGGTCTGCACTATATATATATATATATATATATATATATGTATATTATATACACACACATACACACTTGCATATTTTATTTATATAAGTAAATATAAAAATCTATATATATGTAACTATTTATATATTGTGACAGGATTAGAGAATAAGTTCAAGCGATCACCGTCCCCTGGACCAGACATGTGCTTCAGGTATTCCAAGGCACAATTCATACGAGGCAGGTTTGGTACTACTGGTTACAACCAATTTTACAAAGTCCTGACTCACCAGAGCTCGGCCTCGTTCACAGCTCTTAACCCAAACAATTGCTTTACTCACAGCAGTTTTCCCAGGAGCAGAGAGAGCCTCTTCTTGTGGACTCTCAGCCCTATTATACCAGACCTGAACATTGCAGGTGATTAGCCAGAAAATACACTGTTCTCATGAGCGGATCGAAGGTGACATGCACACACCACACGTTTCCTCCGCTCATGTTACATATCCTCCCATCTGTTTCTGTGGCACCCCAGGGGTCTGGTTTCCACAGTAACAGCAATGTTATGTCTGAGAGCAGGTGGGAGGTCTCTTGGTCAGGAATCCTATGCATGCCGCACCTCCTGCCCAGTCCTGGGAGGGGAAGAACTTCCCCTATATAAACCTGGGGCTGAGGCAGGGTTAGTGAGTAGAGAAGAAGTAGAGACAGAGAAGCAGATATAGGAAAAGAACATCAGGAGCTCTGTGGGAGCAGTGCTACAAGGAGTCAGGGGCTGGCAGCTGCAGAGCTCGCCCTGACTGAGAAGTTATCACCGGACCCGGAGTCCGAGGCTGTGGGGACTAACTCCTATCCAGCAGCAGAAACCGACCGGCAGGGGATTGCAGGTCCTCTGGCCCAGAAACCCGAAGGCACGGTCACATGCGTGGGACCAGCACCACCGTCGTGGAGCGGAAGCTACTAGAAGGCCCCGAGTCACCGGCCATACGGGTGAGCACCACACGGTACACTCAGGGACGTGGGCTACTTATACCCGCCTCTAGCAAGGTAGCCAGAAGAGTATCGTTAGTTTGGGAGGCCTACAACTCCGCCTGGCCAGGGGAGATCCCATCTGCTCAAGGACTGACCAGGCCCCAATCGCTAGCCAGTACTCCGGGAGGGTCTATCTTTGTCACCAGTAAAGACCCTGAACTACACCGTACCGTCTCCAAGTGGTTCCTGCTACCCCCATCATCCACGTCGGCTGCCCTGAGGCCATACCCCTCCCGTTGGGGGTTATACTATCACGCTGCACAATCCTACCACCGGCCTCAGCGGTCTGCCCTGCAGCAGCAGCTCCTTAGCTGTACTCAACGGGTGGCGTAGTCGTCCAACATCTACCGCTAATACAGCGCCACTTAGTCTGACTCCCTGGGCACGGACCGGATCACCGCCACGAGACTACAACCCTCAACAGATCCGGCTCCGGGTAAGCTCCCGCGTGCGCAACGCTGCGCGACACAGGCCCAGGGGCGCGTCAACTTTTGGCGTAGTCGGCAGGATTTCGTGCCCGCAACCACCGGGTACTGCGTGCCTGAAAAAGACTGTTCAAACTTACCTGTGGTGAAGATTCCCGCCATCCGGCGCCATCTTCCGCTTCCTTCCCGCCATCGGTGGAGTTTTCCCGCCATCCGGCGCCATCTTCAGCCTTCTTCCCGCCATACATGGAGTTTTCCCGCCATTGGACGCCATCTTGAGGACGCCGCGCGGGAAGAAGAGGGGCGTGGACTCCGAAAGCGCGCGAGAACTGAGGCCCCGCCTCACGTCCGGACGTTGCGTAAGGTCCTGGAAGGAGCCCAGCAGACGCCGACGTCACAGGAGCGCGACGGAAGGTCCTCAACCCTGACGATCCACTGCGGAGCCGCGGCCTACGGAAGAGGATCATCGAAAGGTAGGCCACGGTCCACTAGGGGGGAGAAGGATGTCGGATACGGAGGAGAGCTTCACCGCTTCAACCCCCGCCAGCGCCACCGCTGTTGCGGTCATGCCTTTCACCATGCCCTATATCCCGGGGGCAGCCTGGCTACCCCGGTACTCAGGGGTGTCACATACCCTGCATGACTTTAGAGAAAAGCTGGATAGCCTCTTCCAGGTGTACCCCCTCACAGAAGAGCAAAAAGTGAGCATCCTGGTGGCCCAATTAACTGGGGCAGCCCAAAGGGAGGTAAAGTCCTGGCCACCTGGGGGGAGGACTGTCGCAGGGATACTAACCCGGCTGAGGGACACCTTTGATACCCGCACCTCAGCCGAGATCAAGCTTAGATTCTACGGGTGCAAACAGCGGGCACATGAGAGTATAAGGGACTATGCCCTGAACCTACAAGAGGCCCTGAGAGCCATTAAGCAGACCGACCCTGACGGCGTGGGAGACGAGGACAGGCTGTTGACTGAACAATTTATAGAGGGTTTATATTGCAATGCCCACCGAACCCAGTTGCGGGCAATGGCCTTACAGGACCCTCATCTGGGATTTGCACAGTTCAAGGACAGAGCCATCCGGGTGCTTCGAGAACCGGCACCAAGTGGCGTTGTGACCCCCAGACGCCCCACTACCACTTACCACCAGGAGGCGGCGCCCTTGTCGGCAGGGCCTGTGGGAGCTGATGCGCAGGCTTTGAACAATGACCCGGCTCCAGACCTGCACCATCAGGTCCAAGAGCTAGCTAAAAGCGTTGCTGCGCTAACCCGAACTGTGCAGTCTTTACAGGTTTCCACTCCAGGGAAGATCCAGCTGGCATCCGGACCGGAGGACAACCCGTGGCGTCGACCAAGGAGGACCCCACCGGCCAGAGGAAGACCCAGCGACCGATACAACGAGGACGGACGACCCATCTGCCGCCGCTGCAATCAACCCGGACATATGGCAAGGTACTGTCCTTTAAACTGGCACAACCTGGGGTAGAGGGCCAACCCCCAGGAAAAAGATCACCAGGCCCATCGAACTGGCGCGACAAATATGTGGGAGGACGTCCAGTCTTACCCGTGGTACTGGATGGCATTCCTATGAGTGCCCTACTGGACACCGGGTCACAGGTCACCACCATCCCGTACGTGCTCTTCAAGCAGTACTGGAATGACTCGGATATCACCCGCTACCTTGACGACGACTTGAGTATCATCGCCAGCAATGGTCAGCCCGTGCCACAGATTGGATTTAAAGAGGTGACCATTAAAATCGGTAGAGTCGAACTGGCAGCACAGGGACTGATCATTGTAGACATTGACAAACACGAGAGTCACCCAAAGATAACTCTAGGAACTAATGTAATTGAAAATTGTCTTGCAGAGGTGATTTTCCTTTTACAGCAGGTTGCCAAGAACGCCAGCTCCGGCCAGCAGCGAGGGCTCCAGAAAGAGATCCGGGCACTGATGCGACGGCAACAGCTAGAACTCTCCGGTGGTGAGATTGGTAGCGTGCGAATGTGTGACCCTTTCCCTATTGCCATGCCCCCGAAAAGTGAAATGATGATTTGGTGCCGGGCAGCTATTGGTCTGAGATGTAGAGATTACCAGGCAATGGTAGAACCAGTTTACTCAGACAGTAGGCCCACCATTTTGACAGCACGGGGGGTGGTCAATGTACGCCATGGGAGGGTGCCCGTTCGCATAATAAATATCGGGAAGAGGGAAGTGTACCTGCCCCGGTATGCCACGCTAGCCAAATTGTATACCATCAATCAAGATTCCATACAGTCCGTAGAACCCTTGCCTCCATCTTCCCCGGAGGAAGGTAACGGCTCTAAGAAAACAATGGAGGACTGGTGTCAGCAACTACATTTGGGTACTGACTCCACTCCCTCACACCAGAAACAGGGAGTCTATCGGGTGGTTCAAGAGTACGAGAGAGTGTTTAGTAAACACCCGTTAGACTTCGGGCGAGTCAAGGGGGTAGAACACCACATCCCCACGGGAGACCATCCTCCCATAAAAGAGAGGTATCGACCCGTACCCCCTGCACACTACCAACACGCCAAGGGGATGCTTAGAGACATGAAGGAGGCTGGGGTGATCAGGGATAGCTGTAGCCCCTGGGCAGCTCCACTAGTCTTAGTCAAAAAGAAAGACAACACCATGAGGATGTGTGTAGATTACCGGAAAATCAACCGTATCACACACATGGATGCGTACCCCTTACCAAGGATAGAGGAGTCTTTGGCTGCTTTAAGATCTGCTAACTTCTTCTCTACCTTGGATCTCACTAGTGGGTACTGGCAGGTTCCTGTAGCAGAGGCGGACCGGGAGAAGACCGCATTCACCACCCCGATGGGACTTAGCGAGTTTACCTGCATGCCGTTCGGACTCTGCAACGCACCAGGAACCTTCCAACGATTAATGGAGTGCTGTCTGGGCCACAGAAACTTCGAGACGGTCCTGTTGTACCTGGACGATGTCATCGTATATTCCAAGACGTATGAGGACCACCTGAAACACCTGGCGGAAGTGTTCGAAGCTCTGGCAAGCTACGGCCTAAAGGTGAAACCCTCCAAGTGTCACCTCCTGAAACCAAAGGTGCAGTACCTGGGACACGTGGTGAGCGCTGATGGAGTGGCTCCCGACCCTGATAAGATCACCGCAATTAAGGAATGGCCAAGTCCCTCCAGTGTAAAGGAAGTGCGGCAGTTCCTCGGGTTGGTAGGCTATTACCGCAGATTCATCCCCGGTTTCACCAAAAAGGCAGCTCCTATGCAGGACCTCCTGATAGGCCAGTCCCGGAAGGCCAAGAACCAGAAGCCACCCTTCAGATGGGAGAAGTTAGAAGAAGAGTCCTTCCGCCAGCTGAAGATGGCCCTCACGGGGGATGAAATCCTGGCGTACCCTGATTACAGCCAGCCCTTTATCCTCTACACCGACGCAAGTAACATCGGGCTAGGAGCCGTGCTGTCCCAGATCCAGCAGGGGAAAGAACGAGTAATCGCTTACGCCAGCCGAAAACTGCGACCCACCGAGAGAAACCCTGAGAATTACAGCTCATTTAAGCTAGAGTTCCTGGCAGTGGTGTGGGCAGTCACCGAACGCTTTAAGCACTACCTCGCTTCCCCCCGGTTCACCGTGTACACGGATAACAACCCGTTGACACACCTGGACACAGCAAGACTCGGTGCCCTAGAGCAGAGATGGATGGCCCGTCTGTCCAACTACGAGTTCACAATCAAATACCGGGCAGGACGCTCCAATACCAACGCGGACGCCCTGTCCAGGATGCCAAACCTACCGGACGTAGGAGAAGATCCAGAGGGACTGGAAGAAGTCGAACTCCCCGCGTTCCACCGTCATGGGACTATCCAGTATTCCCACCGGGTAAGGAGTAAGCAAGCTGCTACGTTTAATCCCTTGCCTCACTACAACTGGGCGGAAACGCAAGACAGTGACCCTGCCGTCCGACTGGTGAAGGAGATGCTGACTCGGCCAGAGGCTCGCCTTGACCCAGACGCTCCGGAGGAAGCCAAGCAACTGTGGGCTGAGAAGAGTCGACTGTTCCTTTATAAGGGGAAGTTGTGCCGCCGAATGGTTAACTCCCGGACGCATGAACTAATTTGGCAAGTAGTGGTGCCACGAAGAGACGCAGCCATGGTGATGGAGGCATACCACGACGGGGCTGGACACTTCGGATGGAAGAAGCTGGAGTTCCTGCTGCGCGGGCAGTTCCACTGGGTAGGCATGAGGGGAACCATCGAGAGGTGGTGCAGAGAATGTGGCCCGTGCAACCTAAGAAGGAAGGACCGTGCCAGCCAGAAGACTCCCCTGCAGTCCATCGTCACCCGGCAGCCGTTGGAACTGGTAGCCTTGGATCATGTAAAACTGACCCCAAGCAGAAGTGGCTACGTCTACGCACTAACCATCGTGGATCACTACTCCCGGTTCTTGGTTGTCGTCCCCGTCAAGGACTTAACAGCTCGAACAGCAGCTAGAGCCTTCCAGCAGCATTTCTGCCGTCCACACGGGTACCCGGACCAAGTTTTGACAGACCAGGGACCTGCCTTTGAAGCGGAGGTCTTCCAAGAATTCTGCACTCTGTATGGCTGCCGGAAGATAAGGACGACACCCTATCATCCGCAAACTAATGGACTTTGTGAGAAAATGAACCAGGTGGTGATAGATCTTCTGAAAACATTGCCCCTGGAAGAACGCAGTCTGTGGCCCGAGAGGCTGCCCGACCTAGTGGACCTATACAACCACATCCCGGTAGGTTCCACCAACTGTACCCCGGCTTACCTGATGAGGGCAAGACCTGGTAAGCTACCTGTTGACCTGGAGATGGGAGTCCTGACACCCGAGGACACTTCACCAGAAGCAGACTGGGACACAGAGAGGCAGCAGCAGTACCGGAAAGTACAGGAGAGCGTGGAGCGAAGTCTCTGTCAAGCTAGGGAAAGACAAGAGAAAACTTACAACCAGTATGCTCCCGCTGTTCCCCTGGTACCCGGAGAGCAGGTCTTGAAGAGGAAAAGGCGGCTCCACAAGTTGGACGACCAGTGGGAGAAGGACCCGTACATCGTACTGCCCTCAAGCCACGACAACCCAAAGGTCTGTACCATCAGTAAAGACGGAGGGGAAACCACAACCATTGTATCCCGGGATCACCTGAAGAAGTGTCCCGAACAGCTACGGAACCCTGAAGAGGAACAAGAAGACCCTCGACCCGTAGAGGAAAGGGAAGACATGGTTAGTACTGTGTTCGGAGACTTCCCTCGGTCTTGGACTCAAGTCAATGGCGCAGTTGTGGTACCTGTACTCACCTTCCTCCAACCAGCATCCCAAGCACCTACGGAGCAACAGGTAGAGCTGGAAGAACAGCCGGTCCAGGAGGCAGAAGACCCCACACAGGCAGACCAGGAGGATCAACCCTCTGCTTATAGTGAACCTGCCATACCTCTAGTGAGCCAAAGGGCCCGTGGACAGCTGCCCAGTTTACCCTTGACAGCTCCTACACCCTGTAGTTCAGGGCTAGACAGTCAGCTCCGTAGGTCCACTAGGGCCACTAGAGGCCAGTTACCCGCACGTTGGAGGATTTGAAGTGTTTAAATTGTTTTATTTGTGGTCACCTGTCTGTTACTTGTGTATAATTATGTGTTTCTAGTTATTTATAGGAGTCCTTGGTGGATTTACCGGGAATCCTTTATACATGGTTGGAGCGTAACCTAGGGATGGACTAAAGACTGTTAAGGACTCGGGGCAGGACAGACCCCTACCTGGTTACGTCTCCCTGTTTTGGTGAAATGGACACCTTGCTTTTCTTCAAAAACTGCACCCGGTTGCGGACACGCCGTGACCATTCTAATATGTTTTTTTTTATTGTACCGTTTCTGTTTGTATTGGTTATGTTTTTCTAAAATATGTTTAGTCCCGGAGTACTAAATTTCACTAGGGGGGAATGTGGCACCCCAGGGGTCTGGTTTCCACAGTAACAGCAATGTTATGTCTGAGAGCAGGTGGGAGGTCTCTTGGTCAGGAATCCTATGCATGCCGCACCTCCTGCCCAGTCCTGGGAGGGGAACAACTTCCCCTATATAAACCTGGGGCTGAGGCAGGGTTAGTGAGTAGAGAAGAAGTAGAGACAGAGAAGCAGATATAGGAAAAGAACATCAGGAGCTCTGTGGGAGCAGTGCTACAAGGAGTCAGGGGCTGGCAGCTGCAGAGCTCGCCCTGACTGAGAAGTTATCACCGGACCCGGAGTCCGAGGCTGTGGGGACTAACTCCTATCCAGCAGCAGAAACCGACCGGCAGGGGATTGCAGGTCCTCTGGCCCAGAAACCCGAAGGCACGGTCACACGTGTGGGACCAGCACCACCGTCGTGGAGCGGAAGCTACTAGAAGGCCCCGAGTCACCGGCCATACGGGTGAGCACCACACGGTACACTCAGGGACGTGGGCTACTTATACCCGCCTCTAGCAAGGTAACCAGAAGAGTATCGTTAGTTTGGGAGGCCTACAACTCCGCCTGGCCAGGGGAGATCCCATCTGCTCAAGGACTGACCAGGCCCCAATCGCTAGCCAGTACTCCGGGAGGGTCTATCTTTGTCACCAGTAAAGACCCTGAACTACACCGTACCGTCTCCGAGTGGTTCCTGCTACCCCCATCATCCACGTCGGCTGCCCTGAGGCCATACCCCTCCCGTTGGGGGTTATACTATCACGCTGCACAATCCTACCACCGGCCTCAGCGGTCTGCCCTGCAGCAGCAGCTCCTTAGCTGTACTCAACGGGTGGCGTAGTCGTTCAACATCTACCGCTAATACAGCGCCACTTAGTCTGACTCCCTGGGCACGGACCGGATCACCGCCACGAGACTACAACCCTCAACAGATCCGGCTCCGGGTAAGCTCCCGCGTGCGCAACGCTGCGCGACACAGGCCCAGGGGCGCGTCATTTCTACCTCAGCACCGGAATATTCTTAGCTCTTAAATCATTAAACCAAAACTAGGACCCTGGACAGGGCACCTGTATTGGCCAGCTGACGTCCGGGTCTATGCTCTACAGAAAAACTAAAATATTTTATTACGTTTCTATGATCTGGGATCTCAGAAAACATATCCCTATTGTCATGGCCAGCTCCAGGTTTTTCTGGGCCCTGGGCAAAAGAGTCTCAGTGGGCCCCCTTAACACATACCACGATTCATATATATATATATATATATATATATATATATATATATATATATATATATATATATATGTATAATACAATGCAAAGATTTCACTTCTTACAGTACATGAGATATATCTATTGTAAATTCTACAAAAGCTCAAAAAACGGCGAATTGCTCCACACAGGATGCTGGCCCCCATAAAATGCTCCATACAGAATACTGGCCCCCATATAAAGCTGCATACGGAATACTGGCCCCCATATAACGCTCCATACGGAATACTGGCCCTCACATAACGATCCATACAGAATACTAGCCCCCATATAACGCTCCATACAGGATATTGGCCCCCATATAACGGTCCGTACAGGATACTGGTCCCCTTATAACGCTCTATACAGGATACTGGCCCCCTTATAACGCTCTATACAGGATACTGGCCCCCATATAATGCCCCATGCAGGATGTCCCTTTCCCACCCATATAATGCTCCATGCAGGATGTCCCTTTCCCCCCATATAATGCCCCATGCAGGATATCCCTCTTCCCCACCATATAATGCCCCATGCAGGATGTTATCCCCCCTCTTTATAATGCCCCATGCAGGATGTCTCCCCCCCCTATATAATGCCCCATGCAGGATGTCTCCCCCCCTCTTTATAATACCCCATGCAGGATGTCTCCCCCCTTATATAATGCCCCATGCAGGATGTCTCCCCCCCCTCTTTATAATGCCCCATGCAGGAAGTCTCCCCCCTATATAATGCCACATGCAGGATGTCACCCCCCCTCTTTATAATGCCCCATGCAGGATGTCACCCCCATATAATGCCCCATGCAGGATGTCACCCCCCCATATAATGCCCCATGCAGGATGTCACCCCCCCATATAATGCCCCATGCAGGATGTCACCCCCCCCCATATGATGCCCCATGCTTCTGTTATAGCAGAAGCTGGAGTCCCTCAAGTTTAAAGGCCCCATCTATGCTATATAAGTCTGACAGTTATTTTAGGTGAAAACAACAGCTATGAATGTTCCTTCTTGTATCAATAGCGTGTCCTTGGGAGAAGATAAAGTGATTCTCCCTGGCCAGATGTTTCTTCTAGTGTAGCAATAATGTGTTCTTGCAGAAAGATGAAATGACCTTGCTAACTAGATAAGTCTAATTAAATATTTTAAAGCATACAGAAACTAGCTTTTTTCGCTTGTTCAGCTAAACTGTATAATCGAACCATATGTGGCAAATCCGTTTCCTGCCTTTAGGGTGTATATTAGCCCTGTGTTTTGTAATAAAGTTTTTAGAGTATGTTTAGACACAAACATCCTGTCCTGTTTCTTCATTCTCTCCGAGCTCGTAATCCAAAGGATAGAAGACCCAAAATTCAGTGACGACAGCTGGCGCCTCGAACAGGGACCTTGAGTTAATCTACCCAAGGGTGCTCGACCGGTCCGAGACGTGGGACGAGTGAAGCTCTCTGTTGGTGATATATACAGTGCTGAGGTAAGAATAACTGTTATATTCTACCTAATTATATCACTGCATAGAAGAGACTCCCTCACCCCCGAGCGGTCGGCTCCCCAGGTAATTCAACAGATTGTTGTCTGGCTCAGGTCCCTTTGAACCAGTAGAATCCCTCAGATAAATTGACAGTCCTGCCTTCTATCCTTTGGAGAATTTAAGAATGAAAGTATGGATCCGATGATTGTGTTGTGGATGTGTCCCGGGATTGATGTTTTTGGTCTGTTTTTCTGGTTGGCGTATAAGTCCTAGAGAGGCTAGTAGTGGAATGGTTCAGAAACCTTTGTGGCCCATTGTCTAAGTGACCATTGTCTAAGTGACTGAGGAGTCTCTTCTAGGTGAGGAGAACCGAAAAAATGGGGAACCAAAATGCCAAGGAAGGCATTATAGCCAAAGACTTAGTGGTACGCAGAGAAGGGAAACAGGCACTGATTGGAATTGACAAAATATTGTGTAAAGCGGGAATGAATGAGAATGGAGAGATGAATGGAGAGAAATGGAAATCCTTCTTTAACTCCTATCATGGATGGCTGAAAGATAAGGGTCTGTTAGGGACAGTAGATGTATGGATGAATGCATGCGCTTATTTTGAAGGAGAGATTGAAGAATTAGGAGACGGACGTTACAGACTGACAAAAACTGGAATGACAGATTTTCCTCCCTGTCCGCTCCCGACGTCACCCCCACCCCAGTACCAGAATTCCCAGGAACCTAAATGTTGGGTTTGCCCCAGATGTGGACAGCAGAATCCCTTGACAGTAGACATCTGTGTGGCATGTGGAGGACCGAGACCCCACCCAGCTAGTCTATTCCCAATGAGGACGGTAGTTGTGCCAGGAGCACCAGCAGCAGCAGCAGCAGCAGGGGGGGATGCAGTGGTTCCAGGTCAGGAAGCTCGTACAATGTTAATGTATAGACCATGGAGCCCTTCAGAGCAGTTGGCACTGATCTCCCAGCTGCCAGATCCGTCCCAGTCCCCTATGGGTTTTGCTAGAATGATCACCACCATACAGGATACGTATCATGCCACTAGAATAGATCTGCAGGGGGTAATTAAGGGAAAATTGGCAGATGAAGCCCGCTATGATAGGTTGATAGATGAGACAAAAAAAACAGTATGCCAATAGGACCGGACCCGTAGATGCAGAATCTAATGATGCAGCAGCTGGAGTCCTATTCGCAGCAGCGTTGGTAAAAGCATGTCAAGACAGGCAAGCAGAAAAGCAAGTTACACTAGAAGATAGAGTGCAGGGAAAGGAGGAAGATCCTAAGGATTATTTCTATGCACTAAAGAAAACCTGGTCAGAAATGGGGTTCAACCCCGGGAATAAGACTAGTGAGAGGGTATTAGCAAGTGCTTTCATGAATGGACTAAAGAAAGAGATTGCAGACAAGGTAAAAGCAAGTAGACCGGACTGGAGATCAGTGAAGGCAGAAGATTTAGCTAGAATAGCTCAGGGGGCACAGCATGACATAGCGCAGGCAAAAAGAGCTGCCAGAATACATATAGTAGAGACGACCCCCAGAAACAACAGAGGCAGAGGACGGACTGAAGGAGGAGGACAGAAACTGTGTTACGGATGTAAAAAGCCAGGACATTTTAGAAAGAACTGTAGGACCAACCCGTATCCAAATGCTCAGAGTACGGGTCCTCCAGCCGACCAAACAACGCCCCCATAGGATGAGGGTAGCTTGCACATGAACCCCCTCATCTCCTTACCCCCAACTCCCAGTTGTATAGTGCAGGTGAACCTACCAGGGGGACATGAAATCGATTTCCAAATAGATACGGGGGCCGACAATTCAGTAATTACGCAAGGTGATTGGCCATATGTAGCGCCCCAAGGACTTGGTCACTACAGAGGTATTGCACCTCATTCAGAGGTGTGATATCCCACTCCCGGGTAAGGATGGAGTATGGATCAAGGCTCAGTAGGCTGCATACAGCACACACACCCCATTTCCGAGGGACAGCTCAACGGTGCTCCCACTAGACAGAAGTGCAGGCACGACAGCATCTGTCCCTGGCTGGAGTGGGGAGGGGGGTGGAATACCCAGTGCTATAGGGGCAGATAGGGGTTGGGTCCGGAGCATAGGAAGGAGCCCATTGGTTGCTAGTCACCTGGGCTCATGGTCAGAGGGAGGTATATAAGGTGGGCACTATCTTAGAACAGTGTTCAGTCTGAGAGAGGAAGTGACAGAGCAGGGCCTCTGTGGAGCTCTGCTCCGGAGGCGGGCCTAGCCTGTGAGGCCCAGCCAGCACTGAAAGAGAAAGAAGAAGAAGTTCAGTCTGTGAGGAGAAGTGGAGAAGGCAGGGAGCAGGGCTGCTGCATGGGCTCTGCTCCCTGGGCAAGCCTAGCACAGAGGCCGGGGCCAGAGAGAGAGAGAGGAGAAGGAACAGTGGAAAAGAAAAGGGAACAAGACCAGAACAGAAGTAACAAGTGAAACAGAAAGGCTCAGGAACGAGAAGGAAGAGAGAACCCTAAGGACCCAGGATATTGCGGGTGACGGGTTGGCAGAACAGGGTACCGGATCCCAAATTGGTGGAAGCGAATCATCTTCAGCCAAGAACCGGAGGTCGTGACCAGCCCTTGGTGCGACCCCTCGTTACACCTTGCTAGGAAGGCATACCATATAGGGTCAGGGACATGGGCACGTAGCCCTCCCAAGAGAAGGCCCGCGGGAGCTGGACATAAGCTTGGTCACTGGTGGGGCACGAGCCAGAGAAAGGACGGAAGGGAGCTTTGAGACATACTCCAGAAAGACCTGGGAGTTGACCGAGTCCCTTGCCTGGTGGACGCAGCACGGCTTGGGTGGTCACTGCTTCGCGAGAGTGACCTGGAGAAAACAAACTGTGAGTAAAGGACATTGGATTGCAACACGTTGTCTGTGACTTCTTGCTCCTCCGGCACTATTGGTACTGGGACTATCTCCACCATCACTCCCATCATCCACGCTAACTGCCCTGAGGCTGTACTCCTCCCGTGGGGAGTCATCCCATTCTTAGCTGCACACATAACACCGGCCTCAGCGGTCTGCCTTGCAGCGGCGGTCTCCATTGACCGCAATCCACGGGTGGCGTAGTCGGACACTTGTTATTACACTAAGACTGCCACTGAATTGACCACCCTGGGCACGGACCGGGTCACCGCCACGGAGACTACAACCCCCAGCGATCCGGCTCCGGGTATTCCCTGCACAACACAGGCCCAGGGGGCGCGTCACATACATTGACACTGATTTTTCACATCATGTCATTGCCACCCCCTTCAATTCCCCGTCTGTCCTGCTTCCTGTCACTAAAAGAATTCCCCTGCAAATTCAAGGAGCCACTGTACATAGCAAGCTCATGGTATCGCCCCGAGGCCAATGTAACCTTTTGGGAAATGATGTGTTGTCCCAATTACAAGCACATATTGAGTATCATCCCGATGGCACTGTCACCATGACCCCAGGTTTAAAACCAAGTACCCTTTGCAAAATTATGTCACTAGATATTGCCAGCATAGAAGAGACAAATGAGTTTCCCCCGATATTGGAGCAGGCTGTACCACATGATTTTTGGGCCTCAGACAAAACAGATGTTGGTAGGTTAAGAGTTCAACCAGTAATGGTGAAATTAAAACCAGGAGCCATCTTGCCTCAACAGAGGCAGTATCCCCTTAGCTCGGCTCAGGAGAATGCCATAGCCCAGCAGGTCCAAAAATTACTACAGAGAGGAGTCCTAGTCAAAACCCAGTCCCCTTGCAACACTCCCCTGTTCCCAGTAAAGAAAAAGAGTGTGCCAGGACAACCAGCCGCATATAGAATGGTCCATGACCTCCGGTTGGTTAACAAAGCCACAGAACTTCTAACACCAGTTGTGCCCAACCCGCATACTCTTCTGTCACAGATACCTTCTAACTCTCTTTGTTTTTCAGTGGTCGATTTGGCAAATGCATTTTTCAGTGTACCATTACATCCTGACTGCCAGTACCTGTTTGCTTTCACATTCCAGGGCAGTCAATATACATGGACAGTGTTGCCACAGGGTGCCCAGAATTCACCCACAATGTACACTGCAAGTCTGCAGGAAATACTGGAGGGATGGTCTGAACCACATATCGTTGTTTTGCAATATGTCGATGACCTGCTCATTTGTGCCCCCTCCAGGAAACAATGTCATAGTGCAACTATATCGCTTATGTTGTTTCTCTATCACGCTGGCTGCAAGGCATCGAAAGATAAGCTTCAGTTTTGTAAATCTTCAGTCACCTTTTTGGGACATTGCATTACACCAGGAGCTCGTCATTTAACAAATGCACGTAAACTAGCAGTACAGGCATTCACCGTCCCCATTAATGTTGCAGCCCTCAGAACTTTTCTTGGACTTGTTTCCTATTGCAGACAGTGGATTCATGCCGCCTCTGTTTTAATGCAGCCCCTCTATGACTGTCTTACCCCAACACCTTTTGTACTAACATCAGAGGCAATAGACTGTTTTTATTCTCTCAAGAACCGTATTTTGGCTGCTCCAGCTTTGGGTACACCTAATTATGAGCTCCCATTTACTCTGTACCTTCATGAACAAGCTGGACATGCAGCAGGAGTTTTAACTCAAACACACGGTGATAATCAGAGACCTGTTGCCTATTTTAGTGTCAGATTGGATGCGGTAGCCAGAGGTGCACCATCCTGCGTACGTGCTCTGCATGCTGTTGGACTATTACTCCATAAATCCGCAGACATTGTTCTTGACCACCCGCTCACCGTTCTAACACCTCATGATGTCTACACTATATTGAATCAAGTGCAACCCGCTCACCTCTCAGCAGCACGTCATCTCAGGTTACAATGTGCACTGTTAATGCCTCCCAATGTTTCTTTACAGAGGTGTACTACCCTGAATCCAGCAACTTTGTTACCTCTCTCGGATCTAAAGGAGGAGTCAGGTACTGTGCTTTTTAAGGAAGATCCAAGAGAGGAAGTTCCTCATGACTGTGTACAAATGATGGCACAAGAAACGGCAGGTTTACCTACTGTATTTGAACATGAATTACAAAATGCAGATTTTGAATTTTTTGTAGATGGATCCCGTCATCAGAACGATTCAGGTACCTTCCATACTGGATATGCAGTTGTCTCCCTCAATGCAGTAATCAAGGCAGAACCAATGCTCCCACACCAGTCGGCTCAAGAAGCTGAACTTAGGGCCCTAACCGAGGCCTGTAAACTAGCGGAAGGTAGTATTGTTAACATTTACACAGATTCTAGGTACGCATTCGGTATATCGCATGATTTTGGTCCAATATGGAAGTCAAGAGGTTTCCTGACGGCAGCAGGACACCCCATTAAGAATGCTGATGCGGTCCAGCAGTTAATTAATTGATGCGCTACAACTACCTAAACAAGTAGCTGTCATAAAGGTAAGAGCACATACCAGACGCACCGACTAGGTAAGCAGAGGAAACGTGATGGCAGATGCAGCGGCAAAATCAGCAGCCTGTAAGCCGCAACAAGGGTCAACAGTACGTCAGTTAAGTGCCCCTAAAAACCCCTTTGTGTCGGAGGACATCTTATCCCAAATGCAGGCGCAGGCTCAAAAGGAGGAGGTTGATAAGTGGTTAAAGGAAGGTGCATGCCTGAATGAAGCAAATGGGGTATGGGGGAAAGGGACACGACGATGCCTTCCAAGGGCACTGTACCCAGCAGCTGCCCAGATACTACATGGGCCGACACACCAATCTAAAACGGGTGTGATGAGTGTGATGCAGAAACATTGGGTGGCACCAGGATTCTCCACCTGTATTGAAAACCTGGTACAAGGGTGCATGATATGTGCTACACATAATCAGGGTACAGTAGTTAAAACACCACCCAAACACACCCCCCGGCCCCTTTATCCATTCCAGAGACTGCAAATTGATTATATTCAGCTGCCAAAGTCAGGATCATGGGAATATGTGTTGGTCTGTATTGATTTGTTCTCAGGATGGCCAGAGGCTTTCCCGATTGCCAAAGCCACGGCTACGGCAACCGCAAAGAAACTGCTTGCGGAGGTGGTCTGCAGGTATGGGGTACCAGAGGTAATTGAGAGTGACAGAGGTACACACTTCACAGGTGAAATAATGAATGAAGTCATGTCAGCTCTAGGAATTCAACAAGCATTCCATACCCCATGTCACCCACAAAGTAGTGGTACAGTGGAAAGACTGAATGGGACATTGAAATTAAAAATTCAGAAAGCCATGGCTGAGACAGGAAAACCATGGCCGGACTGTTTACCACTTGCTCTGTTTTCAGCAAGATACACGCCTAATAGAAAGACTGGACTCTCTCCATATGAGATATTGTTTGGCAACGTACCCGGCCTAGGGTGTTTCTATCCGCAAGCATTAGAAATGAACAACCATGTGCTAAGTTCCTATGTGAGGGCTTTACACAAAAAGATTAAGCAAGTACATGATAATGTCTTCAGTTCTCTTCCAGATCCAGATCAAGACTCTAGCAGCCATACGCTGCAACCTGGAGACTGGGTGGTTATAAAAAGACACGTGAGGAAAAGCCTAGATCCACGGTTTGACGGACCCTTTCAAGTTCTGCTGACCACAAGTACAGCCGTTAAGCTAGAGGGAAAAGAGACCTGGATCCACGCGTCCCATTGCAAAAAGATACTAGGAGAACCAGCGGACAAAGAATGATGACATTGTTTATACTTACCTGCATACTTGCGACCACAGGTGCATGGACTAGGTTAGGCACCATGGATGGAGACGACAATAGATTCATTAGACACCATCTTGCTCTAATCGATGGACTAAAGGAGCAAAACCAGACCATTGCTAATTGTTGGATATGTACACATGCCCCTGTGACGTCCACTAGCATACCCTTTCTCGCTGTCCCGGTCTCATGGGAAGAGATAAACTTTTGAGTGAACTGTTCAGATACTTTGGCCAATAATTCCACACAGAGATTTTCCTTTCTAAATCCCGCAAATTGGTTTAAAGGTATTGGTGGGTGGTTGGCTGGTATAGTACAAGCTATTTTACAGGTTTTGCTAATGTGTCTTGCGGTTTATTTGGTTTTTAAGTTTTTTTTAATGTGTATTCAGCGTTGTACTAAAAGAAAACATAGAAATTCGTATTGATAAATGAAGGAACAAAAGGATGGAATGTTATAGCAGAAGATGGAGTCCCTCAAGTTTAAAGGCCCCATCTATGCTATATAAGTCTGACAGTTATTTTAGGTGAAAACAACAGCTATGAATGTTCCTTCTTGTATCAATAGCGTGTCCTTTTGAGAAGATAAAGTGATTTTCCCTGGCCAGATGTTTCTTCTAGTGTAGCAATAATGTGTTCTTGCAGAAAGATGAAATGACCTTGCTAACTAGATAAGTCTAATTAAATATTTTAAAGCATACAGAAACTAGCTTTTTTCGCTTGTTCAGCTAAACTGTATAATCGAACCATATATGGCAAATCCGTTTCCTGCCTTTAGGGTGTATATTAGCCCTGTGTTTTGTAATAAAGTTTTTAGAGTATGTTTAGACACAAACATCCTGTCCTGTGTCTTCATTCTCTCCGAGCTCGTAATCCAAAGGATAGAAGACCCAAAATTCAGTGACGACACCTCCATACATTAAAAAAAAAAAATCAAATACTCACCCTCACCTCACTCCTCCTCACCTGCTGCCGCTGCTCAGGTCCGGACTCCATTGCTGGCATCTTCCCGCTCTGCGCTGCCTGTGATGGCTCCTGGGAGGGTGCGGTGGAAAGACATCACCGCGCCCTCTAACCTGAGACATCACAGGGAGCGCAAAGCGGGAAGACAGCGGAGCTGCGGAGGCATGGGGAGAGGTAAGTATCCGGCTGCCGGGGCCCTGAGCAAGTGGGGGAGAAGGGCGGGCGCTGGCACCGCTCTCCTTCGCCCATAGCCCGGCGTGGTGCCCGACCGCAAGTGGGCCCTCTCGCCTGCTCAGGGCCCTGGCACTTGCCCGGGTGCTGACGCCGGCCCTGCCTATTGTTCTGTACAGACTCCTGTACTTCTAGTACCTGAGCACCTGACACGTCTGACATTTTTACCTCAGATCAAGCTGCGTTTTACAGTATCAGCAAAAGATATGAGATTTTAGAAATTTCACTCATATGCTTGATTTTTTTTCCTGACTGAATTTGACAAATGCAGCGTTTTTAAAATCCACAGCGTGTCAATTCTCTCAGTGTTTTTGTAGCTTTTTTTTTACAAAGAAATGAAAGGGGGAAAAAATGCTGTAAAAAATGCAAGTTTTTTACAGCGTTTTGACAGCGGTTGTGGTGAATGAAACTAACTTTATTAAAAATGTACTGTAGACAAAGCTCATATGTAATCCACACCCAAAAAAAGGCTACAAAAAAGTGACAAAAATGCAGGGAACATGAGGAAAACCAGGGGTTTTGAACACAGTGTTTTTACTGCCAAGACAAGTTTTTATTGTTGCAGTAAAAAACACAGAAAAACGCTATGTATGAGGGTCACTAACATGGGCCCTTCAAAGTTAAGCTTAAATAATATTCTAGATATGACTCTATTATACCAACTGAGCTAAACTGCAAGGGTCCCCGCAGGGCCTGACTGTCCATCTGGAAGTTCCAACAAATACCAGATGGGCCGGTGTGGACACTTGTTGACAGTATCCACTTTCTGAGGATGTGGATATCATTAACCATTAACAACTGAGGTGGAGCAGAGAGCCATGGACTCCCTGCTCTGCCACTTGCTCAGAAAAGCCGTAGACTGCTTATGTCTTATGAACTCAAAGAGGTCAGCACCACATGAGGGACATCAGGCGATGCAATGACCTCACTTCAACATCTGCTGCACCTAGACTGTAGTGAGGAGGAGAATATCACCCCTCAGCGTGGGAGAGAGGGGGTGATAAGTATTAGCATATGTTTCTGGTTTCCCAGGACACAATTATTACATAAGAAGGCCCGGGGGGCATTATAAGGATACACAGGGCACCACTGTCATGAGACATTATTATTATTATTAGTCAGTATAGGGGGCATTATTATTATAACGTAGCCCAGTGAATATAAGTATTATTATAAGGAAAAAGAGGACACCATTATTGATAGCAATAAATTTAGATTTTCTTCAAGTATTTGCAATTTGAGGAGATCTGAGTTGCTGCAAATCTATTTTTTTTAATTTGTCAAACTAGGTGAAAACATTGTCTGCTCTCTGTTACTGATAGAGGAGACTAGATTACTCCACGTGCTCTCCTCACACACTGAGCAGCACTTATGTCCATAAAATGGCCGCTGGGGGAGGAGCATGTGACCAGATCAGCCTATCGTATCAGCCTCCTCCAACAGACAAGCAGCTCTCCTATGTGAGGAGTTTTAGTATTGGAGGCTGAGGACAGGTCTGGTCACTGCTCCTCCACCAGCGGCCATTGTATGGACAGAATGCTGCTCAGTGTGTGAGGAAAGCTGCACTAATAAGTGTAAATGGCCGCCCCCTTTAATATACGTGCTTAAATATTTAAGGGGTGCAGTGAAAAATTTATATGCGAGCAAGTAAGGTTCAAATTTCGGTGTTAATTTCACTTAATATCACTGTGGCAGTGTAAAAAAAATGTTAATGCTCATTGATTAGTTGACGCCGACCCATGCACCAAAGAAGATGCCACATCTGTCGCTCACTAGATTGTTTTATGTTTAGGCTGCCCTCTACTGACAACTAGAGGAATCATTTGCAGGTCAAGTATGTAAATCTGCATGGTATAGCATTAGTACATGAAATTGGCCCACTAAGGGTCTTCTCTATGCAATTATAGCCTATTTTGAACTCCCATGCCCAATATATTTGAGTGTCGCTTGTACTATTTATTTGACAAGCCTTATGAGTATAGTATGCCCTTATCAGAATGACAATGTTTGCAATAGGCATATAGATTGTATGATATGTCATGGAACGCACTCAGCTGTAAAGTTCCAGGATTGACTGTGCATTGAAATCTAGGTGACAGCGGCGAGGCGGCTTCACTGTGTCCATGATCACATGATCCCGGTGCTGGTCACATGCTCTGACTGGGAGAATGGCGGCCAGGTGGTTCCGGCGTGTGGAACGCATACTGACTCTCCGGTCACGTGCTTCCTGTCACGTGTTTCCGGTGACCACGGATATCCGGTTGTGCTTGGAGCACATGGGGCGTGCAAAAGAGACGGTTGCATCTAGTTTGGAGTTGATTATTTGTGGTCCTCAAACAATCAACTCCATTCTAGCTGATTCACCATTGAGCCGTCTAGTTTGGAGTTGATTTTTTGAGGGCTCATTTTATCAGCTCCACTCTAGACGGATCACTACTGAAGTGACTGGATCGGGGGGATATTTTGTGGATCTCATTCCAGCATCTCCACTCTAGCTGATTCACTGGTGAGGTGACTGGATCGGAGTGGATATTTTGAGGATCTCATTCCAGCATCTCCACTCTAGCTGATTCACTGGTGAGGTGACTGGATCGGAGTGGATATTTTGAGGATCTCATTCCAGCATCTCCACTCTAGCTGATTCACTGGTGAGGTGACTGGATCGGGGGGATATTTTGTGGTCCTCATTCCAGCATCTCCACTCTAGCTGATTCACTGGTGAGGTGACTGGATCGGAGTTGATCTTTTGATGATCTCTCTGCAGCTTCTCCATTCTAGACAGTTCAGTTTCTACACTGAAGTTCCTCAAAAAATCACCTCCAATGTCCAGAATGGAGCAGATTCCCGGATCCTCATAGCCTGCAATGTAGTGGAATTGGAATGTACACACATTGTAGATATATATCAGCCTTATAATTCTAATGATTTCATGTTTTTATTTTTTAAGTACTTGCTCAAACTGTTATATTTATTACGTATTTCCAAAGGGCAAAATTTTATTTTTTTCATGATTAATCAAACTTGCATTTTATTATCGCTTTTTGTAATATAAATAATCACACACAGCGCTGATCGTTCAGTTTTACGTGGGGAAAAACGTAACAAAGCGCAGCGACAGAGTCCTCATAATTTACAACATTGTATTGGAGTGGATTTTTTGAGGACCTCATTTTAGTAACTCCATTCTAGCTGATTCACCAGTGAGCCGTCTAGATAGGAGTAGATTTTTTGAGGACCTCATTTTAGTAACTCCATTCTAGCTGATTCACTAGTGAGCCGTCTAGATCGGAGTGGATTTTTTGAGGACCTCATTTTAGGAACTCCATTCTAGCTGATTCACTACTGAGCCGTCTAGATCGGAGTAGATTTTTTGAGGACCTTCCTATAGCCTTCACTCTGTACAGTTTGGTGCTGAGGTGACTGGAATCGAGTTTTCTCAAAGAGTGAGCGGAGCCTCGTGGGGAGTAACGTAACAAAGCGCAGCAACACAGTCCTCATAATTTACAACATTGTATTGGTGTGGATTTTTTGAGGACCTCATTTGAGCAACTCCATTCTAGCTGATTCACTAGTGAGCTGTCTAGATCGGAGTGGGTATGTTGAGGATCTCCCTGTAGCCTCCAAACTGTACAGGTGCTGAGGTGACTGGAATTGAGTTTTCTCAAAGAGTGAGCGGAGCCTCGTGGGGAGTAACGTAACAAAGCGCAGCAACACAGTCCTCATAATTTACAACATTGTATTGGTGTGGATTTTTTGAGGACCTCATTTGAGCAACTCCATTCTAGCTGATTCACTAGTGAGCCGTCTAGATCGGAGTGGGTATGTTGAGGATCTCCCTGTAGCCTCCAAACTGTACAGGTGCTGAGGTGACTGGAATCGAATTTTCTCAAAGAGTGAGCGGAGCCTCGTGGGGAGTAACGTAACAAAGCGCAGCAACACAGTCCTCATAATTTACAACATTGTATTGGTGTGGATTTTTTGAGGACCTCATTTGAGCAACTCCATTCTAGCTGATTCACTAGTGAGCCGTCTAGATCGGAGTGGGTATGTTGAGGATCTCCCTGTAGCCTCCAAACTGTACAGGTGCTGAAGTGACTGTGACTCGCCCCCTGGGCCGTGGGGCACTCGGATCCGGGCAATAGGGAACGATGGGGGTAGTAGTGGCAACCCGGTTCCGTGGCTCAGGGTGGTCAGGCCAGTGGTAGTCCGTTATGTGCTATTGATTATGTCCGACTACGCCACCCGTGGATTTGCGGTCATTAGGAACCGCCGCTGCAGGGCAGACGGCTGGGGCTGATGATATATGCAGCTGGGATGGTGTGACTCCCCACGGGAAGAGTGTGGCCCCAGGGCAGTGTGGTGGATGGTGGGAGTGATGGTAGTGAGAGTCCCGGTGCCGATAGTGCTGGAGGAGCAAGGAGCACACAGACAACAAGTTGCAGTCCAGGGTCTTTACTAAAACAGGTAAACTGACCCATAAACAGTCCCGGCTAGGAGGGGACCTGGATGTCTGAGAGCAACGGGGAAATTGGCCCTGGTCAGGGTGAGGGTGTAGGCCTACCGTGCTTTCTGCGCTCCTTCTGGCTATCTCCTCGTTATAGGGTAACAGCCCACGTTTCCGAGCTTTCCGTGTATTCTCGCCTGTATAGCCTGCGACGTGGGTTCCTTTCTGCTCCCAGCCTTGTACGGCTTTACTGGTCCCTTCGGTTGTGGCAGGGCCTCCAGGCTTCTTAGGCCAAGGAATATACAGTCCCTTGCGAACTTGTTATCTGCTGGAGAATGTGGAATCCTCCCAGCCTCAGACACCAAAGTCTGGTAAAGTAAGTATTTTATCTGCCAAGACAGGCTCTCTTCGCCTCTTGTCTCTGGCTTGTGGCTCTCCTCCTGCCACACTTCCTCTTAGGTGCAGTGCAACTGTCTGTCCCTGCTCTGCTCTGGGACAAGTCTCAGTGCTGAGACAGGCCATCAAGTTCTCTCTAACCCTGCCCCCAGTACCAGCTTTTATAGGGGCAGCCTGCTCCCCCTACTGGCCTGAGACAGGAGGCATTGCATGCTAATGTTCCCCTGACCAGAGAACCTCCCGCTTGCTTTCAGACACAGCTTTAATTACACTTGTGGCATCCAGGCCAGGGTGACACATTCCCCCCTAGTAAAATTTAGTACTCCGGGACTAAACAGTAAACAAAGACAATATGCATAACTATAAAACATTATCAGGAAAGTGACGCACAGATTGAGTTCTTAAGGTCACAGTGTGGTCTTTGACCGGGTGTCCATATCACCAATACAACGGGGAGCCTTAACCAGGTGGGGGTCTGTCCTACCCCAAGTCCTTTACAGTCTTAGTTCATTCCTGGGTTAGGCTCCGAACGCAGTCCATACAAGGTCCTGGTTATAAAAAGTCCATAACCTGTGAGTCCTTACGGTAGCTGCAAGAAACTGAAACACAGAATTACCAGACATGCATGTAACTTGGCAAACAATTCAACATTTGGCAACAGGGTTATTTACAATCTTAGCGCGCTCTATATTTTCCAGCGAGCGGGTATCTGCCCCTTTGTGCTCCTGGTTGACCTCCTTAACCTACTGTCTGGTGGTGGACCAACCTGGCTTTCCCCACTAGCGTTAGGGGTACAGCTACCAGCTGGGTGTACAGGTAGGGCAGGCAGCTGTCTGCGGGTCCTTTGGCTTACCGCAGGCATGGCAGGCTC
Organism: Phyllobates terribilis; assembly: GCF_046119375.1. Classification (NCBI taxonomy): domain Eukaryota; kingdom Metazoa; phylum Chordata; class Amphibia; order Anura; family Dendrobatidae; genus Phyllobates; species Phyllobates terribilis. Next base: position 2,825,478 of record NW_027362833.1, read on the forward strand.
ACTGTCAGCAGAGGGTTGACTCTCCTGGGCTGCTGGTACAGGCTATTCTGCCTCTGGAACCGCTTGCTCCTCTTCACCTTCCGGCTCTGGTGTTGGTTGTTGCTGTGCTGGTTGCAGGAAATGCAGGACAGGTACCACTATGGCATCATTTATGCGAGTCCAGGACTGAGGGAACTCTCCGAGAACGGTGCTGATCATTTCTTCCTTGACCTCTGCGGGTTCAAGGTCACTCTGATCCTCTTCTGCACTACGGAGTTGCTCGGGGCACCTTTTGAGGTGGTCTCTGGAGACGACACTAGTGGTTTCTCCTCCGTCCTTGGTGATTATGCACACCTTTGGGTTGTCGTGGTCAGACTGCAGTACGGTGTAGGGTTCCCTTTCCCACTGGTCGTCCAACTTATGTAGCCTTCTCTTCCGCTTCAGGACTTTCTCACCAGGTTCTAGGGGACCAGCAGGGGCATGTTGGTTGAAGAGTTTTTCTTGCCTCTCTCTCACCTGGGCCAGGCTCTTCTCCACACTCTCCTGTACCTTCTTGTACTGCAGTTGCCTTTCCGTATCCCAGTCCGCATCTGGGGAGGTGTCCTCAGGTATTAGGACTCCCATCTCCACGTCTACGGGCAGCTTACCTGGTCTAGCTCGCATCAGGTAAGCCGGGGTGCAGTTTGTAGCATTCACCGGGATATTGTTGTATAGGTCTATCAGGTCCGGCAGTTTTTCTGGCCACAGGCTGCGTTCCTCCAGGGGCAACGTCTTCAGGAGATCAATGACTATATTGTTCATCTTCTCACACATCCCGTTGGTTTGGGGGTGGTAAGGCGTTGTACGAATCTTCTTACAGCCATAGAGGTTGCAGAACTCCTGGAAGATTTCAGCCTCGAACGCAGGACCCTGGTCTGTCAGGACCTGTTCCGGATACCCGTGTGGACGGCAGAAATATTGCTGGAAGGCTCTGGCCGCTGTTTGGGCTGTCAAGTCTTTTACCGGGACCACCACGAGAAAACGGGAATAGTGGTCCACGATTGTCAGGGCGTAGATGTACCCTGACCGGCTTGGAGCCAACTTGACATGGTCTAGAGCTACCAGCTCAAGAGGCTGCGTGGTGACGATGGGCCTCAAGGGTGTCTTCTGGCTGGTGCGGTCCTTCCTCCTTAGGTGACAAGGGCCACAGTCTCTGCACCATTTTTCTACAGCACCTCTCATGCCGACCCAAAAGAATCTTCCTCTTAGCAGGAACTCCAGTTTCTTCCAACCGAAGAGCCCCGCTCTGTCATGGTAAGCCCCCAGGACCATAGCTGCATCTCGCCTTGGGACCACGACTTGCCAGCTCAGCTCGTGCGTCCGGTGGTTGACAATCCTTCTGCACAACTTGCCTTCGTAGAGGAACAGCTTGCTCTTCTCTTTCCATAGCTGCTTGGCTTCCTCTGGGGCATCTGGATCTAAGCGGGCGTCTTTCCGGGTCAGCAGATCTTTCACCAGGCGGATTGCAGGGTCACTATCTTGGGTCTCGGCCCAGCTGTGGTGAGGTAGGGGATTGATCATCACGGTTGTTAGATCTCCTCCTTCACGCGGTGAGAGTATTGAGCAGCTCCATACCGGTGAAACGCGGGGAGTTCTACCTCCTCCAGCTCTTCTGGGTCTTCGTCACCTTCAGGTAAGTGAGGCATCCTTGATAGGGCGTCCGCGTTGGCATTGGTTTTGCCTGCCCGGTACTTGATCACGAAGTCATAGTTGGAGAGACGGGCCATCCACCGCTGTTCCAGGGCACCCAGTCTTGCATTGTCCAGGTGTGTCAACGGGGTGTTGTCCGTGTACACGGTGAACTTTGCGGAGGCCAGGTAATGCTTGAAGCGTTCCGTCACGGCCCACACCACCACCAAGAATTCTATCTTGAAGGAGCTGTAATTCTCCGGGTTCCTCTCGGTGGGCCTCAGCTTCCGGCTGGCGTACGCGTTCACCCTTTCTCTGCCCTGTTGGTTTTGGGACAGTACGGCTCCCAGTCCCACATTACTGGCATCTGTGTGGAGAATGAAAGGCTGGCCGTAATCAGGGTAGGCCAGGATCTCATCCCCCGTGAGGGCCATCTTTAGCTGGCGGAAGGACTCCTCTTCCGGTTTATCCCTCTTGAAGGGTGGCTTTTGACTTCTGGACTTAGACTGTCCGATCAGGAGGTCCTGCATAGGAGCTGCCATCTTAGTGAACCCGGGGATGAACCTTCGGTAGTAGCCTACCAACCCGAGAAACTGTCTCACGTCTTTGATGTTCGAGGGGCTTGGCCAGCTCTTGATTGCCGTGACCTTGTCAGGGTCGGGGGCCACTCCTTCCGCGCTTACCACGTGCCCGAGGTACTGGACCTTCGGTTTCAGCAGGTGACACTTCGATGGTTTCACCTTCAGGCCATAGCCTGCCAGGGCTTCGAACACCTCGGCCAGGTGCTTTAGGTGGTCCTCGTAGGTCTTCGAATAGACGATCACGTCGTCCAGGTAAAGGAGAACCGTCTCGAAGTTTCGGTGCCCTAGACAGCATTCCATCAGCCGCTGGAAGGTCCCTGGTGCATTGCAGAGCCCGAAAGGCATGCAGTTGAATTCGCTCAGTCCCATCGGGGTGGTGAAGGCGGTCTTCTCCTTGTCAGCCTCTGCCACAGGAACCTGCCAGTACCCGCTAGTAAGGTCCAAAGTAGAAAAGAAGTTAGCTGATTTTAGTGCGGCTAAAGACTCCTCTATTCTAGGCAGCGGATATGCGTCTTTGTGGGTGATACGGTTGATTTGTCTATAGTCCACGCACATTCTCATGGTGCCGTCTTTCTTTTTCACCAGAACCAAGGGGGCTGCCCAGGGGCTACAGCTATCTCGAATGACCCCAGCTTCTTTCATTTCTCTTAGCATGCTCTTTGCGTTCTGATAATGTGCAGGGGGTACAGGTCTGTGTCTCTCTTTTATTGGTGGGTGGCTCCCTGTGGGGATGTGGTGTTCTATCCCTTTTACTCTGCCGAAGTCTAGCGGGTGCTTACTAAAGACTCTCTTGTACTCCTGTACCACCCGGTAGACTCCTTGTTCTTGGTGCAGGGGAGTGGAGTCAGCACCCACGTGGAGTTTCTGGCACCAGTCCTCCTTTTGTTTCTGGGAGCCATTACTCTCCGCCTGAGGAGATGGAGGCAAGGGTTCCACGGCCCTGATAGCTTTGTGTTCGACCACAAACAGCTTGGCGAGTGTAGCGTACCTGGGTAAGTGTACCTCCCTCTCCCCAATGTTGAGAATGAGGATGGGCACCCTCCCATGACGGACATCAACCACCCCCCGGGCTGTCAAAATGGTGGGCCTGCTGTCTGAGTACACGGGTTCTACCATGGCTTGGTAGTCTCTACCTCTCAACCCGATTGCAGTCCGACACCAGATCATCATTTCACTTTTGGGAGGCATGGAAATGGGGAATGGGTTACTCAGTCTTACGCTACCGATCTCACCACCAGACAGTTCTACCTGCTGCCGTCTCATCAGGGCTTTTATCTCCTTGTTGAGGACTCTCTGTTGGCTGGAACTAGCATTCACCGCCACCAGTTGTAAGATTACAATTACCTCTGAAAGACAATTTTCAATCACGTTAGTACCCACAGTTATTTTAGGGTGACTTTCACGACGGTCAATGTCCACAATAATCACTCCCTGTGTCGGTAGTTCAACTTTACCAATTTTAATGGTCATCTCCTTGAACCCCATCTGCGGCACGGGTAAGCCGTTACTGGCGATGATGCTCAAGTTACTGTCTGGATACCGTGTGATATCAGCATCAGTCCAATACTGCTTAAAAAGTACATAAGGGATAGTGGTTACTTGTGACCCAGTATCCAGCAAGGCGCTCATGGGGATACCGTCCAGCACCACGGGTAAAACCGGGCGCCCCCCAACGTACTTATTACGCCAATTGTAAGGGCCTGGTGATCTTATGCCTGGGGGTTGGCCCTCTGCCCCAGGTTGGACCCGTTTAAATTACAGTACCTGGAAATGTGTCCGGGCTGGTTGCATCGACGGCAAATGGGCTGTCCACCCTCTGCGTAGCGGTCTGTGGGCCTCCCTCGGAACGACGGGATCCTCCTCTGTCGACGCCACGGGACATCCTCCAGACTTGAAGCCAGCTCGATGGGTCTTGACGGGTCCACTTGCAACGCCTGGACGGTCCTGGTCAACGCCGCGACGCTCCTGGTCAGCTCCTGGACTTGGTGGTGCAGGTCTTTCGACGGGGCTTGGTTCAGGGCCTGTGCATCAGCCCCCACGGGATCCATAGAGGAGGGCGCCGCCTCCTGGTGGTTGGTGAGAGCAGGGCGCCGGGGGTTTATAGCGCCACTGGTTGCAGATTCACGGAGCACCCTTATGGCCCTGTCCTTAAATTGGGCAAAGGTCAGGTCGGGGTTCTGAAAGAACATGAGGCGCAGTTGGGCCCTGTGGGCGCTAGACAGCTGACCTTCTATGAATTGTTCTGTTAGCAGCTTATCCATTTCCTGCACACTGCCAGGGTCAGTTTGTTGAATAGCCCTCAGGGCTTCCTGCAGATTTAGGGCATAGTCTCTGATGCTGTCCTGTGCCCGCTGCTTACACCCATAGAACCTCATTTTAATTTCAGCGGAGGTACGTGTGTCAAAGGTACCCCGCAGCCGGGCCAGAATACCCTTCACAGTTCTTTTCTCCTCAGTGGGCCATGATTTTACCTCCCTCTGGGCTGCGCCAGTTAACTGCCCTGTTAATATGCTGACCTTCTGTTCCTCTGTCAGGGGGTAAACTTGGAACAAACTGTATAGCCTTTCCTTGAAGTCAGTTAGGGCATGGGGCTCCCCTGAGTATTTGGGCAGCCAGGCCGCTCCAGGGATGTAGGGCAGGGAAAAGGGCATCACCGCTGCTGCAGCTGCGTTGGTGGTAGTGGGCACCTCTGTATACGACATCTTTCTCCCCCCTAGTTAAGCGTGGCCTACCTTCCGACGATCCTCTTCTGTAGGCCGCGGCTCCACTGCTGCTGCTATGGACGAGGACCTGGCGTCGCGCTCCGATGACGTCAGCGTCGCTCTCTCTCCCTTCCAGGACCTTGCGCAGCGTCGGTGCGTGGGGCGGAGCTTCGGATCTCGCGCGGTTTTGACGTCCACGCCCCTCTTCTTCCCGCGCGGCGTCCTGAAGATGGCGTCTGATGGCGGGAAGCAGCTGCGGATGGCGGGAAGACGGCAGAAAACGGCGAGAAACGGTCCAAGATGGCGTCTGATGGCGGGAATCGGCTCCGGATGGCGGGAAACTTCGCCACAGGTAAGTTACAAAAGTCTTTTTCAGGCACACAGTACCCGGTGGTTGCGGGCACGAAATCCTGCCGACTACGCCAAAGCTGACTCGCCCCCTGGGCCGTGCGGCACTCGGATCCGGGCAATAGGGAGCGATGGGGGTAGTAGTGGCAACCCGGTTCCATGGCTCAGGGTGGTCAGGCCAGTGGTAGTCCGTTATGTGCTATTGATTATGTCCGACTATGCCACCCGTGGATTTGCGGTCATTAGGAACCGCCGCTGCAGGGCAGACCGCTGGGGCTGATGATATATGCAGCTGGGATGGTGTGACTCCCCACGGGAAGAGTGCGGTCCCAGGGCAGTGTGGTGGATGGTGGGAGTGATGGTAGTGAGAGTCCCGGTGCCGATAGTGCTGGAGGAGCAAGGAGCACACAGACAACAAGTTGCAGTCCAGGGTCTTTACTAAAACAGGTAAACTGACCCATAAACAGTCCCGGCTAGGAGGGGACCTGGATGTCTGAGAGCAACGGGGAAATTGGCCCTGGTCAGGGTGAGGGTGTAGGCCCACTGTGCTTTCTGCGCTCCTTCTGGCTATCTCCTCGTTATAGGGTAACAGCCCACGTTTCCGAGCTTTCCGTGTATTCTCGCCTGTATGGCCTGCGACGTGGGTTCCTTTCTGCTCCCAGCCTTGTACGGCTTTACTGGTCCCTTCGGTTGTGGCAGGGCCTCCAGGCTTCTTAGGCCAAGGAATATACAGTCCCTTGCGAACTGGTTATCTGCTGGAGAATGTGGAATCCTCCCAGCCTCAGACACCAAAGTCTGGTAAAGTAAGTCTTTTATCTGCCAAGACAGGCTCTCTTCGCCTCTTGTCTCTGGCTTGTGGCTCTCCTCCTGCCACACTTCCTCTTAGGTGCAGTGCAACTGTCTGTCCCTGCTCTGCTCTGGGACAAGTCTCAGTGCTGAGACAGGCCATCAAGTTCTCTCAAACCCTGCCCCCAGTACCCGCTTTTATAGGGGCAGCCTGCTCCCCCTACTGGCCTGAGACAGGAGGCATTGCATGCTAATGTTCCCCTGACCAGAGAACCTCCCCCTTGCTCTCAGACACAGCTTTAATTACACTTGTGGCATCCAGGCCAGGGTGACACAACTGGAATTGAGTTTTTCAAAGAGTGAGCGGAGCTTCGCAGGGAGAAACATAACAGAGCGCAGCAACACAGTCCTCATAATTTACAACATTGTATTGGAGTGGATTTTTTGAGGACCTCATTTGAGCAACTCCATTCTAGCTGTTTCACTAGTGAGCCGTGTAGATCGGAGTGGATTTTTTGTGGACCTCATTTTAGTAACTCCATTCTAGCTGATTCACTAGTGAGCCTTCTAGATCGGAGTGGATTTTTTGAGGACCTCATTTTAGTAACTCCATTCTAGCTGATTCACTAGTGAACCATCTAGATCGGAGTGGGTATTTTGAGGATCTCCCTGTAGCCTCCAAACTGTACTGTTTGGTGCTGAGGTGACTGGAATCGAGTTTTTCAAAGAGTGAGCGGAGCTTCGCAGGGAGAAACATAACAGAGCGCAGCAACAGATTCCTCATAATTTAGAACATTGTATTGGAGTGGATTTTTTGAGGACCTCATTTTAGCAACTCCATTCTAGCTGATTCACTAGTGAGCTGACGCGCCCCCTGGGCCAGTGCTGTTTGGGGATACCCGGAGCCGGATCAGATGGGGGTTGTAGTCTCCGAGTGGCGGTGACCCGGTCCGTGCCCAGGGTGTCAAACTCAGTGTGTGGCAGTCCTTACAGATGTTGTTGGATGTTCTTTGTGTCGACTACGCCACCCGTTGATTTGCGGTCAAAAGGCCGCCGCTGCAGAAGGGTCCGCTGAGGCTGGTGGTGTGTGTGCAGCTGTGGTAGTATAACCCCCAACGGGAGGGGTATGGCCTCAGGGGGTCAGATGTAGAGGATGGTGGTTGTGGAGGTGCAGTGTGGATGGTAAGAAGACTCAGAGTCGGGCTGTGCAGTTCAGGGTTTTTACTTACTGCTGTTCTTTTGGTCACTCTGGCCTTGAGTGACCACCCGAGCCGTGCTGCGTCCACCAGGTCCTGGACTCGTCCAACCCCCAAGCAATTCTGGAGCGTGATCCTGAGCTCCCTTTCTGACTTTCCTTTCTACGGCCGTTCCCACCAGGGATCCACTTATGTCCGGCTTCCTCGGGTCTCTTGTTGGTTAAACCCTTTTCTCTGGGTTCCCTGACCCTATACTCGGTGTGCCTTCTCAGTGGATTTAGTGAGGGTCGTGGCATATCCTGCCCACGACCTCCGGTTCCTGGCTAAGGTGTGCTTTGCCTCTGCCAGCTTGGGATCCGGTACCCTTGTGCCAACCCTTCACCCTTCTGGTCTGATTTTAGGTTCTTGGGGTTCCTTCTTCTTTTCCCCTCTGGGTCTTTCTTTTCTCCTCTCTCTCTCTTGGCCTTGGAGCTGGCTGAGCCTCTCTGCTCTACTCCTCTACAAAGACTGACTGTCTGACCCTGTTCTAAGATGGTTCCCACCTTATATACTCCCTCTATGTGTGAGCTCAGGTGACCAGCACCCAATGAGCTCCTATCTTTACCCAGACTGCTCCCTCTATCTGCCCCTACACTACTGGGATGTTCCACCCCCCTCCCACTCCAGCCAGGGACAGACGCTGTCGTACCTGCACATGTATCTGGTGGGAGTACAGTAGTTCTGTCCCTCGGTAATGGGATGTATGTAGTGTATGCAGCTAGCTGAGCTCAGTCCCACACTCCATCCTTACCCGGGAGTGGAATACCACACCTCTGGGTTGAGGTGCAATACCCCTGTAGCAGCCGAGTCCTCAGGGTGCTACATTCCCCCCTGGTAAATCACAGCACGTCCTCGGGCTGTAAGAGAATAAAAACATCCACAAACATACAATTTTTTCATAAAACATAAACATATAAAACATCATATATATTAGCAGCAATAAACTTTTTTTTTTTTTTTTCTTGTTCCTCCGGCCACGGTGCGACTTGTGACCGGGTAAAGTGCAACAGTCTATTCTTGAAAAACAGTTTTCCTATAAAACCAGTAGGGGGCGCCTTAGAAAGCGCAACTATATACAAGGGGAAATGGCCGCTCTCAGTCCTCGGTCAGTGGGAATAGGGACACACGGGTTGCAGTTCACACTTGTCCCAACGGGGAACATCTTTAAATCAGCAACAGTTCACTGTACCCCGACGGGTAACTATATACAGTCTCTCTTTACCGTACTTTAATGACGGCGTCCTCCTGCTCCTTCTTTGTATTCTTCAGACCCGTCTGGGTCCTCTTGCTCCTCCCCACACCGCAGCTCCTCCTCCGTCAGCCGGTGTACATGGAGGGCGTAGGGTCCTTTGGCACACTTGTGCCGGGTAAAGGTGACCTCATCCCCTACATATAGGTCACGACCTCTGTGTCCCTCCGGCAGATGGCTTTCTACGTCTCTGCGGGTGACAAAGACGTCGCCGGGGGTATGATGGTCTCTTATGAAACCCCAACCGTGCTGCATATGAAATTTAATCGCAGTCCCGGTGGTACGGGGACCATGAACTGCACGGGGGTCTCTCCTGGTCCGGCTCTTCTGCTCCGCGCTCCGCACCTGCATCTGTTTCTCACGGACCCGCCTCTCTCTTCGTTCTCGTTCGAAGACTGCCAACTGCTGGCGGCAGCACTCCACACGCTCCGCTGCGGCTGCCCGTGTTTCTTGAGTGAACCCCATGAGGTCTTCTCCGGTGGGGTCCCACTCGAACTGTGCTTCTTCCAGCGGGAGCGGGGTTCTCCTGACGGGCTTCGGAGCCGGAATCAGGGGCTCGCACAGGGGCCTTGCTTTTTGGAGTTCCAGTTGGTAGTACTCCTGTGGCCATATAAAAGGCTGCCCATCCGGGCACGTGTGCTGGGCAAATAGATCTTCACCCAGGTGCGGCACTCGAGATGTTGAGGGCGCGGTGATGGTAGCAGCGCCCGGGTTGACCAGGCCTTGCGACCAGGCTTGGGGCACCCTAAAGGTAAAGGGCACCGTAAGGACGGCGGCGCCCGGGGTTACTCGGCCCTGCGACCAGGCCGGTGGCTCCGCGGAGGTAGGGGGCGCTGTTGGAATTGCGGCGCCCGGGGGTACTAGACCTTGCGACCAGGCCGGTGGTGTTTCCTGCTTTGCCGCGCTCAGGGTTGAGGCGCGTGACGTCACAGGGGTCGCTGCCGCGGCTTCTGCTTGAGGCCTAGTCTGGAGCGGTGACGGTGCAGCGACGGGCACGGCAGGGGGAATTTCGGGCTCTGCGACGGGGAGCTGGGGCAGGCTCACGGTTTCTCGGGTCGGGGTAGTGACGTCCCCTTTACCTGCCTCCGTCTGTTCAGCTCCCTCCTCGGCGCCGTCTCCGGCCTTCACTCCTCCTGCACCATCCTCAGAGGCAGTCTGTCTCCTCGTCTCGGGTGGCGTGCTCCGCTGACGGGTTCCGGTCTGCTGGGCCATCTCTCGGCTCCACTCCGCCAGCGTGTCTCGCTGCACCTGGGCCATCCTCCGTGCGAGGCCCTCCAGCGCGGTCTGTGCACACTCCCGGTCTCGGGGGAGCTGTGCCAGGATCTCCACCAGACCTAGTGGGGTGGTTGCTTGCAGCAGGCTCCTGACCACTGGGTCGGTGCTGCCTGACTCTCCCTCCATCTCCGGGTGTGCTTTCTCCATACTCCTCTCCAGACTTCTTGTCTCCGGGTGCGCTCTCTCCAGACTCCTCCAGGCTGCACCCATCTTCGCTCTTTTGTTCTGTCTCCGCCCACATTGAGGGTGGTCCCGGGGCAACTTGGTGATTGTCAGTTCCAGGGGCAGTTCCCTCACGCTGATGGACATCTCTAGCATCACAGTCTCTGTTGGTGGGGGCGGTTTCCGCTTTTGGCGCCATTCTTCGACCTGGCCCACGATGGGAGGTGGCCTCCTGCCACCCTCTGGCACGCCCATAATGGCGTCCGCTCTTCCAAGGCGGGAAATCTTCTGAAATGGCGGGAATCGTCTCCCAGTGGCGGGAAACTCCGTGGATGGCGGGAAAAAGCTGCAGATGGCGGGCAACCGGCGGGAAACGATCCGTGATGGCGTCCGATGGCGGGGACCCTCCGGAACCGGCGGGAGACTTCTTTTTGAGGTAAAGGTGAACTTTTCTTCAGGCACGCAGTACCCGGTTGTTGCGGGCACGTTATCCTGCCGACTACGCCAAAGTTGACGCGCCCCCTGGGCCAGTGCTGTTTGGGGATACCCGGAGCCGGATCAGATGGGGGTTGTAGTCTCCGAGTGGCGGTGACCCGGTCCGTGCCCAGGGTGTCAAACTCAGTGTGTGGCAGTGCTTACAGATGTTGTTGGATGTTCTTTGTGTCGACTACGCCACCCGTTGATTTGCGGTTAAAAAGCCGCCGCTGCAGAAGGGTCCGCTGAGGCTGGTGGTGTGTGTGCAGCTGTGGTAGTATAACCCCCAACGGGAGGGGTATGGCCTCAGGGGGTCAGATGTAGAGGATGGTGGTTGTGGAGGTGCAGTGTGGATGGTAAGAAGACTCAGAGTCGGGCTGTGCAGTTCAGGGTTTTTACTTACTGCTGTTCTTTTGGTCACTCTGGCCTTGAGTGACCACCCGAGCCGTGCTGCGTCCACCAGGTCCTGGACTCGGCCAACCCCCAAGCAATTCTGGAGCGTGATCCTGAGCTCCCTTTCTGACTTTCCTTTCTACGGCCGTTCCCACCAGGGATCCACTTATGTCCGGCTTCCTCGGGTCTCTTGTTGGTTAAACCCTTTTCTCTGGGTTCCCTGACCCTATACTCGGTGTGCCTTCTCAGTGGATTTAGTGAGGGTCGTGGCATATCCTGCCCACGACCTCCGGTCCTGGCTAAGGTGTGCTTTGCCTCTGCCAGCTTGGGATCCGGTACCCTTGTGCCAACCCTTCACCCTTCTGGTCTGATTTTAGGTTCTTGGGGTTCCTTCTTCTTTTCCCCTCTGGGTCTTTCTTTTCTCCTCTCTCTCTCTTGGCCTTGGAGCTGGCTGAGCCTCTCTGCTCTACTCCTCTACAAAGACTGACTGTCTGACCCTGTTCTAAGATGGTTCCCACCTTATATACTCCCTCTATGTGTGAGCTCAGGTGACCAGCACCCAATGAGCTCCTATCTTTACCCAGACTGCTCCCCCTATCTGCCCCTACACTACTGGGATGTTCCACCCCCCTCCCACTCCAGCCAGGGACAGACGCTGTCGTACCTGCACATGTATCTGGTGGGAGTACAATAGTTCTGTCCCTCGGAAATGGGATGTATGTAGTGTATGCAGCTAGCTGAGCTCAGTCCCACACTCCATCCTTACCCGGGAGTGGAATACCACACCTCTGGGTTGAGGTGCAATACCCCTGTAGCAGTCGAGTCCTCAGGGTGCTACAGAACCGTATAGATCGGAGTGGATTTCTTGAGGATCTCCCTGTAGCCTCCAAACTGTACTGTTTGGTGCTGAGGTGACTGGAATCGAGTTTTTCAAAGAGTGAGCGGAGCTTCGCAGGGAGAAACATAACAGAGCGCAGCAACAGAGTCCTCATAATTTACAACATTGTATTGGAGTGGATTTGTTGAGGACCTCATTTGAGCAACTCCATTCTAGCTGATTCACTAGTGAGCCGTATAGATCGGAGTGGATTTTTTGAGGACCTCATTTGAGCAACTCCATTGTAGCTGATTCACTAGTGAGCCGTATAGATTGGAGTGGATTTTTGAGGACCTCATTTGAGCAACTCCATTCTATCTGATTCACTAGTGAGCCGTCTAGATCGGTGTGGATTTTTAGATGATCTCCCTGTAGCCTCTATTCTGTACAGTTCATTGGTGACCTGAGTAGAATGGAGTTGCTGGAGCGATGTCCTCATAAGATCAAATCCAATCTAGACGGCTCATGACTGAAACCTCCAGAATGGAGTTAATTCCAGGAGCTCCTCATAGATTCCAATCTCATGGCATAGGAATTATAAATGTATGTATGCATTGTCACTTTTTGTGACATACATAATTACACACAGCACTGATTGTTCAGTTTTGCTCAAATTTGACTTTTACTGTATTTCCACCAGTCCCAGCCACAGCAGCGACATTTCTGAAGAGTGGGCGGAGCTAGACAACATTTATGTGATCATTTCTGCCACATTTGTGATATAAATTATGATAATGTCCAGCCGCTCTTCATAATGCTGGTGCTGACCAGGACTGGTGGACAAACAAGAAAAGTAAAATTTTATCAAACATGAACAATCAGAGCTTTGTGTAAGTTTTTAAACTATGAAAAGTGATAATATAAAAAACAAACAAATTTTTTAATTTAACAAAAAAAAAGCTTTCTACCTCTCACATTTTATTAAATACTGGCATGCAAAATTTGTTTCTTCATGAATTGTGGTTGTAATCTTGTATAATGTCTGCCAAGAAATAATAAAACACCCTGCAGCAACTCCAATCTATATTTTTTTTGTTTTCTTTTACATTTTAGCCCCTTTTTGTAATACAATCTTACTATTAGCGCCATATAGTAGTTTTGGCCAACATCTTGTAGTAATGTCCCCATCATGGTTCCTATCTTGTGCTTATGTCCCCCATCATGGTACTCATCTTGTTTTATTGTCTCCCATCATGGCCATCTTGTAGAAATATCCTCCTACCTGGTCCCCTTTTTGTAGCAATCTCACCATTCGGCTCCCTATCTCACAGTAACGTGTCCCTTCCTGGTCCCCTTTTTGTAGTAATGTCTCTTTGCAGTAATGTCAAGATCCTGATCCTCATCTTCTAGTACTGTTCCCATCCTGGTCCCCTGCAGACATTAGCTGCTGGCCTGTGATTGACCCACAGTTGGCATTGGTATAGCTGAGCAAAGAGCTTGTCTGTGCACGGCGCCTGCAATATGTTCCACTGAAAAAGTGCTGACGTGCCACAATCCTCAAGGTGTATGGTGCCTGCGGCCTGCATGAAGCAGCCTCTGTGGCCAAATGTTTGAGACCCCCACTCGAGTCTATAAAGCTACAGCTGCCAATCAAGATACAGGGTGCCATGTTATACTGAGGGGCTGCGATTGGCTTGATTAGTTATTCTGTGATGACAGATTCTCTTTACACCCCGAGTGATTTCAGACCAATCACCTATTCTGTGTAGAAGTGATACAGATTTACAAGACAGTGACTTGAAGGGTCAACGTGATATTTGAAATTTTTTCTCAACATTTTATTTCAGTTATATTTTCAAGCAGATCAGGGGGTGTTCATATCCTGAGCCGACCATAAGCTGCCCCCAAAAAACTCACTGTCTTCACCGAGGGGTGCGCAGTTCAGGCAAAAGAAACGTATACACAGTCCATAATATGGATATCCATGGAAAATGGAGGGCTTGTAGTGATCGATGGGTTATTGCATTGTGGGGTGGCTAGGTTCTGCTTGAAAGTATAAGGACATTCACAAATGAAAAAGATATCATACAAGGTTTACTTAAGTCTTGCAAATAAGAAAACAGGTGTACTGGTGTGATAATTCTAAAAATACAGGTGCATCTCACTAAATTAGAATATCATCAAAAAGTTAATTTATTTCAGTTCTTCAATACAAAAAGTGAAACTCATATAGAGTCATTACAGACAGAGTCATCTATTTCAAGTGTTTATTTCTGTTAATGTTGATGATTATGGCTTACAGCCAATGAAAACACAAAAGTCATTATCTCAGTAAATTAGAATAATTAACAAAAAACACCTGCAAAGGCTTCCTAAGCATTTAACAAGGTCCCTTAGTCTGTTTCAGTAGGCTCCACAATCATGGGAAAAACTGCTGGCTTGACAGATGTCCAGAAGGCAGTCACTGACACACTCCACAAGGTATCAGAGTCTGGAGGAAGAGTGGAGAGGCCACAATCCAAGCTGCTGGAGGTCTAGTGTGAAGTTTCCACAATCAGTGATGGTTTGAGGAGCCATGACATCTTCTGGTGTAGGTCCACTCTGTTTTATCAAGACCAAAGTCAGCGCAGCCGTCTACCAGGACATTTTACAGCACTTCATGCTTCCCTCTGCCGACAAGCTTTTTGGAGATGGAAATGTCATTCTCAAGCAGGACTTGGCCCCTGTCCACACGGCCAAAAGTACCAGTACCTGGTTTACACACAACAGTATCACTGTGCTTGATTGGCAGAAAACTCACCTGACCATAACCCCATAGAGAATCTATTATAGAGAATCTATGGGGTATTGTCGAGAGGAAGACTAGAGACACCAGACCCAACAATGCAGACGAGCTGAAGGCTGCTATCAAAGCCATCTGGGCTTCCATAAAACCTCAGCAGTGCCACAGGCTGATCGCCTCCATGCCACATTGCCGCATTGATGCAGTAATTGATGCAAAAGGATCCCAGACCAACTATTGAGGGCATTTACTGACCATACATTTCAGTAGGATAACATTTCAGATTTTAAAATAATTTTTCAAGCTGTTATAAAGTATTCTAATTTACTGAGATAATGACTTTTGTGTTTTCATTGGCTGTAAGCCATAATCATCAACATTAACAGAAATAAACACTTGAAATAGATCACTCTGTGTGTAATGACTCTATTAGACAACCAACAGAAGATTAGACCCCTAAAATATAACTTTTATTCGAATATGCTAAAAAGGACTCAGTAGTCACCATAACAACAAACACAAAAACAAGACAAAATGCCAGGGAACAGGGATAAGTCACACATCAGTCAGGAAGGATTACGGGCTCTATCTGTCCCTATTTTGTCCCTAAATTCTCTCTCTTCCTGACAGCGGAGGTTGGCACCCTAATTTTTGCTCCGTGGCGCCCCCGCTCAACGTTGGTGTCCCTAATATCCCTGGTAAATATCTATCTTTATATTTAAAAAACCACAATCGTGAATAAAAGATAGAGAAAAGTAAACGTACAGATTAAGAAGCCGACAATTCATCATAGATATGCATTTAAGGAGACCCAAGGGAGAGAATTTAGGGACAAAATAGGGACAGATAGAGCCCGTAATCCTTCCTGACTGATGTGTGACTTATCCCTGTTCCCTGGCATTTTGTCTTGTTTTTGTGTTTGTTGTTATGGTGACTACTGAGTCCTTTTTAGCATATTCGAATAAAAGTTATATTTTAGGGGTCTAATCGTCTGTTGGTTGTCTAGTCTTGCAATTGGGCCCCGCTTATACATCCCTTGTTCAGGTGTGTAATGACTCTATATAATATGACTTTCACTTTTTGTATTGAAGAACTGAAATAAATTAACTTTTTGATGATATTCTAATTTAGTGAGATGCACCTGTAGATAAAAGGGTTTAACTTGAATTGACGTCATAGCACAGACCTGCATCAACTCAGCTTAAACAGAACAAAACCCATAGGACCCTATTCATCATAGTTTTTACTCCAGAATTCTGTTATAAAATGCTCAATCGTATAATTTGGATGCAACTGAAGACTATGTAAAAATGTTGCAACTATTTCCTTTCTAATGGCATTTTTATCGGTAAGTAGGCAGGGTTGTGATGACTGCTGTTTGGCAACCTCATCATGAGCAGCGGTGGTCGCTACAAATCTTCCTCCAGTAAGTGGCATAGCGCATGGAGGCGCTGTCCAGCCATCAGACGCTTCTGATGAATATGTCTCTTAATGAATCAGGAGCTGCGTCCTTCACCTCCGCCCTCTCATCAAGACATTAATCAGGTGCATAGTTCTTTAAGGTGACAATGCAGCAATTTAGCTCGAGTAGTTAATATTTTGTATGCATTTATGTACATAAATGACATAGCCGAGTGCTGGGATGGCCTATTTTTATTAGTCCTATACAGAATCCATAAATGGACGGACCGACCTGTGCTAAGCATACGTGAAAATTATTTTATCAAACATGGACATAGTCTTTCCTAAGTAACATTGGGGTCCCTGGTGGTCCTAACCTCAGCAACTTATATTTTATCCAATATGACAGTAACAGTGTGTCCCTCCCCAGCCTGTGTTTATGTACTCTATGTAATGTAACCTGCTTTAGTGTAAGGGGTGTAAGGCTATGTGCCCACGATGCAGAAATGCTCAGTTTCCGCATCTCCCTGGCAGAAAAAACGCATGCGGATTGCACATGCGGATTGCACATGCGGATGTGAAGCGTTCTTCACTTGCATTTCCGCATGCAGGTTGACAAGCGCTTTCCAAGCGATTTTAACATCACTTGGAAAGTGCTTGACAACTTGGTCACACTATATAAATCCATGCAACCGGCATGGATTTTTATAGTGTGACCGAAAGAATGGTAAAAAATAAATCTATACTTACCTTCTGATGGCCCCCGCTGTCTTGCTTCGCTCCGTCCTGGCTGCCGGCAGCGCGCGGTACACTGAAGGACCTGCCGTCATATGACTGACGTCAGCGCAGGTCCTTCAGTCCACAGCACGCTGCCGGCAAGTGAAGAAAGGGGCACCGCGAGCCATCAGAAGGCAAGAATAATATTTATTTTTTATTTTATTCTTTTTTTCACAGGTTCTATGGTACCCAGGTCCGGAAGAGAGTCTCCTGTCCTCCACACCCGGGTGCCATCCGCACATAGAAACGCATATTATCCATGTGTGCAAATGTGCGGACACAGATGATATGCGTTTCAATGCAAGTCAATGGCGGCAATTACGCTGCGTGTCCGCAAAATTAATGGACATGCTGCGGATTATCATTCCGGAAAAATACGCAGCATGTGCACAGCACGGATTATCATTGGGGAACATGGCAGGCCTTCTACCATGCATTTAAGCGTTTCTGCAGCGTTTTTGCCGGTGCTTAAATGCATCGTGGGCACACAGCCTAACAGCGTGTCCCTCCCCTGTGTTCATGGACTGTAATGTTATCAGGCCTAGGTCAACATCTCTTGTTGCATCTAGAGGGTGTGAACCCTTCCCCCATCCAGGGGCTGATCCCAGTAGACAGAACAATAGACTCATGTTTGGCCCAGTCAGTTGCGTGGGGCCTCCCGATGCTGGAGGGTCTCAGGCTGCGGCCAGATCCTCCTGGCGTGTGTGGATTGATAGAAGCCGCCACGTGGGACTGTGTTGTGTCCCTCATCTGCTGGATCCATTGAACTTATCCAAGGACTATTTCTATATTTTCCCTGGCCGGGGGCGCCCCTGGACTTGTTTCTGCTGTTATATAGCAAAAAGGAACCAAATACAGAGTATATGGCAAAGAATCAAAAAACTTTATTGTAAACAATATACAGAAAAGACATACATGATTAAAAAGGACGACACACAGACAACCAAACTGGGTGACACATATACAACATAATAATAGATGTTAAATATCTATTGGGATAAAGTACAAGAAGTGCTAGTATTCAAGTCATTTATGCACTGGTACAAAATTATGGCACATTTCATCACTATGGATATGTACCACGTGCCATATGGCCTATAGTGCCCTATGAAAAAAAGCTAAAGAAATATATTGCACTCTTACCCACATTAGATCAGCACCCAGAATAAACAAGGACCTCAATGCGTGTTTCGCGTGGTATATCCTATGGATTCCTCGGGGGGGGTTGTTTAATAGGACATTCCATGTCTTTTTAAATATACTTTTGGTCCGTTCCAGTCACGTGACCGCAGGCCCTAATCATCTCCTGGACCATCAGCGCATGCACGCTGAACCGCCCGAGCCAGATACGTCACGCACGGCCATCAAGGTGAACCACGCATGACAGGGAACCAGGACTCGTTGCCATGGCCACCCTCACACCGGCCACGCAGCCCCCCTGGATGCCCCTCTACCCAGCCCATGCCCCCCTCACACCAGCCACGCAGCACCCCTGGATGCCCCTCTACCTAGCCCATGCCCCCCTCACACCAGCCACGCTGCCCCCTGGAGGCCTCTACAACATTTATTCACATGGTCAGCTCTCCCCACCTCAGTCCACTCCGGATCAGCATCAGTCCTCACAGCAGAACGCTGAACACGAGCTCCTCAGCAGAGCCATAGCCAGGGCACAGGTTGTTACACAGCTCAGTACAGGAACCTCAGCCGAGTCCTGGAACTCTTTTTATTAGAAAAGTATAAAACAAACCATAAAACACACTGCACAAAGAACAAATTGCAAAACACAAACAAGTCCAAATTATAATGTCCAGTATGAATTAAAAGGCAAAAATGTCCTGCAATGTTCATGGAACATAAAACGTCATTTCCAAAAGTCCCCCCCAGCAAGGGAAGACCTTAACCCTTTTTTTCCAAAAATATCCCCTTCCAACATTCACTCCACATTCATACCTAAACCTCCAAAACAAAACAACAAACTGGCCCAGTTTTTTTTTTTTGTTCCCACTCCCAACACCCAAGGTCCCACGATAGTCTGTGGCCTCATCACACCAGGGTCCCACTAAAGTTTGTGGCCCACAAAGATACCAGGTCCTTTTGCCTTTTTTCCCATCCATTTTAGGATGTCCAAACCACCAACCCATCCACCAAAACCCCTCCCCCCCACCCAACCTACACTAAACCCCCCCCAAACACACATCATAATACACAGACATATAAAAAATAATATACGCAACTTTATAACACTACAATAAACCTAAAAAACTTAATCACATTACCATATACAACAACCATGAACCAAAATCAGACCCAAGTTCGGTGCTTGCAAGCCCTATATACGGGTTCCAATACCATAAAACAAAAAACTACACGTGAGGGTAACAGCCCACCACCGGGAACTGGAGACTACAGAGGCTCTCACCCTAATCTATCACACAGAATCCTATCCCTCTCTAATAAAGAAAAAGAAAAATCTGTCCCTACCACCCTACCAATCTTTCCCTACCTGTCCCTACCTGTCCCTCACTACCAACCTAATACTAACTACCTGTCCCTAAAGACTGTCCCTACGTGTCCCTCCCTGACCCTACACATCTATCTGACCCTACAAATAAATATAAAATATAGAAAGGGACTAAACTAACCCTATCACAGACACACATTCCCTAACTCTCCCTAGGGCACATTAAATGAGAACCCCCTCCATAGAA
The DNA here is from genome assembly GCF_046119375.1 of Phyllobates terribilis. Taxonomy (NCBI): domain Eukaryota; kingdom Metazoa; phylum Chordata; class Amphibia; order Anura; family Dendrobatidae; genus Phyllobates; species Phyllobates terribilis. The sequence continues at coordinate 2,844,815 of NW_027362833.1, forward strand.
GGGAAGCCCTCCCTGCACCCAGCCTCTCATACTCCAGCGAGCGCACTTTTGCCAGGTCACCCAGGATGTTCCTAATCACCTCTTCCCATGGGAGGACTTTCTGCTGGGTGGACACTAAACACCGTGCGTTCCACGTGTAAAACCTAGTCACTAAGCTAACTAAGAAAACAGTGCCCCGATCTTGGCCACCAAGGGATCTGAATGCCCCATAGGCCCACTCCGCATAGGAAAGGCCTGCCAGCCTGGGCCAGCCAATGGAAGCACCCACCCTCTTGTAGACCTCTGTATTAAAAGGACACCGAAGCAGGAAGTGCTCCATGCTTTCAAGCATGCCGCCACACTCCTCGCGGGGACAATCCCGGTCATCAGAGTTCCTGTACTTCAGGTTGTCCCTCACATACAGTCTCCCATGGAAGCAGCGCCAAGCCAAGTCCCAAAACTTCAAGGGGATCCGCTTAGAGTTTAATAACCCGAGCCCCACCTCCAGATCCCGGCTTGGGCAATCCTTGAGGGCCAGGGGCTTCTGGAAGTGGGTCAACAGAACCCTATTGTCAAGTAACCTCTTTGACAAGGTCCTGATCTCCCACACTCCCAGACCCCACCGGCGGATCACCTTCACAACCAGGGTAGCATAAGCCGGAAGATGCCCATGAGGCGTGCGAAGGTCCTTCACCCGCCCTCCTGTCTCCCATTGCTGGAAGAAAGACCGAAACCACCCCCTACAGGAGAATACCCACGGAGGAGCCCTCTCTAACCAGAGGTTGGCGATGTTTGCCTTAAGAAAGGTGTTTACTAGAAACACCACTGGGTTGACCATACCCAACCCTCCTAGTCTCCTCGTGCGGTACGTGACCTCCCTCTTTATTAGGTTCAGCCTATTCCCCCATAATAGTTGGAAGAACAGGCTGTAGACCCGTGTCCAAAGAGGTTCTGGCAAGATGCAGACGCTGCCCAGGTATATTAATAAAGGGAGCAAATACCCCTTGGCCAGGTTAACCCTTTCCCTCAGGGTCAAAGACCAACCCTTCCACTGATCCACCTTCTGGGCGGCAATCTTAAGTCTGCCCTCCCAGTTTTGCTGGGGATAGTCCCCCGGGCCGAAACTGATGCCTAAAATTTTTGCTGTGGCCTGAGGCCCTGGAAGGGTGTCCGGGAGATCAAAACTAGGATCTCCCCCTCCCAGCCAGAGACTCTCACACTTATCCCGGTTGATCATGGACCCAGATGCCACAGAGTAGCGCTCAACCTCAGACATGACCCAGTCTGCCTCCTCTCTCGAGGATACAAAAAGGGAAACGTCGTCGGCGTACGCCACTACCCTCAAGGTGGTCTCTGGCTCCGCCCGGTCCATCCCGACTCCCACCAACGGTCCGCGTTCCACTCTCCTTAAAAAGGGGTCGATCGCGAACACGTGTAACAGTGGGCTCAGAGGACAGCCCTGGAGGACACCAGACTTCACCTCAAAAGGGGGTCCGAACGAACCGTTCACAAGCGGAAAAGTCTCTGCCCCATTGTATAATACTCTCAACCAATCAACAAACCTCCCAGGCAGACCGTACCTCAAAAGGACGGACCAGAGGTACTCATGGTTAACCCGGTCAAAGGCCTTCGCCTGGTCTAAGGACAGCAAGTACCCCTTCCAGTGACCTGCCCTGCTCTGCTCCACTGCCTCCCGGACACCGAGCACAGCACTAAAAGTACTGCGGCCTCGAACAGAGCAGTGCTGGGCCCCTGAAAGGAGCCGGGGTGCAAACTTCACCAACCGATTGAAAAGCACCTTTGCCAGAACCTTTCGGTCCGTATTGAGAAGTGCTATGGGACGCCAATTCTCAATACGGGACGAGTCTTTACCCTTTGACAGAATAATCAGGGCGGACTTCCTCATTGAACCGGGCAGAAAGTCCGAGGAGAGACATTCATTAAAAACCTCAGTCATGAGGGGGACCAAAGAGTCCCTAAAAGTCCTGTAAAACTCGGATGTTAAGCCATCCGGACCGGGCGATTTTTTGGGCCGGAGCCCATCAATGGCCCGTCTCACTTCCTCTTCCCTGATTGCTTCTGCCAAAACATGAAGAGAGGGGTCATCCCCTGGCTCAGGGATGGTTTCAGCCAGGAAAGCCGACATCTCATCCCGATCTGGATTCCTCCTTCCCAAGAGGTGCGAGTAGAAGGATCTGACCACCTCCAGGATCCCTGATTTGGATCTGTTCAGGGAACCCGTACTGTCAATCAGTCCTGTTACCATCTTGCAACTCACTGACATCCTGCAGTTCCTGTAGGGGTCGGGCGAGCGGTACCTCCCGAAATCCCTCTCAAAAACTAAGGATGTGTGCCTATCATACTGGCACCCCTTCAGCAAGGCCTTCACCCTGGAGATTTCCTCACGGTCCCCTCTAGTCGAGACGAGCTGCTCGAGTTTCCTCCCCAGCTCCCGATACAGGCGGTACCTGTTCAGGCCTCTGAGGCTCGAGAGCTGACGGAAGAACCCCGCAACCCTTCTTTTGAAGATCTCCCACCACTCAGACTTACTGCTACAGAGACCCAAGAGAGGTAACTGGCTCTGAAAAAATTCCTCAAAGGATTGTCTTACATCCGCTTCTTCCAACAGGGACGAATTCAGCTTCCATAGGCCTCTCCCTATCCGGGGAGTCTCTGTAACATTCAAGGAAAATAAAATAAAACAGTGATCGGAGAATTCCACCTCAACAGCGGACACTGCAGAAGAGACGGCTTCCTCCTTTAAAAGAAACCTATCTATCCTAGACCTACAAATACCCCTATGAAAGGTGAAACCTCCGTGACCTGGGGTGTGCCGGATGTGGACATCCAGCAGGCGAGCTTCGCTTGCTATACTATTAAGAGTATTACTATCAAAATCCAGCCTTCGGTCTCCGGGGCCTCCCCTATCACGGGATCTAGTTATAGTATTAAAGTCCCCACCGAAGACCACCTGCCGGCTGGTAAAAAGATAGGGCTTGATCTTCAGGAAGAGACATTTACGGTCCCACTTTGACTGTGGACCATAGATGTTAATGAGCCGGAGCTCCTGTCCCCCCATGAAGACGTCAAGGACCAAGCACCTCCCCATTTCTACCTCGATCACCCGTCTGCATTCCACCGAAGCGGCCTTAAAAAGGACCGCTACCCCGCTATACGGCTCGGCCGCAAGAGATCAGTATGAGGGCCCGCATCTCCACTCCCTCCTTGCTTTGTAAATGGCCCCCATGTCCGTTAGTCTGGTCTCCTGCAAAAATAAAATGTCAGCCTCAACTCGGTTGAAAAAATCAAAGGCCATAAATCTGGCCGTATCTGACTTTATACTGGCGACATTAATCGACGCCAGAGTCAACGGGGTAGGTTCCGCCATCATGGGTGATTGAGTTAGACGGCCTTCTTTTTGACCGTACCCCCCGATTTTTTCCGCTCACCTTCAGAGGAGGAGCCAGACTCTCCCCTCCTCTTCAGTGACACCGAGGTGTCCATGGTACCCGCCACCTCCTTCCCAGTACTGGGTTCCTCACCCCTGGACCCCAGGGCAGTCCCCCCCCCCAGAGGAAAGTGAGCCCCCGGAGGATGGACCCCGCCGCTCCCTGAAGGCACCTCAGATGTTACCGCCGGTCCCCCGCCCCCGACCTCCGACACAGCAGAGTCATTGAGGGCATGGAACCGGTTGGAGAGGGGGATCAGAGGGGAGCCGGTGAGCCCTTCCGTAGGCACCTTAGCGGCCAGGGGGGGGCTTTAGATGTTTTTGCCCCTTTTTTGTTCCTCCTCCTCCTACTCTTAATGGTCTTACCGTCACCTGATTTTTTAGGCTGCTCCACCACCTCCTCGTCCAGACTTTCATACTGGGAGGAATCTTCAGAAGCAGCCACCTCCTCCCTCTCCATCCTCCTGATCTCCTCGTTCACCGCCTCCTCCCCCAGGGCCTCAGGGGCTCCGGCTGCCGCTTCTGGGGTGGGGACAGACATCACCCCAGTCGCCTGAGGCTTATCCTGCCCCCTACCCCCACGGCGCCTCACCTGTTGCCACTGGTGGGCAGATGAACTGGCCTCGCCTTCCCTCACTGGCCCCTCAGCTCCTCTCCCGCCCCCACCTCCAGCTCCAGCAGAGGATGCACCGCTGGGGACCCCCCCACGGCTCTCCCCCGCCTGACCAGAGATGGTGTTAGAAACGGAGCGGGGGCAGCGGCTATACAGGTGACCTAGGTCACCACACAGATGACACCTAATGTCACCACAGGCCGCGGCAAGATGACCTACCCCACCACACAAGGCACATTTCTGCACCTTGCAGCCCGCGCTGAAGTGACGGGGATCACCGCACCTGTGGCAGGCCTTCGGTTGCCCCTGGTAGAAGATCAGGATCCTGTCTCTCCCCAGAAATGCTGAGGAAGGGATGTGGGTGACAGTACCGCCTGAGACCTTCAACCTCATCATGAAGGTCCAGCCCCCTGACCAAATGCCAAACTCGTCCCTGTTCTTTTTTGGGACGTCCGTGACCTCCCCATAGCGAGAAAGCTACGTCAAGATATCGACCCCAGAGAGTGACTCGTTATTGGTTAGAACGGTCACCCTCTTTACGCCATTTTGGCGGGACACCGCCTGCACGGCAAAGTCTCGCCAGCCGGGCTCCCCCTTCACCAGTTCAAAATTCGACCAGAAAAGCTCTAGGCCCTCCGGTCGAACAAAACTGATGTCGAAGACGGGGGTACCAAAAGGATGGATCAGGGCAAAGATGTCAGTCGCCCTGAAGTCCATCTTCAGGAGGAGCTCCACGACCCTCGCTCTTGGCGGGCACGCTTCACTGCCCCTCCACCGAAGACGGACTACATTCCTCCTGGCCACCCCCTGCCCGGCTGTCGGGAGGGACCACACTGTCTCCCCCTCCCTTTTATCTTGGAAGGCGGCCAGGCCGTGTCTATCCAGCGAAATGGCCAGGTCCACCTCTCTTCCCTCTACCTGGATCGTCCGTTCTCCCTTCTTGAGGGCCTCCAGGAAACGGCATCACAAGTCACCATCCCTGAGGTCCAGAGGTGAGGAAGCCCCCCGAGAAGACCCCGAGGCCCCGGCCACAGACACGCCAACATTCGTATCCTCAACCACAGCCACATTCATACCCACGCCATCCCCATCCATGTCAACAGTCACCCCACTTGGGCCACTCTCACTCACATGCACACTGGGGTCACAGTTTTTCATTTTTTGCAAGCATTTTTTGCCAGCAGTTTTTCCACTGCTGCCACCTGCTGGCAGCACCTTCCCTGCCGGGGGGATTTGGGAGCCAGGTGCTGAGACTTTTGCCGGTGCCCCTGCCCCAGATAAGCCCACGAGCACAGGGGACACCGACAGGCAGGCACCACCTCTGCTGTCTGTTACAGCTGTGGCACCACTGCTCCCATCAGCTGCCAACGCTAAGCCCCGCCCCTTTCCGGGCGGAGCCACGCCCGCTTGGGCGGGTTTTGTCTGCGAGGCCACGCCCCCCGCACCAGGCAGCACGGTGGGGGCCCCGGAGGCCACTCCCACCGGTGCCGTGGGTGACAGGGAGGCCACGCCCCCCGCACCAGGCAGCACAGTGGGGGCCCCAGAGGCCACTCCCACCGGTGCCGTGGATGACAGGGAGGCCACGCCCCCCAAAGCCGGCCGCGCCGGGACCCCCGAAGCCGACCGAGAACCGGGTCTACTCACAGGGGCCCCTGGACCAGCGGCACCAGCTCTCAGGGGCATAGCACCCCCTACCGTCACACCCTTTGCCACAAAAGGCCTGGCCACCCCAGCTCCGGCGGCCGGCACCAGGCTAGGCCACTCCCCCTCGGCACCCAGCGGCGGTGGAGCCCCCCGCGCTGACCCATTACCGGGCCCCTGCGCAGGGGGCCCTGACCTCACCACGGATTTTGCCAGAGGAGCAAGCCCCACCTTACTCTTATGAGCCGGCTCTGCCGGAGCCGCAGGCCCCGCGCCCTTTACCTTACCAGGTTTCTGGGTCCCTAAAAGTGATCCAGATTTTTTAGTGGATCCGTGTGTGAGGGACCCAGACACCCCAGCACACGCCGCCGGAGACGCGGCCCCGGCTGTCGGTGCGCCGCCGACAGCGCAGGAGGCAGCGGCAGATGTACACGCCGCCTCCTGCACGCCAGCAGGAGCACCAGGTGCCAGGCCAGACCCCCTTTTTACAGGGGCTCCAGCACGAGCACCACCACCAATGACACCCACCGTCGGGCCGCCCTCCGCGCCATGCTCCATATCAAACACCTCGGACCCACTGCCTCCATTACCACAAACAGAGGCAGCGCTCTGCGTGCCATGGCCTATGTTCTCCCCGCTCCCTCGCTGTGGACCCACAACAGAGTCCAAGCCGGGGTGGGTGGCGGGTGCCGCACAACGGGACAGGGGGGCCCCAGAGAGGGGGACATACACAAATTTATGTGCAATAGATGTTTTCTTTTTTTTTTTTGCATTTCTCTTCGTCCCCCTCCCGGGTGCCTCATCCTCGCAGATCTCATCCCCGAACGTAAGCTGACCAAAACGTACCGGGGACTCGATCTGCTGGATCTGCTGCATGATAAGGCAGCCCCCCTCACTGCTGCTACTCCCATCCTCCTCATCCTCCCCCTCGCTCCTGCTGCCCTCTGAAGGGCTAGAATCAGACGGGAGAGCCATCTGCTCAGGGGCTATCCCGCTATGCGATGCCTGGAGATCACTTACCAGGCCACCAGGCGGTGGGTAGGGTGCGACCTCCTCCACGCATACCTCTTCCTCCTCCTCCACTGCCTGGCCGGGGCCCTGCGACCCCTCCAGAGCCACACCGGTCACGGCTCTGAACTGGTCATCATTCCGCAGCTTCTCCATGAAGGGTCCACTGCCTGCCAATATGGTGCTCCTGCGGTCCTGCAGCTCTTGGATGGCTTGCTTGATTTTCCGGACCGCGGCGGATAGGTCAGGCTTCTTGGTGCCAGAGGCCCTCTCGGACCTCTCCTGAGCTACCCTCAACTCCCCCCAGAGGGAACTTAGCTTTTTTGCGGTGTCCTCATACTCACAGAGGTGCGCATGGACACGGGAGGCATAGGTGACGGTTGCCTCCCTCGCCACCTTGGTACCCCAATCAGGGGGCACCGCTGCAGCACCTCTGCTGGCACTCGACCTACCTCCAGAGGGAGGAGCTGCCGCGGTCGTAGCCTCGGGGGTCCTCCGGGTCTTCATGCTGGAACCCCTGCTGCCTCGGCCTGATGTTGCAGCCATAGCCTGATTGGTGTTCCTCCCACCCCCCGCCGGCTTAGACCGGGAGGTGGGAGCCGGGGGCCCAGCCCCGGAGGCCAGTCCCACTCTGAGCCTTCTTTCCTGGGAAGGGGGCAGACAAAAAGTCCCAGATGGAAAAACAAACCTCCCTTCCCAGGAGCTCTCTCCGCACATAGCTCAGTACAGGAACCTCAGCCGAGTCCTGGAGTCCTCTCCACAGTACAACTCAGGAGTAACTACAGGAGCAACTACAGGAGCTCCTCATCATCAGTCCTCCCGTCCAGCACAACGTACACACTGCTGCGGCTGCATGGCTAATATCCACTGGACTGAGAAGGCCCCGCCCCCTCCGGTGACATCATGATTCCATGAAATCACTCCTCCCCCTCAAGAAATCTACTCCAATCTAGACGCTCCCCTGTTGCTGAGGCGTGGTGACGCTGTAGCTGGGTGATTGCAGTCAGAGTAGTGGTGTTTGGCGTCTGTACTACAGGTAAGAAGATGGGACTGTACCAAGGTGATTACTACATTCAGGACAATAAGTAGCTAGATGTAGGTGTGCAGAATCCCACTCCCAATATTGTCAGGGTCTCTCACCCCCTCGTGTTGCCGGCTGTCAGGCTCCCGCACCCCCTCGTGTCATCGGCTGTCAGGCTCCCGCACCCCCTCGTGTCGTCGGCTGTCAGGCTCCCGCACCCCCTCGTGTCGTCGGCTGTCAGGCTCCCGCACCCCCTCGTGTCGTCGGCTGTCAGGGTCCCACACCCCCTCGTGTCGTGGGCTGTCAGGCTCCCGCACCCCCTCGTGTCATGGGCTGTCAGGCTCCCGCACCCCCTCGTGTCATGGGCTGTCGGGCTCCCGCACCCTCTCGTGTCGTCGGCTGTTAGGGTCCCACACCCCCTCGTGTCGTGGGCTGTCGGGCTCCCGCACCCCCTCGTGCAATGGGCTGTCAGGGTCCCGCACCCCCTCGTGTCGTCGGCTGTCAGGCTTCCGCACCCCGTCGTGTCGTGGGCTGTCAGGCTCCCGCACCCCCTTGTGTCATGGGCTGTCGGGCTCCCGCACCCCCTCGTGTCGTCGGCTGTTAGGGTCCTACACCCCCTCGTGTCGTGGGCTGTCGGGCTCCCGCACCCCCTCGTGCAATGGGCTGTCAGGGTCCCGCACCCCCTCGTGTCGTGGGCTGTCAGGCTTCTGCACCCCGTCGTGTCGTGGGCTGTCGGGCTCCCGCACCCCCTCGTGCCATGGGCTGTCAGGCTCTCGCACCCCCTCGTGTCGTGGGCTGTCAGGCTCCCGCACTCTCCCCTTGTCGTTGTCTGTGGAGAAGATTAATACATATTTTAATTTTTCAGATTTTCTCTTATAAAACAAGATCCCTGAGCTTCTGCCTTTGACCGAAAAAATGGCGTCTGACAAGTCGCTGCTGTCTGCAGAAATGAACACAAGCATGGAGGAAGCGCTGTATGAACAGATGCTGATGAAGGTACGAAAGATGAATTGGAGAGGCCAGCAATCACCGGGTGAATGTCTCCTCCGTCAGCCGCCGGGGGCGCTGCAGTCTCCAACATTTACCTAATGTGTATTGTTGGCTTTAGACCCCTCATAGTTGTACTATTTTGGGGCAGGAAAAATCAGTTTGCAGAACCATCCTGTTCATGTTACTCACTGATTCTCACTTGTTGCCTCATTTCAGGCCAAACAGGAGATACAGAGCAGAATACCGAACTTACCAGAAAGCAGACAGATCAGACCCCAGCCGGGTGAGATGGGCGTCCTCTGATTATTATCCAGATTACTTTGTGCATATTATGTGACAGATACCACAGTGGGGCAGTGGGGTCTTATTGACTACAACGGTCACATGATGCAACCAATGTGGGGGTCACATTGTTTTTTCTTATGCAGTTGATTACATGTAAATGCTGCTTGGCTTTTGCCGATTTTATTGTGTTTTTGTTCACTTTTTGTTTTTATTTTTGTGTTAGGTTTCTGCATTAAAACTCGCACATCCAAAAATACCGAAATCTTTATTAACATCTGCAAGTCGAACCAGATCCCAGCGCCCCCGGACCTGATGGAGCAGGAGTTAGTCAGCATCCTGGAATCTGATGATCCCTCCGGCTATCGAGTCCCCATGAGCCTTGGAGAGCCCCACGTTGAAGTTGATAATAGTACGTTTTTTTGTTTTTTTTTATTTAATACAGCGCGTCTCTTTTTAAAGGGGTAGTCCAGAGATATCCTTAAAGGGGTTAAAATAGCAAGTATTACAACTTACTAATCCTCAATGGTCGAAGGTGCCATCTCCACAGGTTCTGGTAGGTCCACTTCAGTTTGACATCTTGTTGTTGACTTTTGAACTTTTTTGGTTTAGATTTGGGACTTAAAGGGATTGTCCACTACTTGGATTCCCCTTTAAGAACTTATACCACTTATTCATAGCAGCCCTACTAAGGTCAGTGGGTGAGTCGGCACCGCAAAGTATCTAAGTCCTGGTGCACTTTGTCCTACAGGTGGAGGCGGCTGCACGGCATACGACATAGTGATTAATGGCACCTTCTTTGAGAAAATTAAGGTAACTGCAATTGCTTATTCTGACATACGAGCTGTCTGCTCTCCTTTGTGTCAGCTCCTTACTTTGTATTTTTTTTTATTAGAATAATGAGCTTTTCAGGGAATTTTTTATCACCGTGGCCATGGATGGACAAGAGAACAAGTACGAAATGGAGCTGTCAAGAGGTAACGACCACATCACTGATATTTTCCTTGATTTTTCCATCGACCACACAAGGACTTGTTCCTTCATGGAGCAAGTTTACCATATAATATATTGAAAATGTTTATGTACCAACCTGTTGTATGGCACCGTATCAAATGCCTTTGAAAAGTCCAGATAGACAACACCAACTAAGTTTCCCTGGTCCAACCTAGAACTTACCTCCCATAGAATCTTTTCAGATTAGTTTGCAGGACAGATCCCTCATAATCGTATGTATAGGTTATTCTTATTGAGGTGCTCCAGGTTAGTATCTCTTAGAAAACCCACAAAGATGTTGCCCACAGTACAAGTTAAACTTACCGGCCTATAAATTCCAGGCTCACATGTTATCCCCTTCTTGAATATTGGTACCACATTTGCTATGTGGGTGTAACGCTGGTGGATATAGACCCACTGCCCCACAGGAGGGTTGTGACTAGGTGTCTACTGGGTCTCCACTAGAACCTCTGGTGGTGAGGATAGACTGGGCTGCCGGTAGACACCAGGTACCACTTCAGGGCAGTCCCCGGGACTGCAGCAGCATTCCGGAGGTACCAGGGTACCAAATACAGGAGAGCTAAGATAAAGACTAGGTCAGACAGTCTGAGATCGGGGCAGGCAGCACAGGTTCAGGATAGAGAAAAATGGCAAGGGGGACAGGGGTTTTTGATACCAGAAAACTCTTTTAACGCTTGCAACCTCTGTTTCTTGACTGCAACTCAAACAGTCGAATCAGTCAGTAAGAATTTAGGGCACTTCCATTGTGATATTTTGCATCAGCATTTGTTAGCAGACGCCAGGAATGGATCCAAAACAGAAGAGGTGAAAGTGTTTCAGTTACTATTTTTCACTGTGTTTGTTCCCCTCTGGTTTTCAGCTTACAAATACTGATGTAAATTAGTGCCAAAAATACTCACTGTGTGAATGAGGCGAGGAAGCTGCTTGTAATACTGTAATAGAAGTCCTTATTCTGAGGATGAGTGCTGTAATTCTTGTCTTCTCTGCTCCATCAAACTCCCCAGAGCAGGGGCAACCCCTGGGGCAAAACTGCTGGCGGCAGATGTCCAGACGTATGACTCAGTGATGTTTGATGGACCCCAAATCCCAAACAAAATGAATCAGACACATACAAAATAAATACACAAAGCATTGCAATTAGGTGTCAAACGTTCTCAACTTTATTTAAATTTACATGACACCGAAAATGGCACAACCCTCGACTCACGAAGAGTCACCCTCCAGCGCTCAGGAGAGGAAAACCCCCTGTGGAGGAAACCTCTAGAGAACCATGGCTGGAGGGCTGCGCTTCCCTTGCGCTTAGAGAGTTAGTGCCGATATATGACAGAGTTTTAGAATTTGTACATATTTACAGAGAACGACATAACAAATATAGACTATAATTGTGATAAACTGGATGTGGGAGAGATCTGGCTGCGATATCTGTCACCACATTTATTGCTGGAACGAATTTAGTTGATCTGATTTCCCAGGTGGATCTACCACTTCTCCCTTACAGATCCAGCTCCGTCTCTCAAGAAGTTGGGTACTTGGTTAAAGGGGTTGCTCATTATGGATAACCCCTAATAGGATGAGTATCCCCTTCCCCTCCCAATTTATCACCCATTAAAGTCAAGGATCCATCCATGAACTCCCAAAGAAGAGCAGCTCTTTGTACATAGTAACAGAAGGGGATCCTGTTTTGGGGACCCCCCCTCTGTTACCTTCCCATGCCCCCGGGGTGTCTAAGAAGACAACCCCTTTCCCTGCTAGAACCTCCAAATTACACCAACGTTGGCACATTACGTGGGGTGGTCAAGCTCAAGGTCCTCAGGCGCATCATCAGTAATGGCGCTGATCGTGGCAGCGCGGCATTCTTTTATGGAATCTTCTTTATGACACTTGTTTATGCCCTCACAATAGTTGTCATGGTTACTACAAAGGCTATTACTGATGCAGGATCCAAGTATTAACCCTTTCATCATTGGTAATTCACTTTCATTATGGAGGCAACTAACTGCACTTGTTACCAAGCAGAAGTCTTATCATTACGGCTTCCCTTAGGCACCATAAGAAATACAGATTATAGAACATGCGTACAAGTGTTTCAGGAGTGTTTTGCACTTTTTAGATCCACAGATTGGGCTTATAACTAGCACTGTACAAAGCCAAAAATTAAGAGGAAATTACTTGTAAAATAATATTATAGGGAATTGCATTTCAAGCATTTTCCTAATGTGCATTCTACATACTTGCATAGTTGCATAGGTTGAAAAAGTTTGAACTTTAATGTCCTAGGTCTACCTCCAAAGTTATACATTTTCTATTACTAGATTATTTATAACCCACAATGTCATGTTTTGTTAAAAAAGTATCCAGCCCTTCTATAAATGCTGTTATACTATCTGCCATTACTATATCTTGTGGTTGGCATTCCACAGTCTGACTGCTCTATCTGTAAAGAATCCTTTCCTATTAAGTTGCCAGATTCGCCTCACCTCCGCTTGTTATGAATGTTCCTGGTGCTTTGTAAGGTCCTGGAAAGTGATAAGTCATGTGCCAGTACTATGCATTGACCACATATGTATTTATACATATAAATGTCTATTTATGAAGGAGATGATAATTACCCTTCATAGAGGTGTTATGATCATTCATAAATTGCTTTCATAGGTTTGATCTCCAGGATTAGGAGAGATTTGGGGTGTAAACTTAATAAACAATGAGTAAAACATCAAAGCAAACGAAAAAGGGTTTGTGACCCAAACTGGTAGGTGAGACCGGCTAGCCCCATATTATACGAGGTCACAACCAGGTTTCGCCTGAGGAGGGCAGCACTAATGAGTCCTCAGGAGCGCATAACCCTGAAATATGCAGCGATTCTACACTACCCATTATAAAAGGGTAATATGCTACTTACTACCATGTTTTAGCTAAGATACAAGACATACTTGTAAGGAGAGATGAAAAAGGTGATGGGGAACAACATATAAATATACTGAGGAACGCTATACACTAGTGGCCAAAATTGAGTCAACACCCCCAAGATTTACGAATTTTTAGCATTTTGCCAATACAAATACAAATTTCATGAATGTTTTTGATTTCACAGTAAAGTTTTTAAGTAGAAATAAAATCTCATATAGAAACACAATATTAGCAGGAAATTTGTTCATTTGTCAACAAATTGGACACTATTGTCACTCAGATGACTGTGGGAGAAAAGCCATTTATTTGTCCTATTTTCATATCTAACACTAAATGTTAATACTCAGTTGGACAGCCCTTGGCCTTGATGACTGCCTGGCATCTACTTGGCATGCTATCTACCAGTTTGTGTAAATCAGATGGTGTGATGATATGAAGCCATGATTTGATGATGGCTGCAATGAGTTCCTGCTTGTGTGAAGCCCGCTGTTTTGACACCTCTCTTTTGAGGCGAGCCCAGAGATTCTCAATAGGATTGAGATCTGGGCTGTTTCCTGGCCAATTCAATAGCTGGATATTTTTGTCCTTGAACCAAGAGAGACATTTTTTAGCTGTATGGCATGGGGCTCCATCTTGCTGAAAAATAAACGGTGTCCCTTCACTAAATACATCATGTGCCGAAGGAATGAGTTTAGGCTGAAGGACTTCCTTGATGTCCTTTTCAGCATTAACTGTTCCTTCAATTACCTGCAGCCTACCACCTGCATCTCTGGACACGCAGCCCCCTACCATAACACTCAGAGGATGCTTCATGGTGGGTACTGTACCCTCTGACAACCAGTCCTCTCCAGGTCGTCGTCGAACGTAGCAGACACCGTCGCTGCCAAACATGGGTAGGCGTGTCTCATCGCTCCATATAACATTTCTCCATTGTTCAGTGGTCCATTTACAATGTTCTTTGGCCCACTGCAGACGTTTCTGACGCTGTGAGGCATTCAAAAATGGCTTTTACCTGGTATTCTGGCTCTTAACTCCGCTTTTACCAATCGTCGTCGAATCGTCCGATCGGACACTGTCAAGGGAAGAACATTTCTGCACAAAAAACGTGTCGCTCGGCAGGAAAATCCCCTTGATATTGCGTTTTTTGAGATTTTTTTTTTCCGTTCTTTAGAAACGCTGCAAAAATACTGAAACAATAAACATGAAACTGCTTCAAATCTGCAAGGATTCACTATTCCTGCTTTTCCTGGTACTATCAAACATAGCATTTTTGGGAACTTGGAGCTCTATATTACAAATATGTCCGTCCCTCCAGTTGAAAGAAATTAACATTTTCCTGGAGGGAAGTTTATATTTTACATTATGTCAGTTTTTGTCTATCGATGATAAAGTGCAGTTTGCAGCAATTTTTATTGTGACATATACCCAAATCATTCACGAAAATATTTCACATTCAACGCGCGTCGGACGGGCCTGCGTGCTCTCACATGCCAGGGCTGAGTTTCAGTTCCAGTCCGACCCTGTTAATCATCTATAGTTTCCCTTCAGAGTGGAAAATGCTGAAAAATCTGAAGTTCCTGGGATCCATTTTTGAACAGAATATCAGAACCAAATCAAAACCGATGATTCAGGGAATGGACACAATGTCCCAACTCTAAGGTACAAGTCTATGGCATACAGTCTGTAAAAGACGACAGAGTAGGCTGCTGTTGAGCATCGGCGGCTTCTCTGATGTTCCTCGCTCATCTATGCAGTACATGGTCGGCCATTCAATTGATTGGATGTCTTATAATACCACATTTCCCCTAGGGACACAAAGTATGAAGAGCTCCACTCCTCCTGGTGATAGGTTATACCCAACAGATGGGGCAGCGCCACTCCTCGTGGTGATGGGTTACACCCAACAGATGGGGGAGCGCCACTCCTTGTGGTGATAGGTTATGCCCAACAGATGGGGGAGCGCCACTCCTCATGGTGATGGGTTATACCCAACAGATGGGGGAGCGCCACTCCTCGTGCTGATGGGTTACACCCAACAGATGGGGGAGCGCCACTCCTCATGCTGATGGGTTACACCCAACAGATGGGGGAGCGCCACTCCTCGTGCTGATGGGTTACACCCAACAGATGGGGGAGCGCCACTCCTTGAGGTGATAGGTTATACCCAACAGATGGGGGAGCACCACTCCTCGTGGTGATGGGTTATACCCAACAGATGGGGGAAGTTACAGAATGGCTTGTTATGGTGCAAGAACATTGTGGACATAGTTTTTTTGGTTTTTTTTTAACTATTTTGCCTTTATGTTCTTTGTTTTTTTCCTACAGACCCTCCCAGCTAATGTGGCACCCCAGGGGTCTGGTTTCCACAGTAATGTAATGTTATGTCTGAGAGCAGGTGGGAGGTCCTTTGGTCAGGGATCCTGTGCATGCCACACCTCCTGCCCAGTCTTGGGAGGGGAAGGACTTCCCCTATATAAACCCGGGGCTGAGGCAGGGTTAGAGAGTTCTGAGAGAAGAAGACAGGGAGCAGAGCTGCTCTATGGGCTCTGCTCCACAGGCAGGCCCTGGCTGGGGCCTGAGCCTGGAGAAAGAAGACAGAACAAGAGTAGAGAAGAGAAGCAGCATAGCAAGAAACATCAGGAGCTCTGTGGGGAGCAGTGTTACAACGAGTCAGGGGCTGGCAGCTGCAGAGCTCGCCCTGACTGAGAAGATTTCTTACCGGACCCGGAGTCCGAGGCTGTGGGGACTAACTCCTACCCAGCAGCAGAAACCGTCCGGCAGAGGATTTCAGGTCCTCTGGCCCAGAAGCCCGAAGGCACGGTCACACGCGTGGGACCAGCACCGCCATCGTGGAGCGGAAGCCATTAGAAGGCCCTGAGTCACCAGCCATACGGGTGAGCACCACACGGTACACTCAGGGACGTGGGCTACTTATACCCGCCTCTAGCAAGGTAGCCAGAAGAGTACAGTTAGTCTGGGAGGCCTACAACTCCGCCTGGCCAGGGGAGATCCCATCTGCTCAAGGACTGACCAGGCCCCAATCGCTAGCCAGTACTCCGGGAGGGTCTATCTTTGTCACCAGTAAAGACCCTGAACTACACAGTACCGTCTCCGAGTGGTTCCTGCTACCCCCATCATCCACGTCGGCTGCCCTGAGGCCATACCCCTCCCGTTGGGGGTTATACCATCCACGCTGCACAATCCTACCACCGGC
Organism: Phyllobates terribilis; assembly: GCF_046119375.1. Taxonomy (NCBI): domain Eukaryota; kingdom Metazoa; phylum Chordata; class Amphibia; order Anura; family Dendrobatidae; genus Phyllobates; species Phyllobates terribilis. Next base: position 2,860,932 of record NW_027362833.1, read on the forward strand.
CTCAGCGGTCTGCCCTGCAGCAGCAGCTCCCTGGCTGCACTCAACGGGTGGCGTAGTCATCTAACATCTACTGCTATAACATCGCCACTTAGTCTGACTCCCTGGGCACGGACCAGGTCACCGCCACGAGACTACAACCCTCAACAGATCCGGCTCCGGGTAAGCCCCCGTGTGCGAGACGCTACGCGACACAGCAGGCCCAGGGGCGCGTCAATTTTGGCGTAGTCGGCAGGATACGTGCCCGCAACCACCGGGTACTGCGTGCCTGAAAAAGAGACTTTTAAAACTTACCTGTGGTGAAGATTCCCGCCATCCGGCGCCATCTTCAGCCTTCTTCCCGCCATCGGTGAAGATTCCCGCCATCAAGCGCCATCTTCAGCCTTCTTCCCGCCATCCGTGGAGTTTTCCCGCCATTGGACGCCATCTTGAGGACGCCGCGCGGGAAGAAGAGGGGCGTGGACTCCGAAAGCGCGCGAGAACTGAAGCCCCGCCTCACGTCTGGACGTTGCGTAAGGTCCTGGAAGGAGCCCAGCAGACGCCGACGTCACAGGAGCGCGACGGAAGGTCCTCAACCCTGACGATCCACTGCGGAGCCGCGGCCTACGGAAGAGGATCATCGCAAGGTAGGCCACGGTCCACTAGGGGGGAGGAAGATGTCGGATACGGAGGAGAGCTTCACTGCCTCAACCCCCGCCAGCGTCACCGCTGCTGCAGTTATGCCCTTCACCATGCCCTATATCCCGGGAGCAGCTTGGCTACCCCAGTACTCAGGGGAGTCACATACCCTGCATGACTTTAGAGAAAAGCTGGATAGCCTCTTCCAGGTGTACCCCCTCACAGAAGAGCAAAAAGTGAGCATCCTGGTGGCCCAACTAACCGGGGCAGCCAAAAGGGAAGTAAAATCCTGGCCACCTGGGAGGAGGACTGTCGCAGGAATACTAACCCGGCTGAGGGACACCTTTGATGCCCGCACCTCAGCCGAGATCAAGCTTAGATTCTACGGGTGCAAACAGCGGGCACATGAGAGTATAAGGGACTATGCCCTGAACCTACAAGAGGACCCGGACGGGTCTGAAGACTATCCTCAGGAGGAGACAAGGAGAGGACACCGCTGCTGAAGGGAAGTAGCATAAACTGAAACTGTAAATAGTTACTCGTTAGGGTACAAGAACTGCTGCTAACTAAAATATGGTCCCCGTTGGGACAAGTGTGAACTGTTTCCCGTGTGTCCCTATCCCTTACCAGGCTGAGGACTGTGAGCAGCCATTCCTTATTCCCACAGGCTGAGGACTGTGAGCAGCCATCCCTTATCCCCACTGGCCAAGGACTGAGAGCGGCCACCCTGTACATAGTTGGAGCGTAACCCGGGATGGACTAAAGACTGTTAAGGACTCGGGGCAGGACAAACCCCTACCTGGTTACGTCTCCCTGTTTTGGTGAAATGGACACCTTGCTTTTCTTCAGAGACTGCACCCGGTTGCGGACACGCCGTGACCATCTTTATGTGATTTTCTTGTTGTATTATTAATGTTTATATCTTGTTATGTTTTTCTAAAATTTGTTTAGTCCCGGAGTACTAAATTTTACTAGGGGGGAATGTGGCACCCCAGGGGTCTGGTTTCCACAGTAATGTAATGTTATGTCTGAGAGCAGGTGGGAGGTCCTTTGGTCAGGGATCCTGTGCATGCCACACCTCCTGCCCAGTCTTGGGAGGGGAAGGACTTCCCCTATATAAACCCGGGGCTGAGGCAGGGTTAGAGAGTTCTGAGAGAAGAAGACAGGGAGCAGAGCTGCTCTATGGGCTCTGCTCCACAGGCAGGCCCTGGCTGGGGCCTGAGCCTGGAGAAAGAAGACAGAACAAGAGTAGAGAAGAGAAGCAGCATAGCAAGAAACATCAGGAGCTCTGTGGGGAGCAGTGTTACAACGAGTCAGGGGCTGGCAGCTGCAGAGCTCGCCCTGACTGAGAAGATTTCTTACCGGACCCGGAGTCCGAGGCTGTGGGGACTAACTCCTACCCAGCAGCAGAAACCGTCCGGCAGAGGATTTCAGGTCCTCTGGCCCAGAAGCCCGAAGGCACGGTCACACGCGTGGGACCAGCACCGCCATCGTGGAACGGAAGCCATTATAAGGCCCCGAGTCACCGGCCATACGGGTGAGCACCACACGGTACACTCAGGGACGTGGGCTACTTATACCCGCCTCTAGCAAGGTAGCCAGAAGAGTACAGTTAGTCTGGGAGGCCTACAACTCCGCTTGGCCAGGGGAGATCCCATCTGCTCAAGGACTGACCAGGCCCCAATTGCTAGCCAGTACTCCGGGAGGGTCTATCTTTGTCACCAGTAAAGACCCTGAACTACACAGTACCGTCTCCGAGTGGTTCCTGCTACCCCCATCATCCACGTCGGCTGCCCTGAGGCCATACCCCTCCCGTTGGGGGTTATACCATCCACGCTGCACAATCCTACCACCGGCCTCAGCGGTCTGCCCTGCAGCAGCAGCTCCCTGGCTGCACTCAACGGGTGGCGTAGTCATCTAACATCTACTGCTATAACATCGCCACTTAGTCTGACTCCCTGGGCACGGACCGGGTCACCGCCACGAGACTACAACCCTCAACAGATCCAGCTCCGGGTAAGCCCCCGTGTGCGAGATGCTACGCGACACAGCAGGCCCAGGGGCGCGTCACTAACTCCAAGCAAGTCCCTCATCTCAGAAGTTGAAAGGTTTGGGTTACTTTGAGGTTTAATGCATGCATTTACTTTTTTTAGAATCCCATCTTACAAAAGATATAGGATATCCAACTTCTTGGACTCCAAGAATAAGGGGGCTGCAGCCTGGAAGTAACCCCGCTGCCCTTTTTAAAGAATATGCTGGAGTGGGGCAGCTACCCGGATATTCACTGTGCAGGAGAACTGCAGCTAAGCCCATTCACTTTTCTGGATCTATGCTGTCGTTCCGCTGCACAGTGGAGGCCATGATGCCAATGTGCAGGGAATGACTGTGAAAGGGGCTGTTCCTCATTACAAGCATCAGTGCCACTTTATTATATTAGAGATTGACCCCAACAGATCATAAATTGATGGTGTACTCTTTAATATACTGCTTCCTTCCTTTTTTTATCAGTTCACCCGTGAAACCAGATTACATGATTGTGGCGGAACCTCCTGTAGGACACCCAAGTTTTCTGGTGGCTGAAATCTCTTTACCTAAAGTGGTGAGACCCTCAGATGTGGTTTAGGATTGTGATCTTTTTGCATTTCATGTGATTTCCAATAGTCTTCCCTTATTAAAAGTCTGTGCCAACCTCGTGCTACCAGTCCTCCTCTGCCAACTTTTATCATCACAGCTTTGATGTGTCCACAGTAGCCAATTGCTGGCAGTTGTGACACATTTGCTGGATGATGATGATATAATTTTTTTTTCATACCATGGTGGGTTGTTTGCAAGCTATTGGAATGGGAAAGAATGACTCTGTCACCAGAGAACGACTGTTCAAACCAAGCACAGACGCCCGGTGCTTCACAGCGGGACCAGTCATTTATATAAACCTTCCCCCCTGCTTGTTTCCCCTCCATCTCCACCATCACCTCTTCTTTGACAGTTCTGGCTTCATAGATCCAGAGAGGAGATAGAGGGAAAACAAGCTGGTGGGAAGATGTATATATTATACTAGATGGTGGCCCGATTCTAATGCATCGGGTATTCTAGAATAGGTATGCGGCCGACCGGGCGCAATGAGCAGAGCTGTGTTTAAATTTTGCGCCAAAATCGCTGATTGGTCACGGTTGCCGGCCTCGACCAATCAGCAAAGCGGTGTTAAAATTTGGCGCCTAAATTGCAGATTGGTCACGGCCGGCGGTCACGACTAATCAGCAGAGCGGGGTTTAAATTTGGCGCCAATAATGCTGATTGGTCGCGGCCAGCGAACGTGACCAATCAGCAGAGCGGTATTTAAATTTGGCACCAATAATGGTGATTGGTCGCTGCCGTGACCAATCAGCAGAGCTGTGTTTAAATTTGGCACTAATAATGCTGATTATTCACGACCGGTAACCGCGACCAATCAGCAGAGCGGTGTTTAAATTTGGCGCCAATTTCTCTGCTTGGTCGCGGCTGGCCACTGCAACCAATCAGCGAAACGGTGTTTAAATTTGGCGCCAATATGGCTGATTGGTCACGGCCGGTGGTTGCGACTAATTAGCAGAGCGAGATTTAAATTTGGCGCCAATACTGCTGATTGGTCGCGGCCGGCGACCGTGACTAATCAGCAGAGCGGTGTTTAAATTTGGCACCAATATTGCTGATTGGTCGCGGCCGTCGACCGCTACCAATCAGCAGAGCGGGGTTTACATTTGGCGCCAAAATTGCTGATTGGCGCGTCCACCAGGTGCGAACAATTAGCAGAGCGGGGTTTAAATGTGGAACCAAGATCGGTGATTGGTCGCGGCCGATATTTAAAATTGGCGCCCAAATTGGTGATTGGTCGCGGGCAGCGCCCGCGACCAATCAGCGATTTTTAACACAAATGGACCTTTGTAACACCATGCGGATACTGTGGGGACATCAGCGGCTAGGGTGTGAAGGGAGACCGGGGAGCGGCGCTGCGGGTCAGGATACTTCTGCTCCGAGCGCCCGCTCATGTCCCGGGTTCTCCGAGCGGAAGTACCCGCACAGGCAGCGCCGCTGACATCCATGCGGCTAGGGTGTGAAGGGAGGACCGTGGAGCGGCGCTGACATCCAATTGGTCGCGGCCGCTATTTAAATCTGCCGCACAAATCGGTGATTGTTCGCTGTCTTGGCCCGCGACCAATCACTGATCTTGGCGCCAAAGTTAAACACTATTGTGCTGATTGGTCGTGGACGCTGCCCGCGACCAATCACCGATTTGGGCGCCAAATTTAAATATCGGCCGCGACCAATCACCGATCTTGGCTCCAGATTTAAACACCGCTGTGCTGATTGATCGCGGCCGATATTTAAATTTGGCGCCCAAATCGGTGATTGGTCGCGGTCAGCGCCCGCGTCCAATCAGCACAGCGGTGCTTAAGTTTTGCGCTAAGATCAGTGATTGGTCGGGTCCGAAGACCGCGACCAATCAACGAATCGTCTTGGTGAGGACCGGGGAGCTGCGCTGCCTGTGCGGCTACTTACGTTGCGAGACCCCGGGACATAGCGGGCGCTCGCAGCAGAAGTATCCCGACCCCCAGCGCCGCTCCCCGGTCCTCCCTTCCGCATGGAGGTCAGCGGCGCCGGCGGTCCTTCCGCTGCTACCGGCCGGTAGATAAGCGCCTCGTGCTGCTCATCTCCTGGCTGCATCTCCGTCCCGCAGATGGGTCCAGCGGTAGGGTTCTTTCTGCTGTTGCCGGCCGGGAGATGAGCGCCTCGCGGCGCTCATCTCCCGGCTGGATCGCCGCTCCGCTCCGTCCCGCAGATGAGCCGCTAACGGCCGCCATCTTTTTTCAGAAATCCCGCGGCGCTGATTGGCCGCTGCCGGACCAATGAGCGACGCGGGATTTCCTGGACAGACAGACAGACAGACGGGATAAGACGATTATATAGTAGATTATTTAATTATATAGTGCCATTGATTCCATGGTGCTGGTGCATATAAATGATGTTATAATGATGATATAAATGATGAAAGAGGCTTGTTGCGATAGTGTAGAACACGCCGCTCTTTATTTTTTCTATATTAATGCGACATTTGGAGGAATCGCACAGAAAATGCTTTAAATGTATTTATTTTTTAATTTGATTTTTCTCATGTCCATGATTCATATTGCGTTAAATGAGGCATAATGAAGATTAAGAATGTTTCAGCTGTATCCTTCATCAGACAGGATAATGTAGCTTAAGGGGACCCACTTGGTTAAATATAGGGGTCAGTTCTGGTCTTCCCAAAAAGCAGATTAAGTAGTCACCACACGGGAATCTGGTGATTACTGGGTTTGCTTTTGGGGACCCCAGATTTCTTCATATAACCGACTGGGCCTTCTGCCTAATGAAGGCTACATTATCTGAAATTCTGGTACCATTCATTATGCCTCACTTAAAGGGGTTGTCTGGCACTTTAATATTGATGATCTATCCTAAGGATATTCCATTAGTATTAAAGTGGTGGACAACCCCTTTTAATGCCGTGTGAATCATAAAAAATATTTGAAGCATTTTCTGTGAGCAGTTACTCCAAGTGTCAGATTTAATGTATGAGACGTCTGGAGCTACACAGTAACTTCTAGTTGGCCACATATCAAGATAAAAGTTTAGATTTTTGTGCACTTGTTGGTTACAACTTTCTTTCCCGTACAGAAGCATTCAGCGACATAAGCGTTGTTACCACGCTGGTCTTCTCTTTACAGTCTTCTGCTAGATCTCGTGTTGGACTTGGGTGAAGACAGAATAGTCTTAGTCGGACGTCTCGATTTGTATCATCTAGACGTCTTCATTCCTTACAATATCATCCAAGAACAAAGTGGAGCTCAGTTCAACAAGGACAGTAAGGTGAGACAATAAAGCAAAGTTGGACATGTCTTATAGCCCATTCTGAAATCTCCTTCTTAAAGAGGTTCTCTGAGAAAATGTATAAAATAAAATTTTAAAAAATGTATACATTTATTTAGCAAAAATAAATTGTTTTAATTAGGGGATAATTCTATGTGAATACTTTTATGCCCAAGAATGGCAAAAGTATTCTCGGAGTGATACCTTTACTGGCTAACCAGAAAAAAAATATATATATGCAAGCTTTCAGAGCACAGAGGCTCCTTCTTCAGGCAATATTACAAATGAATTCATAACATTTGTAATCCTGCCTGAAGAAGGAGCCTGTGTGCTCTGTAAGGAGATTTTTGTGTACTCATCGTCAAATCTCTTTCTCTTAGCCTCTAATTGGGGGACACAGGACCTTGGGTGTTATGCTGCTGTCCACTAGGAGGCGACACTAGGCTTAATCTGAAAAAGATTAACGGTGGCTCCTCCTCTGCAGTATACACCCCCTGACGGCATCAGCCATGTTCAGTTTTGTGCAAAAGCAGTAGGAGGAACGTAACATGAATAACATAATTATGCCTATAAGAAGGCTACCGCCCAGTGGAGAATGTGTGTCACTTCTCGCATCGCCTGGGCACTGCGGGTCCCCCCTTGGTGATTTACGTATGCCACAGCCGTGGCATTGTCTGACTGTACTCTGATGTGAGTGGCTGCCAGTAAATGATGGAAGGCTCTCAACGCCAGGAGAATGGCACGAATATCCAAGATGTTGATGGGCATGGTCGCTTCTGTTGGGGACCACTTGCCCTGTGCTCTGTGGTGCAGGTGTACCGCATCCCAACCCATCAGGCTCGCATTGGTGGTCAGAACCTTCCATTGACTCGTGAGAAAGGATTTCCCCTTTGTTAGCGAGGTTGGTTTGAGCCACCAGTGCAGGGATCTCTTGGTTGATGACGTCAACTGAAACTCCCTGTCGAGGGAAAAAGGATTCCTGTCCCATGACTTGAGGATGGCTAGTTGGAGAGGCCTGAGGTGAAGCTGGGCAAATGGGACCGCTTCTATTGCCGCCACCATCCTACCAAGGACTCTCATGGCAAACCGGAGAGACTGAGGGGGTTTGCGAAGTAGGATGCGGACCCCTATTCGGAGAGGCAGTGCTTTGTCCTTGGGGAGGAGTACTAGACCCTTGAGGGTGTTGGATAACATTCCCAAAAAGGTCAGAGATTGACTCGGGGTTGGTGATGACTTTTTCAAGTTGAGCCGGTGCAATTGGTATATGGAGGCATGCGTCTTGAAAGTCTATGGAGGCGAGAAATTCTCCCGTCTCCATGGACGCAATGATGGACCGAAGGGACTCCATGCGAAAGTGACGTACCCGTACTTATTTGTTGAGCTGTTTTAGATCCAATATGGGCCGTACGCTGCCTCCTTTTTTGGGGACTACGAATAGATTTGAGCAGAACCCTTGGAAGCGCTTGGCCGTAGGGACCGTTACTAAGACACCTGCTTGGAGAAGTAATGAAACCGCGTGGTGGAAGGCACGAGCCTTGGCTGGCGGTTTTGGGGGAACAGACAGGAAGAATCTGTTTGGCGGGTTGGAAGTGAACTCTATCTTGTATCCTGAAGACACTAGTTCCCTGATCCACCTGTCTTCTGTAATAGGCAGCCAGAGCTGGTGAAAGAGCAAAAGACGGCCGCCTACAGGTGGGGTGTCTTCCAGAGTTCGTGAGTCATGATGAGGAGGAAGTGCAAGACTTTCCTCCCTTAAATTTTGACTGGCCTGCCTTTGTTTGCCAGGTTTTGTCCGACTTTTGCGTCGACCTCGAGTTGTCCCAGCGTGGAGCGCGGCTGTTATTCTTTGCTGGTCGTGAGACGGATCAGCCGGAAGAGTTCCGAAAGGATCGGTAACGTGCCTGATTGCGCTTTTTGTAAGTGTGTTTGGGCTTCAGTTGGGGGAGAGAGATACTTTTACCCCCGGTGGCGTTGGATATCATTGTGTCCAACTGTTCACCGAAAAGCCGACCACTGAGGTACGGGAGGTGAGTGAGGGACTTCTTTGAAGCTGCATCTGCTTTCCATTCCTGCAGCCAGAGGATACACCGAATTGTGATGAAGCTATCCCGGCTGCACCCATTGCAGAATCCAGAGCTGCATGGAGCTTGTAATCTACCACGACTGCTATTTGGGCCGCTTGGTCCGACAGTTCAGGGGTAGGTATTTTGTAGGCCAGTTTGTAAATTTTGGGCCCAGGCCAGGATTGCCTTGGCAGCCCAAAAAAACTGAGGCGAACGTGAGAGCCAGGGAGGCCCCTGCGGCCTCGAAAATTGAACGGGCCATGCGTTCCACCTGCCGGTCTGCTGTGTCCCTGAGGGTTGAGCTATCTGGCAGAGAAAGTGCTGCTAGTCTGGAGACTGGAGGATCCACTTCAGGTGGATCTGTCCACTTTTTGGTGACCTCCTGTGGAAAGGGGTACCGCGCCTCCAGATATTTGCGATTAGTAAACTTTTTCTCAGGTTGTGAGAACTGCTTTTTAAGGATCGCCTTAAACTCTGGGTGGTCAAAGAACACCTTAGGCGGTTTCAGGACTCCTTCAAAGGAAATTTTATGTCCTGGTGTCTCCAGGGGTGGATCGGAGATGTCCAGCACCCAATGGATAGATGAGATTAAATCATCAACTAGCACTGTATTGCCCGGGCGAATAGGGATCAGGGACCCTTCGGTTTCCTTGTCTGAGTCTGAATCACAGATGTCTTCCGAATCCTGTATCTCGCTAAGGCGACTCCTGCTGGGAGAACCGGAGCGGAGACCTTCTCTGGTCGGGGATGGCTGTGGGGATCTGCGTTGTCTGTCCCTGTCAGGGGACGGTCTAGATGAGCTGTGAGTACGGTGTCTCACACTGGAAGGGGATGACCGTGTGGTATGGGATGATGCAGATGGGGCCAGCGATGCAGAGTGGCTTTGCAGAGGGGGCCAGCAATGCAGAGAAAGTTATAGACTTCACAGCCGAGTCGAGACTGTAGCTGTAATTTTATCCCACCTTAGTGTGCTGTAGTACAGCGCCGGTAAAATCCAAGATCCTGTGCTCCCCAGAGACCAGCTGGCGACCGGTATGTGAAGCGTTAACTTCCTTCCGTTCTCCCTCTGCTGGTTAATGGCCGCCGGAGTGTGGAGAAGAAAGGGGGCGGAGCGCTGGAAAGGCGGCCGTATTGCTAGAAAGCGCGCCCTTTCAGTTCGTCTCCGCCCCCTGTATGACACTGTGTAGTGTCATATTGGTCATCCGGGGGGCGGGGCGCGGAGAGTGGGCGGCGGCTTCAGCTAGGCGGTGTAAATTTAGAATGTATGCCGGCGCGGTAGTCCGAGGGGGTACCGGATCTGAATCGGACCCCCCCCCCGGTTTTTAATGGCAGGAAAGGCGGTGGGATACTATATTAAAAGGGAGCCCTTAAAGGGTTCCTCTGAGGCACTGTAGCGCTGGTGCCGGCAGAGAGACAGAGCTGAAGCCAGCCTGTGTCTCTGTGTGCCCTTCTGCCAGTACTGTCCCCCGGTCCATCAGGAGTCTGCAGCGGAGCTGCGATTCCTGAACGTTGGTGCAGAGCGACAGCTACTGGGAGCTATATATTGCTGTCTGCACAAATCCTACCTGCGGTGTCTAAACCTAATGCCCCCATGAGGGGGATTGGGGAGTGTCAGGCAAAATGTATTTTTGTCCTAGTTTTAAAAATGAGAGATGTCTTAAATCTCCATCCCCTGCTCATTTAGAATGGTCCTACATAGAATTCACTCTTGCTTTCCCCAAACAAGGAATTTTTATTACCGCCATAAAACCTCAGCCAGAGCAAGCATACTGGTGTAAACTGGAAATTCCCTCCAAAATCCTATTGTCTAACTGTACAAACTTTTAATGTCGAGTTTAATAATGCACATGACTGTCACAAACACAGGGACCACATTTTTGGGATGTTCACCTTTTTCCAATTATGCCGGTATATCTTACATAACTGGGAAACCACCAGAAACCCAGGAAATGGGTTCTGATATTTGATATCCATCTTCATGAATATTGGTGACGGCAAACATGATGTATCCATCTTGGATGTGAGACCCCCCCATACCAAGATATGAAATCTGAAGGCTTTTTATGTCTTAGGCAGCTGGGTGGGTTCACAAAACCGTGTGAGGTAAACAACATGGGTGTCTCCTAGTGTTTTGGCCCCTTACTAAAAACCAGAACGGACATTTTACTTCATTCTTAACCAGGGACGTCAGACGCAAGCACTCTTCGCTACATGGAGGAATCACACCTAGTTTCCGGGGAGCCGTGCACCCCACACAAACTGAGACCATCACCTCGTGGCGCAGGTTTTGCTATTATTTACCCCTTGTATTTTAATAACTGTTTTATGCATATATGTAAATTGTCTCTTTTATAAAATCTTGTATATCTTTTGTAAACACTGCCCACTTTCGGGAGTATTTCATTATTATTTACCAGCTTCGTTCTTCTTGTCCTATGTCGAGCAAACACGTTCCTCACCCGCTAATTCACGTTACCTAACAGGTACCCGATCAACCTGTTAAGCGATCGGTGGTGGCAGTATACCGGTATTTGTGATATTGTGGTTTGAGGGTGGCTGGACGGAGGTATATATACGTTCCTGGAAGGAACTGGTGGTATATATACGTCCTGTCACATCACGTGCCACAATAGTCGACATAAATTAGAGCAGCTGCGCCCGTGCTTATCCTCGGTCAATACCGTGGTTGACCAGCAGGATAAGGGGGCGCCAGAGGGCTGCAAGGTCTGACCAAGTGTTTTTCGTGACAGGGAGGGTGCTGCCTTCACAGTCAGGAGGCTGTAATCCTCCCTCGACCTCAACCCAAGACCAAAAGGAATTGGGGAAGGAGGGGGGGTCTCAACTTCGAACCAACACCCGAGGGGCTGGGGAAGGAGCGACATGGTAAGGAGACGTCTCGACTTCAACTGTGCACCCCTAGAAGGGGGCAGAGGAGGAGCCATGCCGGGGGTCTCTCCAGAGACCCACTTATCTTCAATTGTAACTCCATGGAAAAAGAAAAAATCAGAAAAAAATGGAGTAAAAATCTTTAGGTGTGCCTTCTTGCGACACTAAGCAAAAAACTGAACATGGCTGACGCCGTCAGGGGGTGTTTACTGCCGAGGAGGAGCCACCGTTAATCTTTTTCAGATTAAGCCTAGTGTCGCCTCCTAGTGGACAGCAGCATAACACCCAAGGTCCTGTGTCCCCCAATGAGGCGACAGAGTAATATATTTTTTTCTGGTTAGCCAATAAAGGTATCACTCCGAGAATACTTTTGCCATTTTTGGGCATAAATGTATTTACATCAAATTTTCTGGCTAGCACGGTACCACAATATAAATTTGTACTGTACATCGCAATTACAGGATAATAATTGCTTATGGACATAATGGCCAACGATGTCAGCAGCCATCCATCCTAGATGGGTGAAGGTAAACTGTTTGAGACGGACATCTCTGACCTACCTGTCTTAATCAAGAATTTGCATCTATGTCATCGATTGACTGACTGATCACGTCCATGAGTCAACATGCTGTAAACCTGTCATGATGAGTGAGCAGATAGATAAGTTCCTGTCAGGGTGAGGGGCAGCATCCTATCACAACATATAGTTGCCCAGAGACATCTGAATGCATCGGCTTTCCTTTATGCCATTCATCAAACATGTCGTATATTTTGTGTATAGCGAGTCACAAGCCTCGCACTGCTCTGCGTCTTATCATTGGTTCTATGAGCTGCAGTAAAACGTGACGTATATTCCAGGTGCTGACGATCACGATGCCGGTCCAGCCAGCATAGCGGTGGGCTCAGAAGATCAGCTTTGGAAAACGTTCCTCTTATATAGATCCTGTGGATCCTACTTACATTCGCTGCTGTTTACATTGTATGCTTACAATTCTATTTAGACTTCAATATGACTCCAGAATAAATTTTTGTCTTTCTTATACTTGCCGTATATTTTTCCCAAGGAGGGAGTTTAGGTATTGTGCTTTTTTCTTTTTTTTTTTTTATTTCTACTGTAATATTTCATAATATCTGTGAATAAGTCTTGAAAATAATTTGCATTGAAAAGGTTGAGATCCTCTGAATCTACATGGATTTTTAGGAATTAAAAATCTACAGCAGTAAATCTGCAGCAGAATTTAAATTTTGCACCATGTCTGGATTTAGTAGCAGCTGCCCCTTTAAATGGAATATGTCAGCAGGTTTTTGCTACCCCATTTGAGAGCAGCATAATCCGAGGCCCTGATTCCAACGATGTATCACTTACTGGGCTGCTTGGTGTTATTTTGATAAAATTACAGTTTTTTTTTCTCATGCAGATCTCTGAATGCTGAGCTCTGTATAATAACCCCACCCACACCACTGATTGGCAGTTTATATACAGTGTACACAGAAAGCTGCCAATCAGTGGTGGGGGGCGTGGTTGGACTACGTGGCAGCAGGTTTACTAGTCCTCTAGTGATAATCTTCTGCTGATAAAAGTGTGATTTTTATCAAAACTACAACAAGCAGCCCTGTAAGTGAGACGTCCCTAGAATCAGGGTCTTTGTCTCTACATCATGCTGCTCTCAACAACAACCAATATATAGTACATCCGACAAGGGGTCAATGTGTTAAAAAAGAACTTTATTATAACAATTTGGGTACATGGCGGCAAAAGAAAAGAGCACACACACATATATATAGTAATACCATATAATAGTGAGGAGGTATAATGTAAATATTTGAATTGCAGAGACATCAGGGCTGGATAGTAGTAGCTCCAATTGTGCTAATGCATACTGATAGTATATCCTAGGTCACATAGTAAAAGGATATAATCCTAAATAATAAAAGCCAATATAGGCATTCCCAAGATAATGACCTTTTGGTATATACATATATCAAGGGTTGTATTATATCCAAGTAGGTTAATTCCCAAGTAACAATAATGTTGCATTGGATTCATTCATACCTGGTATATATTGTCTGCACGTCTTGCAATAGCTCTGGGCTCAATGGTCCTACTCCTAGTGTGGCGCTCACCCCATCATGCTGCTCTCAGAATAGCCAAGAAAACCTGCTGACAGATTCCCTTTACAAATAGCTGAAATGGCTCCTAGATACCAGAGAAGGAAAACTTTATTAAAACGGTTTTGTTTCCTAAATAGAAAAGCAAATTAAACACCACTGGATAATGTGGTGTGTGAAACCGTCCATTGGATTGCTGTTTCGGGTGGGCTCAGGAGCAGAGCCCCCATCCTACACAGCCGACATCTTGCTGTAACAGCAGCGGCCAGAGCGGAGCGTGAATCACTGCTGTTTAACCATTTATATGCCGTCAATCACTGATGACAAGTTAAATAGCGCAATCGCCGGTACGCTATGCAATGTTACTAGAATTTTTTTTTTTACTTTTCCATCTCCTTGAATTACTTGTTGTGGTTTGCGGATCCATTGACTGGCCAAGTGGAAGGGCTGCAGCCGATCATTCATGTACGTAGCAGATACACATTTCCATGTGTAAATAGGCCCTTATAGAAATCAATCAATAGAACGTATACCTGGATATCTAGGTTTATTCTTTGCATACATTTAAAGAGGTATAAGTCATGGCATATTACTAGGATGTCATTCTTGGGGGTCTGACAGCCTAATTTAGAAAGAAGTGGATGCATTATTTTCCCCTCACCCATTACAACACACCTTGAGAGAGGGATCCGCCCCACCAAGGACAGGAAACCGTCTGAAATAAAAGGGCGGTACCTCTCCCTTGCTTCAGTTGGTTTCCTGTCCTTGATGGGAACCTGTCTGAAGAAGGGTGTCTTCTTACCTGGGCCCGTTCCGGTGTGGAAGTGCGGGCACCTGCCTGTGCACCGGGTTCCGGGTCCCAGAAGCGCCGTCCGCGGTTCCCTGGAGCCGTGTTCGAGCAGGCGCATGCGGTTATGAGGGCTCCGGCTCCCCGCAGACCGCTGCGCTGTCCTCTCCCTGCCGCAGGCTCCTGGGTGGTCGCACGCTGGGAGCAGTGTCTTCCAGATATGACGCGCCTGACGTCACGGCGCGGTGCACGCTTGGAGAGGCGTGCCCGATGACGTCGGGGGCTGCACCCGGAACCAAGATGGCGGCGCCCTGTAAACGCTTGCCGGCCGTTTTTTTTCAAAGATCGGCCGGTGGGTGTCAGGAGGGGGGAGGACACATGGACCGGAGGAGGTCCGGATGTGCCCTATTTAAGGTGGGGGCCTCCTGACAAGCGCTGATTATACTCAAGCTCAGGTGTAGCAGCTATGGCAGACCAGGACAGCTAGGTGCAGCAGCAGCTGACCCCTCCACCGCATCAACGCCAGCGGAAGAAGCAGTCGGACACCTCGCACACGGACGGCCGCTCCAGCAACCGCAGCGGCAGCAGGAGGAGTAAGGTGTCGGACACTTCAGGGCCATCCAGAAGGGATTCATCTTATGTCCCGCCACAGCCTCAAAATCCGGTACCCTTTTGTGACTTCAGGGGTGAGTGATCTTCGTGAATGTCACTTAATAGTAATGGAAAGTTATTATGTCCTTCATTCCTTAGGAAGAAGAGTAGTGGCAAAAAGAACCCACTGGGTTTGTTCCTTATGCCAGGCCCCCCTTTCCATAGATTGGCAGAAACAGCTTTGTGCAAGCTGTATTAACCAAACGATAGCGGAGAGCACCCCGGATTTCGCTTCTAATTTGAGGTCCGTAATCCGTTCAGAGGTGCAGGATTCCCTGTAAGGCTTACTAAAGTGGAAAAAGAGATCCCATAAAGATATCTCCTCTGACTATGATTTATCCTCCCAGTCAGAGGATCTTTGCCTCGGCATCCTCCTCTTCATCAGACAGTGGTAGGTCCTGTTTCCCTATTGAGGATACTGACAAGTTGGTCAGAGCGGTCAGATCTACCATGGGGTTGAGGGAGGAGAAGGCAGCCAGGTCCCTGGAAGATATGTTCGCAGGCCTGGAGGAAAAAAAGACGCTCCTTTCCAGTGAATCCTCAAATTCAGACCCTTATAGACCTGGAATGGAGGAAGCCGGAGAAATCAGGAGTATTGTCCTCATCCTCTAAAAGGAGGTACCCCTTCGAGGATAATGTCTCTGAGTCCTGGGACAAAATTCCTAAAGTTGGCGGGTCTGTCGCCCGATTATCCTAAAGATCGTCCCTACCCCTGGAAGATTCGGGCAGTCTAAAGGATGCTCTGGATAAGAAGGCAGATTCCTTCCTGCATCACACCTGTGAAGCAGCAGCAGGGGGCCTGAAGCCAGCGGTAGCAGGCACTTGTGTCGCTAGGTCACTTATGGTGTGGCTTCAGCAATTAGGAGACCAGCTAAAGGATAAAAAGATGTCCAGAGATAAAATCCTCTCCAATCTGCCTTTGCTACAAGCAGCATCTGCTTTTTTGGCCGACTCCTCAGTGGATTCAGTTAAACTCGCTGCCAGGTCTGCAAATTTGTCTAATGCTGCCAGACGAGCCCTGTGGCTCAAGGGTTGCCCGGGAGATCTACAATCTAAGCATAAGCTTTGTTCTCTTCCTTGTGATGGTAAACTTTTGTTTGGCCAAAAACTGGACGAGTTTTTGGAGAAGGCTGGCGACAGAAAGAGAGGTTTCCCAGGGTTCACGGGGGAAACAAAAAGGTCCTATTTTCGGAAGAAGAGATTTAACCAGGGTCGCCCTCCGGGATAAAGGAAAAGATGGGAGCCCAGATCTAAAAAGGACTCTGGTTACATGCTTGGAGGACCATCCTCCAGTTCCAAAAAATCTCCCCAATGACGCGAGGCTAGAGGTCGGGGGAAGGCTTTCCCATTTTATCCCAGCTTGGGAAGCCATCACTTCTAATCCCTGGGTGTTGGATATCATAAAGAACGGCCTAAAGATACGCTTCTGTCAGGTCCCTCACCGAACCTTCATGATCACCTCCAGGAGGAAGTCCAGGGAGGAGCAGATGGCTCTAGAATCAGAGGTATTAGACTTAGTCAACAAGCAGGTCCTTCACGAAGTTCCAGTTTCACAATGGGGAGGGGATTTTATTCCCCCCTGTTTGTGATAAAAAAACCAAATGGGTCCTTAAGGACCATTGTCAACCTCAAAAGTCTAAATCAGCTGATAATCAACCAGACTTTCAATATGGAATCAGTGAACTCTGCAGTGAAACTCTTACACCACAATTGTTTCATGGCAGTCATCTACCTAAAAGATGCCTACTATCACGTCCCAATCCATCCAGACTACCGGAAGTACCTAAGGGTAGCCCTGTTCATCCAAGGTCAATTGAGACATTTCCAATTCACTGCCCTACCTTTTGGACTCTCGATAGCACCGAGAGTATTTACAAAGGTTATAGCGGAGGTGACAGCTTTTCTCCGAATCAAGAACGTGGTGATTGTTCCCTATCTGGACGACTTTCTGATAATAGGGAAATCGGAGGACCACTGTTCCTCTCAACTTTTAGAGGTCCAGACAGCTTTATATCACCTGGGGTGGTTAATAAATATTCAAAAATCAAAGCTATCCCCCTCAAGGACTCAGATCTTTCTGGATTTGACCCTAGATTCCCAACGCCAATCCTGTTTCCTCCCGGAAGACAAGGTTTGCAAAATAATCAGCCTGGTCTCAAGGGCAATAAGGTCTCCCGTGATGTCCTTGAGAGAAGCAATGTCCCTACTAGGCTCCATGACTTCCTGTCTCCCGGCAGTCAAATGGGCCCAGAGTCATATGAGGCTTCTTCAGTGGGAGGTCCTGTCGGCTCAGAAATCCTTCAACGGACATATAGGAAAAAAAACTCTCCGTCTTTGGAGACAGTAAACTCCCTCTCCTGGTGGACAAACAGGGAGAATCTGACCGCAGGCTTACAATGGTCCAAACCAGTCGACCACACAATTACAACAGATGCAAGTGGCTCCTGCTGGGGGTGTCATCTGGCAGAGTTCTCAGTTCAGGGGCTCTTACTACGTCACGAAAAAGAAGCGTCATCAAACCTAAAAGAGCTTTTGGCCGTGGAGAAATCCTTGATAAGCTTCCTTCCCCACATACAGGGTCGCCATGTCCAGATCAGGTCCGACAATCGGACGACAGTGGCATATATAAATCACCAGGGAGGAACAAGATTTCACTCCCTTATGGTAGTGGCAAACAGGATCCTGCATCTAGCAGAACAACATCTCCCATCCCTCAGTGCTCTTTTCATCCGGGGGTATAAAATTCAAGAGCAGATTTCCTCAGTCGCCACACTTTAAGACAAGGAGAGTGGCCTCTAAACCCGATAGTCTTCCAAAAGATTATCCAGATATGGGGGTCACCGGACATATATTTGTTCGCCACCAGGGCGAACAGGAAGGTGGAGAGATTCTGTTCACTAAATCCAACAGAGAATCCCTATGCTGTAGACGCTCTCCACATTCCCTGGAAGTTCAGGAAGGCCTACGCCTTTCCACCGATAGTGATGATCCCGGCAGTTGTGAGGAAAATTCGGGAGGAGGGGGCGAGGATAATCAGATCCCTGGGTCCTGCCTGACAGGCCGGACCTTCTCATCCAGGGGCCAATATTCCATGCACAAGCCAAAGGTTTCCATCTGGCGGCTTGGAATTTGAGAGGTTGTTACTGAGCAATAGGGGGTTTTCACCAGGCCTAGTTTCTACCCTGTTGGGTAGTTGAAAGCCCATAACAACTAAAATTTATTCCAGAATCTGTTGAAAATTCCTGGATTTTATAGACTCCCCATTGTCGGATAAACCTCCAGTTAGAGAAGTCCTAGAGTTTTTACAAAAGGGACGTGACCTAGGGTTGGCTACGGGAACACTTAAAGTTCAGGTGTCCGCCCTAGGGGCGATCTATAATTGTAACCTGGCAGGGAACAGATGGGTCTCTAGATTCATTAAATCCTGTTCCAGAGCTAAGCCAGTTCGGGCTCTTCCTCCCTGGGACCTGAATTTGGTTTTAAATGCACTCTCTGGCGACCCATTTGAGCCCCTGCAGGTTATCTCTCCAAAGATCCTCACCCTCAAAACCATCCTCTTTGTGGCCCTAACGTCGGCCCGTAGGGTGAGTGACCTGCAGGCCCTTTCTGTTGATCCCCCATACACCCAAATTCATGATGACCGGGTCGTCCTGCGTACAGATCCATCGTACCTTCCAAAAGTTGTATCCAGATTCCACTGTAATTGTACTTCCCTCTTTCTGCAGTAACCCTAAAAACCCTGGGGAGGTTAGGTTCCAAAATCTAGATGTTAGAAGGGCATTACTACAGTACATAGACATGACTAGTCAGTGGAGGAAGGACAAGTCCTTGTTTCTGGCCTTTCAGGGGAGTAGGAAAGGTCACGGGGTATCAAAGGGAACTATTGCTAGGTGGCTTAGGGAGGCCATTTGTCTAGCTTATACATCTACAGGTGTTCCGGCACCGGACGGTATTAAAGCTCATTCCACCGGAGCTGTTGCAACCTCCTGGGCAGAGAGAGCAGATGTCTCGATTGACCAGATATGTAAAGCTGCTACTTGGTCTGCACCATCCACCTTCTATAAGCACTATCGGTTGGATCTATCCTCCTCTGACCTTACCTTTGGGAGAAGGGTACTTCAGGCGGTGGTCCCTCCCTAGGGTGCTCATATTTTCCAAAATTCTCTCAAGGTGTACTGGCATGGGTGAGGGGAAAACACCAAGGTTACTTACCGGTAGCCAATTTTTCCTGAACCCATGACAGCACCCGTAGTCATCCCCCCCCCCCCTGTCTTTCTCACGCCCTGGTGAAGCACTTTACATTTTGGGTGATATATATATATAGTAGGTGTTGGTTATGTGTCTAACCTTTTCTGGAGGTCCTCTCAATGCTCTGTAATCCAACTGAAGCGAGGGAAAGGTACCGCCTTTTTATTTCAGACGGTTTCCTGTCCTTGGTGGGGCGGATCCCTCTCTCAAGGTGTGTTGTCATGGGTTCAGGAAAAACCGGCTACCGGTAAGTAACCTTGGTGTTTTTTTTCACGCTCCCAATTTAACAATTTGAGTACAGTTAGATCTATTGGGTTTTTTTGCACTATGGGTGGGTGGTTGGGAGCACAGCTGTGCAGGAAAAAAAAAAGCTTATAGGTTCTCAATTCGTTCATTCTTGGGATCGGTGGCAGAACCAGAGGTCGGACCATCACCAATCAAGATATTATATCCCTTCACACTCATCATTGCTCCCAATTAACAATTTGAGTACGTGCATATTTTTTTAGGGTATTTTTGTGCAATGGGTGGGAGCACAACTGTGCAGGAAAAAAAAGCTGATAGGTTCCCCATTCCTTCATTCTCAGAATCAGTGGATGGAACATCGCCAATCACAATATTATATCCTTCTCACTAATCGTTGCTCCCAATTATCAATTTGATTACGGTTATACCTATTGTTTTTTTAGGGTTTTTTTTTTTGCACTGTGGGTGGGTGGTTGGGAGCACAGCTGTGC
Source organism: Phyllobates terribilis (assembly GCF_046119375.1). Classification (NCBI taxonomy): domain Eukaryota; kingdom Metazoa; phylum Chordata; class Amphibia; order Anura; family Dendrobatidae; genus Phyllobates; species Phyllobates terribilis. The sequence continues at coordinate 2,880,914 of NW_027362833.1, forward strand.
AGAAAAAAAAAAGCTGATAGGTTCCCCATGCCTTCATTCTCAGGATCAGTGGTGGAACCAGAGTGTGGATCATCTCCAATCAAAATATTATATCCTTCACATTAATCGTTGCTCCCAGTTAACAATTTGAGTACGGTTGAACCCATTGTGGTTTTTTAGGGTTTTTTTTTTTTTTGCACTATGGGTGGGTGGTTGGAAGCACAGCTGTGCAGGAAAAAAAAAAGCTGATAGGTTCCCCATTCCTTCATTCTAAGGATCGGTGGTCAGACCATCGCCAATCACAATATTATATCCTGGCAATATGCCATAATATTATATACGGAGTTGTCCTCCTGGCAGTTGCCGTGATCCTCTATTCCTTACCTGCTACCTCTATACTGTATATGAAATGACAATATGTGAGAAATATTAATAATGTTGCTCTCATTTTCTAAAAAAAACAGGTTGGAACACAAACTCTCAATTAGTTGTTTTTTTATTTGTTTACCAATCTAAAATGTCCACTTTGAGGCACCAGAGATAAATGCTGGCATATAATGTACAATGCTCCCGTCCCTAGCAGTTGGCGTGTATCAGGCGACATCGCAGGATCTTCAAGTAGCTGTCAATCTTGTGGGAATCTCTGCGGAAACACTGAAGCAAGTGGTAGACGGGGAACACGTAGGAATTGCCCTGTGGTGCCGTTACATCGATTGGTCCAAACCACTGGGGGGTAAACGTGTTCTAGATCAGTCAGCATCTGCAATAAACAATGGGTGAATGTGGGTGTAGAATTTGGTTGGAGTAAAGGTACAATCTAACACTACAATTATCCAAACGTTGTGCCTATTACAGCATTACCACCAGTCACAAGCAAACTCAATATCTTCCTAAAAGGAAAAATATTGTGGATGGACATGCTTTCTAAAAGGGAATCTGTCAGCAATATGATGTAGGTGCTGAGACCCTGATTCCAGCGATGTGTCACTTACTAGTCTGTTTTTAGCTGTTTCGATACAATAAGTGTTTTATCAGAAGGAGATTATCACTACAGGACTAGGGGTCTTGTGCTTCCTAGTCAACCTGCTCTAATACAATCAACAGTGATCGTATCAAAATGACAGCATGCAGACCAGCAAGTGACATATCGCTGGAATCAGAATTTCTGCCCCTACGTCATGCTGCTCTTGGATTACATAAAAACCTGTTGACAGATTCCATTTAAAGAGAATTTATTGTTACACTTATTGCCGCTTCTCAGCAACTCTACGGTTTACTCAGTCAGTTCCGCTTTGGTTTATACTCGTACCATATAGCCTAAATTCATGACCTACGTGAAGGAAGAGAGGATGTGTGTGATAATAATGCTGCTTACTCTTCCAGAGATCCAGTCTATTCCTCCTTGAAGAATCCTGGTGTGCTCCTCAGCTTCTGTCACTTTTTTCTCCATGTTATTTGGCGCCCCCATGGACAAGTACTGCAGGGGTTGGGTCCAAGAGCGCAATCATTTCTTTCTAAGGCTCAGCAAGTCTTCGTGCTGTGGAAGCAGTAGACATCAGTTAGGAGGGATATCAGGCTGAGAACATATAGAAAATCATATGCCGAAAAGGGAATGTACCAGAAGTTGTGGATGCAAGAAAGTGCCCATGATTCCACTCCTCCGGGTCACACGAAGTGATGCAATACCCAGTGGTTGGTTAAGAATCCATTTATTTAGAAGCTAAAATAAGAGGCGTTTCCTGGACGTCCTGTCCACTTCATCAGTGCATAGCTTGTGTCCGGTATAGCAAGGAGTGGACATATATATACAAAAAATGTGAAAACAACTGGCGCCAAAACAATGTGGCCGTTAAGGCAGAAAAATACAATCAATAAAAAGGCAGAAATTTGAGTATCCATCAATGTATATATGCATCGGGAATAAAATATTGCTAGCATGATTAAAAATTAATTAAAAACCGATATAGTTCAATGCAAAAAAAATATAATAAATAATTAAAATATATATACAATTCCTGAAGCAGGAATTGAACCTGGTGTATTGCAATCAAATGGATCATGTTTAGATCTTAATCATGGTACAACCCTCTAAGCCACGGGTGCTCATGTATATTGTGATTGATCTTGTTCTGATAGGAGGTAATAAACGGATATTAGACGATATATCTAACTTATACCTACATACTAAACAAAATAATTTTAATTCTTCTTATAATAGAATATGTGATCGTATCGGCAACATGAATAATTTCTTTAGGAGTGTGTCCGTATTATCGGTGTAGTACTAGAGAATAGTCGTGCGCATTAATGTCCACTAGGTGGTATGATGAGCACTGAAAGTGTCCTAGGGAATGGTGCAGACTACTGGGAACAGAACGCAATGATCATAAGAAGAAAGGAAACTGAACTCAGTGAAACCCTGGATCGGGACAGTGGATCAAGAACAAGCCAAGACACATGTTCCTGACCATGTAGAGGTCAATTATATTTGTCAGTGCTTTCAAATAAAAACCTCTGATATTTCATTGAGACCCCAAGGTTTCCAAGTATTTAGTTGATCTATCCAGTATATCTCTTTCCTATTGAGACCCTGAATTCTATTGGGAGTGGTGCATGGAATATGCTCTATGGGCAGGATTTTAAGACACCCAAAGTCTTTATTGTGATGGATTGCCATATGTCGTGATAAACCATGTTTTAAAAAACCTGTAGCGACATTATGCCTATGAGAATTTAGTCTTTTATGAAAGGGTTGCATAGTTCTACCGCCATATTGCTTGGGACATGTGCATTCAATCAGATATATGACAGAATCAGTGTCACAGGACATATTACTATTTATTGTGAAGCGTTCATTGCTTGATGTGGATGCAGAAGTGTCGGCTCCATGAGTAATATTCATGCCGCACATGCCGTTCTTTTTGCCACATCTGGTGATGGTTTTATTCTTATTATTGATCTTGCTACAATCTAGAGTAGAAAGGGTGTGTATCCTACGGGGGGCTCAAATGTTCCTTAGAGTGGGGGCTCTCCTATACACAATGGAGGGTTTTTCTGGGATAATCTTCTTGAGTATCGGATCATTTAACAGAATATGCCAATTCTTCTGCAGAATATCTCTAAATGATTTATGCTGAAAATTCTATGTAGTGATGAATTTTACACAGCGCTCATAGGACATTTTATCTGAATTAGATTTTAATAGAAGTGAATTCTGGCTACAGGTGTCCCTTACCCTTTCACATGATTCGCCAACAAGATTTTTGGGATAGCCCTGTTGTAGAACTTTCTGTTTCAGCATACCTGATTGCTCTGAAAAATCATTTTCAGAAGTGCAATTCCTTCTGATCCTCTGAAATTGATTAAAAGGAATATTACGCAGCCATTTCTGGTAGTGGCCACTGCTGTAGTGGATGGAACTATTCGCATCCACTTGTTTAAAATAAGTCTTGGAGCAAATCCTATTGTTCTCTATAAATAAGGCAGATCCAGAAAATGAATACTGGTGTTATTTGTATCGGAATTGAAGGAAATACCCCAGCAGTTGTTATTTAGAAAACTGGCAAGGGCTGAGGGTTCTGCGATGTGCTTATTAAGAATGAAAATTAAGTCGTCAATGTATCTTTTGTAAAATATAATGCCTTCCCAAAATGGACCCCCATAGATGAACACCAGTTCAAATATGCCCATGAAAATATTAGCGAACGTAGCTGCGACCTTTGACCCCATCGCGGTCCCTTTGATCTGATGGTAAGTGTGTTGGAGGAAAGTGAAATAATTGTTATTAAGGATGAAAGATAACCCAGATAGAATAAATGATTTGTGGGAGGACGACAGGCCGGTGTCTTTGGAGATCATATGTTCAACACATAATAAACCAATTTCCCAATCAATATTGGTGTAAAGGGATGTAACATCAAGGCTTAAAAATACAAATGATTCTTCCCATTGGATGTCCTTAGTAAGGTTGATGAGGTGGCTGGAGTCACGAAGGTAACTCCTCAACCTTTTAACATGGGGCTGAAGGAGAACATCAATGTACTCTGCATGTGTTGTAGATTGGCCATGCAATACACCAATAATATCACATGATCACGTTCTGTACGTGGACCGGAAATACATGTCCCACTGAGCACAATTCCCAGTATGTTGTATAGGGGGCGCTGTGCCAGGCCAGGATTTCCCCTCCTCGATGCAGTGTCCTACATCTTCTCCAGTACAGCTGCTCACAGATTAACCTTGGAATAAACCCGCAGCGTCCCTAATCCCTCCCCACTCACAATGTCGCTGATTACTGGACACACGGTCCCGGGATGGACGTCGTGACTTACCAGGGTCAAGAATCAATGGAGAAAAGACGACTTCATGGGAATGGGACCTGTTGTTAATTAAGTGCCAGGTTTTTATGTTTTGTTTGTTTGTTTTTTTTACGTATTATTATCTATATTAAAGTCTTGCAAATTTTCACACTGGCAATCATTGTACAGGAGGAGGAGGAGAAGGTGAGCTGTGACATCACCTATTGTGAATGGTGGATCCTGTGTTACCTATGTGTGAGTGTGACGCTGACCGGCCGTGACGCTACTTCTGGTTTGCCGGCGGGAATGCCGCCGCATTCAAACCGCTGCCACGACTGAACTTGCACAACTATAAAAAGACCACATCTCCCCCTGCCACTATATTTAACCCCCTGGAATAAGCTAAATTGCAAAACGCGCGTCAGGGCCTGTACCACATCTTCAGGTAGTATCTCTTACTCTCTGCACTATGCAGCTATGTATTAATCTGTTTTAATTTCTACCCTGCCCAGTACCTTTCTGCACTATATTCAGCACGTTTTTCTTAAAGCTATTGGTCTCGCGACCTATTCTTATGAATTTACAGTATATATTGCTCAGACCTTATTTGTGTCTAGCAGGATTGTTTTCCGCTTAAGTACATTGCTATGTCCTCAATATATGTGCAGTCTGGGTACTCCACTGTGTAATTATCACACGATGTTAAGCACTTTTCTATCCTTCTACTTGTAGTTCTAAAAATGTAATTATTGTAATTTATGCTCATTATTGAATCATTGGTTGCATACCATTTCTTTGCAGGAATTTTTCCCCACTCTTACTGGACTTGTTCTCCGTGAAATACGTCTTAGGGCAGCTTATACATGCAAACTTTAATAGGAGTTGTTAATAGAAAATGAATTAATCTGTGCTGCTATAACTATACACAAATAGTGCTTTGGCTCCTCCATGTGGATCAGTTTGGTACTGCCAGTGGATGTGATTAATCCTGCTTGGTTTCCCCTTGTTTTAAGTATGTTTTATACATCTTGGTTTTGATTAATAAAATACTGTGTATGTTGATTCTGGGTGGCATTTGTTTCCATTCCTTTATAGGTTTTTGCAATTATTTGGAGGTGCCATGACAATATGGGCCGTTTCTAGGTTAAATCTATTTGGAAGAGAAGCCATTGAGGTGACCATATCAGTTGTCACCCAGCTTTCCCAGGACCTGATAAATCCAATGTCCACTGAAAGATTACATGTGCTGAAGATTATAGATGTATAATGGCAGCATCTAGTGGTCAAAGGCGGTATTGCCATTATCATATACTTAAGCCTCATTTACACTTTGCAGTTCAGGACGATCAGGTTACGTGTAGATTTGATTACATTATTCCGAAAGTGACCACTCACCCGTTGCTGGATTCTTAGTAGCGTACGTCTGCCTTCCATTCGGTTTTATCCATTTGCCACCGATAAAATGACCAAAGCTTCGTTCGTGACTGTCAAGCCAGGCCTAGAGAGGGAAAAAAACAAATAAAACCATAAGTATAAAAAGATAAAAATAAAATCATAAAATCAGGGAAAAAAAAAAAAAGACTGATAATGAGAAATCAGGCCTCGCTCGAGAGGCGGCGCGCACTCACCATTCGAGAGGCGGCGCGCACTCACCGCTCGAGAGGCACCTACGGCCAGTGGTGTTGTCACGCCGCTGATTCCAGCTGTGCTCTTCCCCATACTGGAGGAAAGAGCTTGTAAGCGCTGCTCTCTTTGCCTTGGAGATCAGTCACCAACGATAGACTGCAGCGGTATCCGGTATCTTAGACAATGAGCCATTAACTATAGAATTAAAAATCCAAGGGTATTTAGCAAAGTTACCCGTTATCAAGAGGACTTTGACATTTTTTGGCCATTGATCATGATGAGAAAAAGCGTTTATTACCCGCCTTTTGATGGAAACCACGCTTAGAAATGACCAGAGAGGGATTGTTTGGTTTAAAATCTTCTATTGTAAAAGTCGTCTCAAAAATCAGTAATCCACAAGTGAACCCCATGGCAAGTGCTCACTTTTCCTGCAGCGCCACCACAAGCAAAGTGAAGAATTGCAAGTGCTATGTGCAAATGCATATAAATCAATCACATTAGACAAGGTATAGTGCACAGGATTACACATCCAATATAGTCACAAAGAATATAAAGTGCTTATAGTGAAATAGGGAGCAGCAGGTATGACCTGAGTTTGAAAATAATGGCCCCAACGCGCGTTTCACACGATGCCTCTTCCAGGGGGATGGGTATCCTCCCATTTATTTTGAATGATGCTATTGTGGACTTGCTAGCTTTATATGTATAGACGCTAATACCATTTGGAATTACTTAGAACTACTGGCCTATGCATACGCTGCTAACATATGGAGCTTACTCTTGATTTTCACTATAAACTATAACTACTAGTGAACATCAGCTCCCTCCAGTGGTATAGTTTGATATGATCTTTTTTTTTTTTTTTTTAAATTTTGCTAGTTATTTTCCCTTTTTAAAAATATGTTAGCTTTTTTTGGTAATAAAGATTATTATTTCTATGCTACTGGCTGTTTGCTTCCATTAAATTTGTAGGTTGTTGTTGTTTATAGGGAGGTGCCGTATATACTAATTGTGCCTGTAAGTAGGCTTAATGCTCTTAAAATGAACAGGCTGAGCAAGTGACGCACTATGTACTTGACAGTATTACAGCTCCTAGATACGTGGAGCCATCATGTGGGACAGATAGATTGTGGATTACAGCCTCCAGTGATATGGGGGACACGCGCGGCTCGGTCTTATCTTTAGGTCTCTTACACTCTGCAATCACCGAAAATCCACCAGACTGTGAAGGTCAGTGATGAAATACCATGAAGTGCAAACAGATTTTCAACTCCTTCATTCTGATGTTCTTGGGGGTGATGACCCACCGGACTGCGGGGGAGTGACCCCATATAATGAGAGGACAAGGCCAAGGAGGAAGACACAGTGTGTACAGATCATGGGGACTTATCAATGATACCGGGGAGAAAAAACATGGACCAGGGAGCAAGATTGTGACCACTGTAAAAGTCAGCATATATGCAGAGTTAGAAAAAGTTTATTTTTTCAGTAGGAAAAGTTATAAAACTTTTTAAATCACTTTATCAGGGAATTTGTCCTCATTCCTGTAAAAAAAAAAACCATGCTGGACAAAATAAATGAAAAAAAAAATTGTATTTAAATTACTATTTAAAGGGAATCAGAGCAGCATGATGTAGGGGCAGAGAGTCTGGTTCCAGCGATGTGTCACTTATTAGGCTGTTTGCTGTAGTTTCAATTCAATCTGTTTTATCACTTGCACAGCAGTCCAGTTAATTTGTAACTCCACCACTGATTGGCAGTTTGCTGACAGTGTACACAGGAAGCAGCCAATCAGGGGTGTGGGCGGGGTTATATACGGCTCAGCATTCCGAGATCTACAGCAGAGAAAACAGGGATTCTATCATAACTGCACCAAGCAGCTCAGTAAGTGACATCACCGGAATCAGGGTCTCTGCTCCTATATGATGCAGTCCTCAGATTACATAGTAAAACCTGCTGACAGATTCCCTTTAAGGGTAATCTAACAAAAAAAATCTTCATTGTGGCTGCACTGGGACAAGCATATTCATAAAATATTTGCCTTAAAGAACTGAAGATTTTTTTTTTTTTTTAGCTTTGAAGCTGCAGATCAACTTCAGACAAAGGGTTACAAGATGACGCTGGGCTCCTGGAGGCACGAGGATCCTGTTAAAATGTAGCCTGCACTGACTAACAAGAAAGGAACCTTTGTCCATTCCCGGTCATTGTGATGTATAGGGAGCCATGTACACAGGGGAGGCCGCGGCTCCCAGCCAATCCCTGCAGACCTGGGGGGCGAACGCTCTCAAGTCGCCTCCGTCACGCACTGCTATACAATACAGGAGCAACAGCGTTAACTATTTGTGGACGGATTTCAAAATTTTGAAAAACTTGATCAATTCAGGGCCCCATAGAAGGTAAAATCATTATACACTCGCCTCCCGCAGCCGCACCGCTTCAGCATTGTCAGCGCTGCTGCTACCAGTAGTGTCAAGTGACCACTGCAGCCAATGAGCCGTTGCTGATCAGCTGCAGCGCATCAATATTCCGTAAAATCGAACAAAATAGCAAAGGCTGCAGCCAGTCAATGGCCACTGATTGACAGTGTGGTGCCATGTAACTGCTGCTGCCAATCAAAGAGAACAGCAGCGCCGACAATCAGTGATGGAGGCATGGTTGGACCAGGAGGCACGAGACACCTCGTCCTGTAGTGATAATCTCCTGCTGATAAATCACTGATTTTAATGAAAAGGCAAAACACAGCCTAGTAAGTGACACATCGGTGGAATCAGGGTCTCTCCACCCTCATAGTGCTCTCAGATTACATAGCAAAACCTACTGACAAATTACCCTTTAAGAAAAGAGTGGCGATACAAAGTACCTATAAGACAAAACTAGAACTCTTCCAAAATGAAGAGAAACCCGTCAGCTGTTTTGGCATTCTCGTCAGTACAGGGCAAGGCTTTAAATTGGATCTTAGGGGGTACTGCAGACACCACTAGATTGTGAAGAGAAACATGCCAGCAATACTGAAGCAGCCGCCTATAAATGGTGCTTCAATCTTTTTTGAGGAGGCTTTAGCTGTACTTTATACTACATTCACTCACAGTGCACCCGTCTCCAACCAGTGGCAGTATTTTTGCCTTTTGGTGTATACCTTTTTTATCCCCAGGGAGCATTGCCTCGCTTTAAGACTCGGTGCATCAGCTGCTGTTGTCCACACCTTCACCACAAAAGACCCCTGTCCTGGAAAAATAAAGGGGCTCAGTTCCCTCCCCTTCTTTTTTTGACTTCCAAAATGCAATGATCTTGATTGGCCATTTTTTGTTTTTGGAATTAAGGAAGGAAAAGAGCTCACTGATACCAGAGCGGTCCTGTAATAAGAGTCCAGACCTCCTCTGGTATTAATATGAGCACAAACACTGCGCCCCTGCCGGAAGCTTCATGCAGTCGTATATCACCAAGCACAATGCAGAGTGTCGGATGGAGTGGTGTAAAGCCATCACCACTGGACTCTGGAGGAGACGTGTTCTGTGCAGTGACGGATCACACTTCTCTATCTACGTCTGATGGAGGAGTCTGGGTTTGGTGATTCCAGGAGAACACGACGGCTCCTTTCTGATCTTTCTCAAGGAAAGAAGACGCCTCCAGGAAGTCGTGTACAAGTCATGTGCAACAACGAAGAGGAACTGGAGGATTACACAGAGCAAAACCTTACCAAGCCATCACGTGAATCTGATGAGGGAAACAGTCAGCAATCTGTCCTCAACAACCTCCAATCTGACCTCAATCAACATCTGGATCGGAGGTCTACAACTCCAAGAAATGGCCACATCATGGCATGATGGGTGTTATAGTTCCCCAACAGCCTTGAGTTACATATATAGAGAAGGATTCATCTACTGTTGAAAAAAAAATCCCTTGGATCCTGAAGTTATTTTGTTATTGACTAATGAAAACTTTCACAAACATTAAAAAAAAAAAGTTTCTAAAAGTTAATTAACTTCTGATGCTTAAATGTTTGATCAAAATTTAAAAAAAAAGTGTTTTTTTCTTTTCTTTCTAGAAACAGCGCCACTCTTGTCTGTTGGCGGTGTATGGTATTGCAACCCAGCAAGATGGTTGTACGGTCTGATACAGAGTGCAATGTAATATTACCTGGTGGTAATATCCAGGTAATGGAAACGGGCTTTGTATATAGACAGAAGGTGACGATTTGCCAGAGACTCTCTCACACCATTAAGCCGCATTCACACATTGGTGTTTGTCACCTTGTTGTGCATTATCCCAACTGACGCACATTTTATGGGGCTATTCTCTTTTTTCGTGGACCGAGGGTCTGCATGGACCAAATATGGGAAAAGAACGGAACAACAAATAAATTAAAAATACTTTTTTTGTCACATTATGATTTATAAAAATAAATTAAAAAAAAATCACAAAAAAAATAAAAAAAAACTAAAGTCCCAGATTCATCATTTGTATATTTTTAAGTCACTTATTTATTTTTTTGTCTTATGGTCACCTATTTTCTTTTGAGCACGTGTTCAGAACTTTTGCCCAGAATAAAAAATGCTCTAATTTTTTTTTTCGCTATTTTTTAGTGCAAAAAGCCACAGGTTGCAACATTTCAGCGAAAAAATGCAGATGGACATTAAAAAAAAATCCCTCTGGGGTGGGAGATGGATACATTTAAGCAAAAACATCTGAGACCTCCAACCTGTGCCGACAATGGGAAAAAAATAAATCAATTAATAAATAAATAAAGTAAATAAATAAAAAAAAATGGACATATAAAATAGACTTTAAAAAAGGCGCAAATGGAAAGAAAAATACGATTTCAGGAAACTCATTCACTTTGCTGGTCCTATAAAATGCAGCGATTTTTTTTTTTTCCTATGGAAAAATTGCAACATGTGAATACGCCTTTAATAAAACTTAATTGACAAAGTCAGAAGATTGCAAACGCATATAAATTCGGATGCATTTTTTTTTTTTTTTTTTTATTAGCGGGTTTTCCCAAAACTTGTGTTGTGGAGTTCAATATCCGCGATGTTGTTCGTTTATTTTAGGCGACCTTGCTGCAAAAAAAAATGCAAAGTTGCAGAAATCTTTCCGTGTTCACATGCTGCAGTTTTTTTATGCCAAAATACATTTTTTTCTGATTATTGCTGCATTTTACCCTTTATTTAATGCAGATTTAAAGCTAAATTTTAATGCAATCTTTTATCACTAAATTTATTTATTTTTTACCAAAAAAAACGCACTGTGTGAACAGGCCCTTACAGCAGACAAACAATCAGGCAAGTTTAGATTATTTTTTTTAAAAATGTCGCAATATTAGAAGAGCACAATCACTGCACTGAAAAAAAAGCGTCATCGCACGACACTTTTCCCATCAGTCTTGTGCACACCTGCAATTTGTAGCCTGCGGCTCTTACAGGCGATGCCGGAGCCCCAGAACACAGAGCAGCCCGCACTGACGCCTCACCTGCGCGACACTGGCGGCCTCAGGAGCCGGGCCGTACTGCATGGAGGTGAAGATCTCCCGCACTGACGGTCAGTCTGTCCCCGTAGAGGCGGCCATGACATTCAGCAATGAGTAACAGCCCGTCAGCCCAGCCAACCACAAGGGGGAGTTCTAACACTGCGGCGCTGCAGAGTACGCACGTCACTTCCGCTGGAAGAAAGTCATATTATTACACACTAACAGGATTGTAATCCTCCATTCACCGCGTCTGGTCCCTATAGGTGTTAGTGTATTTTTTTTATATCTGTAAATTGCTGCGTTGTGCTGTAAAGTACTGTGTGTCAGAAATAGTGAGGGGAGGGAAGGAAAAGGGTCAAACGGAAGTGAGTGTCCGACCCGGAAGTGTGCGCATGCGCGGACACAGCCTGTTGCTGAGGCGTGGTGACGCTGTAGCTGGGTGATTGCAGTCAGAGTAGGGTTGCATCTAGTTTGGAGTTGATTATTTGTGGTCCTCAAACAATCAACTCCATTCTAGCTGATTCACCATTGAGCCGTCTAGTTTGGAGTTGCTTTTTTGTGGTCCTCATTTTGTCAGCTCCACTCTAGACGGATCACTACTGAAGTGACTGGATCAAAGCGGATATTTTGTGGTCCTCATTCCAGCATCTCCACTCTAGCTGATTCACTGGTGAAGTGACTGGATCGGGGGGATATTTTGTGGTCCTCATTCCAGCATCTCCACTCTAGCTGATTCACTGGTGAAGTGACTGGATCGGGGGGATAATTTGTGGTCCTCATTTTAGCAGCTCCACTCTAGCTGATTCACTGGTCAGGTGACTGGATCGGAGGGATATTTTGAGGATCTCATTCCAGCATCTCCACTCTAGCTGATTCACTGATGAGGTGACTGGATCGGAGGGATATTTTGAGGATCTCATTCCAGCATCTCCACTCTAGCTGATTCACTGGTCAGGTGACTGGATCGGAGGGATATTTTGAGGATCTCATTCCAGCATCTCCACTCTAGCTGACTCACTGGTCAGGTGACTGGATCGGAGGGATATTTTGAGGATCTCATTCCAGCATCTCCACTCTAGCTGATTCACTGGTGAGGTGACTGGATCGGAGTTGATCTTTTGATGATCTCTCTGCAGCTTCTCCATTCTAGACAGTTCAGTTTCTACACTGAAGTTCCTCAAAAAATCACCTCCAATGTCCAGAATGGAGCAGATTCCCGGATCCTCATAGCCTGCAATGTAGTGGAATTGGAATGTACACACATTGTAGATATATATCAGCCTTATAATTCTAATGATTTCATGTTTTTATTTTTTAAGTACTTGCTCAAACTGTTATATTTATTACGTATTTCCAAAGGGCAAAATTTTATTTTTTTCATAATTAATCGAACTTGCATTTTATTATCGCTTTTTGTAATATAAATAATCACACACAGCGCTGATCATTCAGTTTTACGTGGGGAAAAACGTAACAGAGCGCAGCAACAGAGTCCTCATAATTTACAACATTGTATTGGAGTGGATTTTTTGAGGACCTTATTTGAGCAACTCCATTCTAGCTGATTCACTAGTGAGCCGTCTAGATTGGAGTGGGTATTTTGAGGATGTTCCTTGTAGCCTCCAATCTGTACTGTTTGGTGCTGAGGTGACTGGAATCAAGTTTTTCAAAGAGTGAGTGGAGCTTCGCAGGGAGAAACATAACAGAGCGCAGCAACAGAGTCCTCATAATTTACAACATTGTATTGGAGTGGATTTTTTGAGGACCTCATTTTAGTAACTCTATTCTAGCTGATTCACGATTGAGCCATCTAGATCGGAGTGGATTTTTTGTGGACATCTTTTAGCAACCCCATTCTCTACCGTCATGGCCAAAAGTATTGAGATTGAGACAAATAGTAATTTTTCCAAAGTTTACTGCTTCATTTTTTGTAATGGCAATTTGCATATACTCCTGAATGTCAAAGAGTGATCAGCTTAACAGCAATTACTGTACTTGCAAAGTCAATATTTGCCCAGAAAATGAACTTTAACCCCCAAAACACATTTCTACATCATTGCAGTCCTGCCTTAAAAGGAGCAGCTAACATCGTTTTAGTGATTGATCCATTAACACAGGTGTGGGTGTTGATGAGGACAGGGCTGGCGATCAATCAATCATGATTAAGTAAGAATGACATCACTGGACACTTTAAAAGGAGGCTGGTTCTTGGTATCATTGTTTCTCTTCAGTTAACCATGGTTATCCCTAAAGAAACACGTGCAGCCATCATTGCACTGCACAAAAATGGCCAAACAGGGAAGAGTATCGCAGCTACAAAGATTGCACCTCAGTCAACAATCTATCGCATCATCAAGAACTTCAAGGAGAGAGCTTCCATTGTTGTCAAAAAGGCTCCAGGGCGCCCAAGAAAGACCAGCAAGCGCCAGGACCGTATCTTAAAACTGTTTCAGCTGCGGGATCGGACTACCAGCAGTGCCGAGCTTGCTCAGGAATGGCAGCAGGCTGGTGTGAGTGCTTCTGCACGCACTGTGAGGCGGAGACTCTTTGAGCAAGGGCTGGTTTCAAGGAGGGCAGCAAAGAAGCCACTTCTCTCTAGAAAAAAACATTAGGGACCGACTGATATTCTGCAAAAGGTACAGGGAGTGGACTGCTGAGGACTGGGGCAAAGTCATTTTCTCTGATGATCCCCTTTTCGACTGTTTGGGACATCTGGAAAACAGCTTATTCGGAGAAGAAGAGGTGAGCGCTACCACCAGTCTTGTCTCATGCCAACTGTAAAGCATCCTGAAACCATTCATGTGTGGGGTTGCTTCTCAGCCAAGGGAATTGGCTCACTCACTGTCTTGCCTAAAAACACAGCCATGAATAAAGAATGGTACCAGAATGTCCTCCAAGAGCAACTTCTCCCAACCGTCCAAGAGCAGTTTGGCGCCCAACAATGCCTTTTCCAGCATGATGGAGCACCTTGACATAAAGCAAAGGTGATAACTAAATGGCTCATGGAACAAAACATAGAGATTTTGGGTCCATGGCCTGGAAACTCCCTAGATCTTAATCCCATTGAGAACTTGTGGTCAATCATCAAGAGACGGGTGGACAAACAAAAACCAACAAATTCTGGCAAAATGCAAGCATTGATTATGCAAGAATGGACTGCTATCAGTCAGGATTTGGTCCAAAAGTTGATTGAGAGCATGCCAGGGAGAATTACAGAGGTCTTGAAGAAGAAGGGGCAACACTGCAAATATTGACTTGCTGCATTAACTCATTCTAACTGTCAATATAACCTATTGGTACTCATAATATGATTGCAATTATATTTCTGTATGTGATATAAACATCAGACAAACACTAATAAAAACCAGAGGCCAGCAGATCATGTGAAAATATAATTTTGGTGTCATTCTCAATACTTTTGGCCATGACTGTACAGTTTCGTGCTGAAGAGACTGGAATTGAGTTTTTCGGAGAGTGAGCGGAGCCTCACGGGGAGAAACGTAACAGAGCGCAGAGACAGAGTCCTCATAATTTACCACACTGGATCGTAGTGGCTTTTTTGAGGACCTCATTTGAGCAACTCCATTCTAGCTGATTCACCATTGAGCCATCTAGATCGGAGTGGATTTTTAGATGATCTCCCTGTAGCCTCTATTCTGTACAGTTCATTGCTGACCTGACTAGAATAGAGTTGCTGGAGCGTTTTCCTCATAGGATCAAATCCAATCTAGACGGCTCATGACTGAAACCTCCAGAATGGAGTTAATTCCAGGGTCGGTCTGGCCTGGCGGGAAATCGGGAAATTTCCCGGTGGGCCCCAATATGAGAGTGAGAAAATTGGTGGCGGGGGCCCTTTAAAAATGTGGGCCCTTTAAAAGCGCGGCTGAAGGAAATGTAGCGTCGCGCGCACTGAACATTCATTGGTGACAGCGGGCCTGCAGTGACGTGCATGCAGCATACTTACCACGTGAGTAGTCCCTGAGGATGGACTCTTTCTGGGTGGTGACACGCACTGCGCTCTGCTTTCCCGCTGGCTGGCAGACTGTGGTGTGGTGTCAGGTGACACTGACGCTGACGCCGCTCTCTTCTGGCCACGCTCTGCAGTGCTCTCTCTCAGCTCCGGGGCCGTCCTCCTATGATACGCTGGCGCCAACGAACCCGACGTCTCGCTCTGCTCTCCCTGCTCCCGGGCTTCTGATGTGGTCCCATCCCGGCTCCTTACCTGTTCTGGCCTACTCCCCTGTAGTAATACCTGTTCCGGACCGGGTGGTGGCACCAGCACCGGCGCACCGCCCCCTTCTCTCCTGCTCTGATTCTGGGCTTTTTTATACCGGTTCCGGGGCTGGATATGTGGACAGTGACCGTCCTCTACAGTTCAACTCTCCAACCTGGCCTGGAATTGGAAACAATAACTCCACCTGATGAAGGCAGCAGACCGCTGCAGAAACGCGTTGTGGGCATTAATACTTAAATAAAGAGGTTTGTTTTATCCTTTTCCAGCGCCTTATCCAGTTTCTAGCGCCCCACTGACCACTTCAATTTGCACACTGGAATTGGAAACAAGGCTGCAGGCCTACAGCTCTCACTGCTTTAATTTCATGTCAAAAGTACCGTGCCAAATATTCAATAAGGTTTTTATGAGTGAGTGTTCCCAGCACTGGCCAACAATAATATAATTTATTTTATACATTATGCATTGCACTCTAGGCCTCCTATATGACATGTAGATCATACTCTTGGCCTCCTATATGACATATACAGACAGTGTATATGCCATATAGGAGGCTGAGAGTGCGGTATGCATTTTATATGAGGCCTAGAGTGCGGGCCTACATGATGTACAATGCACTCGGCCTCCTATATAAAGTATAGACTATAGGAGGCTGAGAGTGCGGTATACGTTTTATATGAGGCCTAGAGTGCGGGCCTACATGATGTACAACGCACTCGGCCTCCTATATAAAGTATAGACTATAGGAGGCTGAGAGTACGGTATACGTTTTATATGAGGCCTAGAGTGCGGACCTACAAGATGTACAACGCACTCGGCCTCCTATATAAAGTATAGACTATAGGAGGCTGAGAGTGCGGTATACGTTTTATATGAGGCCTAGAGTGCGGACCTACATGATGTACAATGCACTCGGCCTCCTACATAAAGTATATACTGTTTCCACGGACCGTGTGTCCGTGGGCAAAACACGCTGACATGTCAGTTTTTTTTATACACTGCACGGGCCGAAAAACGTCCCGCACACGAGCACACAGATGACGTGCGTGTGTCGTTGGTGTGACACATACCGGCGCCTGGGAATTAGCGGTACAGTTCATGCTGTTCCCAGGTGCTTAAGGAATCAGCGATCAGCGCTAGCAAGGGACAATGTTGAGAGCAGTAGGTTCACCTCCCGATGTTGCCAAAACCTGTAAATATAAGAAAATTTAAAAAAAAATATTCACCTGGCTTGAGGCGACCACACACGCTGAGGAGCTTGACTCCCTGCAGCAAGCAGGCCCCTATGCTCACTGAGCTCAGCATAGGTCGGGGAACCGCTCACTGCAGCAAGTCATTCTCCTATGCTCCTCATCGTGTGTGGTCACTTTAAGCCAGGTGAATATATTGTTGTTTTTTTTAATTTTAGTATTATTTTTACAGGTTTTGGAGACATTTGGAGGTGAATACTACTTTCAACATTGTCTCTTCATTGTCCCTTGCTAACACTGATTGCAGCGCCGGCAGGGGACAGTGATGAGCGATTCCTTCAGCACCCGGTGCTTGGGAACAGCACAAACTGTACCGCTGATTCCCAAGTGGTGGTACGGTATGTGTGATCCTGATGGAGCACACGTATGCCACACTGACACGGATATCTCCGGTACTGTTTTTTCCAGTACCGGAAATATCCGGATGTATGAAAGAGCCCTATGCCATATAGGAGGCCAAGAGTTTGTATGTCACATTGGAGACCAAGAGTGCGGTATACGTTATATATGGGGCCTATATGACATAATAGATCACACTCTCTACCTCCTATATGAAATATAGATCACACTCTTGGACTCATGAATTATACAGTGTATATGTCATATAGGAGGCTGAGAGTGCGGGCCTATATGACGTATACAACACACTCAGCCTGATATATAAAGTATATATTATAGGAGACCGAATGTGCAGTCTGTACGTCATATAGGAGGCCGAGAGTGCGATATATGTGTGGGGTCAATATGATGTATACCACATAGAAGTGAAGTATGCCGCCACCAGTTCCCAAATCTTCCCAAACGGGTTTTTTAGCCGTTGGCTATCCACATCAGGAGGTGCAATGTCTAAATAAGCAGTGTTAATCAAATGTCCAAGGAAGTATGAAAAAGACAGCACTCACCAATGGATCCCAAAAAAAGATCCTTTTATTTCAGATTCAGCGTACAGACGTTGTGGCTGGTTCAGGGGTGAAAAGAGGACGACGGCCGTTTCGCGCACAAGCAGCGCCACTACGGGTCCAGTATAGTTCACTCCCGCACCCCTGAACCAGCCGCAACGTCTGTATGCTGGATCTGAAATAAAAGGATCTTTTTTTGGCATCCATTGGTGAGTGCTGTCTATTTCATACCTCCTATATGATGTATAGATCGCATTTTCTACCTCATATATGACAAACAGACCGCACTCTCTGCCTCCTATATGACATATACAATGCATTTGGCCTCCTATATTTCATTGCAGCCATTTGGTAAATTCTAAAAAGTTCATTATTCTTCTCATTAAAGTACACTCTGCACCCCATCTTGACTACAAATTTATTGAAAAAGCACTTTACATTACAGAGGGGACTTGTACAGACAATAAAGACATTACAGAATAAACATAACTCAGATACCAAGAGGAGTGAGGGCCCTGCTCGCAAGCTACAATCTATGAGGAAATAGGGAGACACGAAAGCTAAATGATAAAATGTGCTTATATTGTATGATACAACCATTATACACTAAATAGGGTCTGCACATAACGCTGCATGAACCGCTCACCAGCCAGTATGTGTATGGCCACAGAGGGCTATTAAGTGCATGGAGGGTGTGCACACAGACGCTACAAGGGTCTATATATGCTACTATATGCAGTATATAGTGTACAGACGGTTAGATAGTATGGTGCTGCGTATATGGTGTGGAATCCACATTCTATTCACTGCCATATCTATACATTATATAGTATATACACTGCTCCGCTCTATATTCCTGAACACAGTGTATATGTATATACTGTATAATGTGTGTGTCTGTATATATAATATATACATATATATTGCAGAGTACCACTTCTGTCCTCTATACTGGGTGTAATTCTCAGTATCTGTATATACACACTGCACTGGTAAAATAAGATGTAAAATAATAATAATTTGAGTGGTTTACCCTCTGATATGTACCACTCCCAGCATGCACCGTCAGATTTAACCCTTCCGGGCCTGCTGGGAGTTGTAGGTTTGTTACTGCAGGGATGATGCGGGGACGGGTATTGCATTTGAACCCACAGCATCAAGTCATTCACACTTTAAAGAGAACCTGTCACGTCCTAGCTGCCCTCTACACTGCCCCCATAGCGTTGGTAGTGACGCAATGTGCATCACTAGCAAGCTGTTTTCATGAAAATCGCTGCAGCTATAATGAATTTATAACGTTTAATATACTTATATCTAGGGCCGGCTCCAGGTTTTTCTGGGCCCCGGGCGAGTCTCAGTGGGCCCCTCTAACACATACCACGATTCATGATGCACAGATACCGCAGAGAAATCTATATATATAGTACAATGCAAAGATTTCACTTCTTACATTACATGAGTGATATCTACTGTAAATTCTACAATAGCTCAGAAGCCGGCGAATCCTCGCAGCACACAGTGCAGACCGGACAATATAGTCCTCCATACAGTATTATGGGCACCACTAAGTCCTCCATACAGTTTTATGGGCCCCATTATATATTGCTCCATACAGAATAATGACCCCACATAGTCCTCGTACAGTATAATGGGCACCACATATCTCCATACAGAATACTGGCCCCCATATAAGGCCGCATACGGAATACTGGCCCCCATATAAGGCTCCATAAAGGAATACTGGCCCCCATATAAGGCCCCATACGGAATACTGGCCCCCATATAAGGCCCCATATGGAATACTGGCCCCCATATAAGGCCCCATACGGAATACTGGCCCCCATACGAAATACTGGCCCCCATATAAGGCCCCATACGGAATACTTGCCCCCATATAAGGCCCCATAAAGGAATACTGGCCCCCATATAAGACCCCATGAAGGAATACTGGCCCCCATATAAGGCCCCATACGGAATACTGGCCCCCATATAAGGCCCCATACGGAATACTGGCCCCCATGTAAGGCCCCATACGGAATACTGGCCCCCATATAAGGCTCCATACGGAATACTGGACCCCATATAACGCTCCATACGGAATACTGGCCCCCATATAAGGCTCCATACGGAATACTGCCCCCCATATAAGGCTCCATACAGAATACTGGCCCCCATATAACGCTCCATACAGGATACTGGTCCTCTTATAAAGCTCCATACAGGATACTGGCCCCCATATAACGCTCCATACAGGATACTGGTCCCCTTATAACGCTCCATACAGGATACTGGCCTCCATATAATGCTCCATGCAGGCTGTTACCCCCCACATAATGCCCCATACAGGCTGTCTCCCCCCTTATAATGCTCCATGCAAGCTGTTACCCCCCACATAATGCCCCATACAGGCTGTCCCCCCACCGTATAATGCTCCATGCAGGCTGTTCCCCCCACATAATGCACTAAGCAGGCTGTCCCCCCCCCTTATAATGCCCCATGCAGGCTGTTCCCCCCTTATATTGCCCCATGCAGGCTGTCACCCCTCCTCTTTATAATGCCCCATGCAAGATGTCACCCCCTCTCTCTATAATGCCCCAAACAGGATGTCACCCCCCCTCTTTATAATCCCCAATCAGGATGTCACCCCCCCTCTTTATAATGCCCCATTCAGGATGTCACCCCCTCTCTTCATAATGCCCCATGCAGGATGTCACTCCCCTCTGTTTATAATGCCCCATGCAGGATGTCACCCCCTCTCTTTATAATGCCCCATGCAGGATGTCACCCCCTCTCTTTATAATGCCCCATGCAGGATGTCACCCCCTCTCTTTATAATGCCCCATGCAGGATGTCACCCCCTCTCTTTACAATGTCCTATGCAGGATGTCACCCCCCTCTCTTTATAATGCCCCATGCAGGATGTCAGCCCCCCTCTCTTTATAATGCCCCATGCAGGATGTCACCCCCTCTCTTTATAATGCCCCATGCAAGATGTCACCCCCCTCTCTTTATAATGCCCCATGCAGGATGTCACCCCCTCTCTCTATAATGCCCCATGCAGGATGTCACCCCCCCTCTCTTTATAATGCCCCATGCAGGATGTCACCCCCCCTCTCTTTATAATGCCCCATGCAGGATGTCACCCCCCTCTCTTTATAATGCCCCATGCAGGATGTCACCCCCCCATATTATGCCCCATGCAGGATGTCACCCCCCCCCCCATATTATGCCCCATGCCTCCATACATTAAAAAAAAAATCAAATACTCACCTCCCTCCTCACCTGCTGCAGCTGCTCGGGTCGGGACTCCAGCGTTGGCGGCGTCTTTCCGCTCTGTGCTCCCTGTGACAGCTCAGGGGGAGGGCGTGGTGGAAAGACTTCACCGCACCCTCTGACCTGAGACGTCACAGAGAGTGCAGAGCAGGAAGACGGCGGATCTGCAGAGGCACGGGGAGAGGTAAGTATCCGGCTGCCGGGGCCCTGAGCAAGCGGGGGAGAAGGGCGGGCGCTGACACCGCTCTCCTCCGCCCATAGCCCAACGGGGTGCGCGACCGCCAGTGGGCCCCCCTGCCTGCTCAGGGCCCCGGCACTTGCCCGGGTGCGCCGGGTGCTGACGCCGGCCCTACTTATATCCTACCTGCCTTTTCAATCATAGGGGCGTGCTTGTCATATTCAGTCAAGGGCGAGCGCAGCATTCACTCACTGCTGGCGCCGTCCATGTATTTGAATCCTGTTCCTGACCAGCGCTGATATTGTGGGACGCAGGCGCACTTGTAGATGTCCGGCCGCCTGCGCAGTGAGGCTCTGTGATTACCAGATTCACTGCGCATGCTCTGGGAACATAGCGCGTTAAAGCGCATGCGCAGTGAGGCTGTGTGATTATGACTTTTTCTTCACTTTGAAAATTGTTTAAGTTGGCTGAGGGACTGGGTGGTTTACCTAGGACAAGGAATGGCCATGTGTAAGAAAAACCGCTACTGATTGTAAATTACAGATTCTGTTAACTACAATAAATAAGTTGGTTAACAAGAAACACTTTGATATAGTGCACTACACAATACAGTTCTCTTTTACACACTGTATAGTTTGCTAAAAGGCACACGTTTTAGTGGGAGAGGCCGAAAAATGAACGAGTAATACAACCGTTTATGGATGCTGTAGTGTGGACCCCTAGAGTCAATTCTCCTGGTGGGCCCTAGGCACCCCAGTCCGACCCTGTATGAGGCCTTTACATGGTATCAACGCCTGCGATGAGAACGCCACATCATAGTAATAGCAGAATCACAAATATAAGATTATATGAACAGATTAAAGCAAGATTTCTATTGCTGGCTGCAGAATGAGTTAACTGGGATATCATCAGTGAGTTTGATCTGACTGGAGAAGTAACTACTCTTGTTTTTATTCTTTTGAGCTCCATTCAGCTAATTTATGATTTATCACCTTCCCTGAGCATACATGGAAATCATGGGGTCCCATAGCAGAAGTAATAATTAAGCCCCCACAAAAAAACATTAATATTCAGCGGGGTCACAGAAGAGCATACCTCACAAGTTTGCAACCCTTCCATAGTAATTTTGCCCCAATTGAAGCCCCCTAGTGTTCCCACGTACTAAGATACTCCTTTAATGGCCAAAAATGTGCCCCCAAACACAGTAAGATACCCCCACAGTGAATTTCTCCACTGTACCCTCCACACATACAGTATGATGACTCTACAGTACCCCCGCAAAGTATGATAAACCCCAGTGACCTCTACACAGTATGATGGCCCCCGCATAACCCTCCACACAGTATAATGGACCCCGCACAGCCCTCCACACTGTATAATGGTCCTCATACAGTGTAATGGCCCCCACTATCCACCCAAGCAGTATAATGACCCCCATCAGCCACTTATACAGTATAATGCCCCTCACCACACAGCCCTCCAAATAGTATAATGGCCCAAACACAACGCTCCAAATAAAATAATAGTCCTCACATAAGCCTCTAAACAATATAATAGTCCCCACCCAGCCCTCCAAATAATATAATGGACCCCACATAGGCCTCCAAATAGTATAATAGTCCCCATACAGCTCTTCAAATAATAGAACGGTCCCCACATAGCCCTCCAAATAGTATGATAGCCTGACACATAGCCATTCAAATAGTAGTATAATGGCCCCCACAGAGCACTACAAATAGTATGATGCTCCCCACATAATCCTCCAAATAGTAGAATGATGGCCCCCACATAGTTCTCCAAATAGTATGATGGTCCCCAAGACAGCCCTAAAATTAGTATTTTAGCACCCCAAATATGATGATGCCCCCCAAATAACCCTTCAAATAATATGATGGCCTCCAAGTAGCCCTACAAATAGTATCATGGCCTTCCAGTTTGCCCTCCAAATAATATGATGGCCCTCACAAACTACTTATTAATTAAAAAAAAAATACTCACCTCTCCCCATTCCCCTGCTGTTCTGGTCTTTGCAGCATGTGGTTTGAAACTATGCTCAGCTCGGCACAGTGGACGCGATTTTGGGACGTTATCACGTCCACTGAGCTGAGACATCAGAAGCACAGAGGAGAATGATGGAGGAGGGAGCAGACGGTTCCCTCCTCCATCATTCCTTTCAATTGTATCTGCATCCAGAATGTGGATACAGTTGAAAGTGTGATGCTGGATGCGGGGGGCCCGATGCCTGTGCTGACATCGCCACCTGTCTCACAGTTGCAAAGCAGCTGCGGGGTCTGCCGTTATTAGCGGTATGCCAGTGCCATTGTTATGTGACATGAGCCCCGGGAGAGCCAGTGCCGAGACAGCTGGTACAACACCAACACCGAAGGTGAATATAAGTGTTATTTTACTGGGGAGAAACATAGGGATTTAGAAGGGGTTGTCTGATTAGTGGACATCCCCTTTAAGTAATCAAGTTCATTAAAGGGGTTGTCCACTACTGCACATCCCCAGCTTATTACATTTAGGACTTCAGCACCGCTTTTTCCGGACATTGCTATGACTTGTTATGTCCTCTGCAGCCAATTAGCAGATGTTGGTCAATAGTCTGTCAGGACGGACATCTGCTCTGAAGAAATAGAGTTTTTGAGACTTGTAGACATTATGGAATAACGTCCATAAAAATATCCCAAGCCGGTATTGGTCCTCCAAGAAGCATGAAGCCCTCGCTGCTACTAACTTACTCCCATACCTGGATCTACCTAGATGATGAAAACACTTGGACTGTAAGGTACAAATCAGGTGAAATTATGAAACCTGGAGGGAATGTCACTTCAGGTTGTGCGTAGATATCCGTAGATAGAAGTCGTTATTTATCCGCCATTAATGAAATGTTTTGTCCATTTTTGCTCCACAAATCTGAGGCCGATGAATGGGGGAATGGCACCAATGCTATGGAGAATGCCTTGAAAATTGAAAAGGGCGTAAATAAGGCTCTGCTGGACCTCCACAAGATTGCTATGGACCATGCGGACCCTCATGTAAGTGACTCCCCCATAGCGTATAGATACCGCGTGTTCATTTTATAAAATATCCTCCATGAAGGAACAGTTCATGTATCTTCTGTGACCTCCATATTGTGCTGTTCCTGGAAATGTAATACCACCTGACTACTAGATGTCACGTTCCCCTTTATAATGGGGGGTGTTCCAACACAAGCTGCATATTATGGCACTGTTATAAAGCTATGGGACAATTCATTAGTGTATTTGCACCTTTTTTTTCTAGTTTTTAGTGTTTTTCATTTGCGCCTTGTTCTTCTTTTAATTTGCGCCTTTTTGAAGTCTGCAGCGTTCCCTTTTTTTTCATTGATCATTATGGGGTTTCCGGCTAATTATCTAATTGTGACTTTTTAAAAAGTTGTCACATTTTTACTCAAATATATTTCAAGTGATTTTGTGTTCTGTAGTCCGGGAGGTTTTTTTGCACAAACTTTGTAACCACTTTCAGGAATTTGGCACAAAAAAATCAAATGATACAAAAGAGAAAAGGGACTTGAAAAAATACAATGTTGTATTGGGCCCTATGACGGCACAGCACAGATTTTAGTAAAGGTTTTGCAGGATTACTAAGAGGGGTTCACATGCTATCAATTGTTAAAAAAACAAGCAAAATGATGACTCGGACCCTCTGATTTTCGAGGTATAAGGCTACGTCCCCACAATGAGCTTCTAGTGAGTTTTAGATATAGCAGATTTTCTGCCCCATTAAGTAAAATAGGTTACTTGAATTTTTTTCGAAAATATACAGCATAAAAAACTCACCCAAAACTCATTGTGAGAACGTAGCCTAAGGGTATGTGCACATCATTTAGACGCCGGTGAGTTGTCCTTGGTGAAGCTCTGCCACCGGTGGTTTTCACTCTATACTTTAAAGGGAACCTGTCATGTCCCTAAACGCTATTAACCTGCAGATATGGGGTTAATCTGCAGGTTTATAAAGCTGCCGGGCGTCTTACTGAAAGGCCGGCTACCGGGAGGAAATGCACTTTATTCCCCACGGCAGCCTCCAGCTTTCAGTCATAGAGGCGCGGCCGGCGTGGCTTCAGTCATTGTTCAGTACATAGTGAGCGGCGGCTATAACCGCACCCTGGCACTGACTGACAGCCGGCTAAGCGGCCCCTGTAACCGCTCCCTGTAAAGACTGACAGCCGGATCTGTACTGATGCACTGCTGAGCTGTCAGTCAGTGCCGGGGTGTTGTTACAGCTGCCGATCACTGTATATTGAGCGGTGTCTGAAGTTGCGCCAGAAGTGTGGCACCCCAGGGGTCTGGTTTCCACAGTAATAGCAATATTACGTCTGTGAGCAGGTGGGAGGTTTCCTGGTCAGACATCCTATGCATGCCACACCTCCTGCCCAGTCCTGGGAGGGGAAGAACTTCCCCTATATAAAGCTGGGGCTGAGGCAGGGTTAGAAGAGAGTGAGAGAACACAGACAGAGACACAGTCTGGTCTGTAGTGGAGCAGCTTTAGGAGCAAGAAAGATCAGGAGCTGTGTGGGAGCTGTGCTAAAAGAGATCAGGGGCTGGAAGCTGTAGAGCTCGCCCTGATTGAAGAGTTCTTACCGGACCCGGAGTCCGAGGCTGTGGGGACTAATCCTTACCCAGCAGCAGAAACCGCCCGGCAGGGGATTTCAGGTCCTCTGGCCAAGAAACCCGAAGGCACGGTCACACGCAAGGGACCAGCACCGCCGTCGTGGAGCGGAAGCTACCAGAAGGCCCCGAGTCACCAGCCATACGGGTGAGCACCACACGGTACACTCAGGGACGTGGGCTACTTTTACCCGCCTCTAGCAAGGTAGCCAGAAGAGTACGATTAGTTGGGGAGGCCTACAACTCCGCCTGGCCAGGGAAGATTCCATCTGCTCACGGACTGACCAGGCCCCGATCGCTAGCCAGTACTCCGGGAGGGTCTACCTTTGCCACCAGTAAAGACCCTGAACTACACCGCACCGTCTCTGAGTGTTTCATCATCCACGTCCGCTGCCCTGAGGCCATACCCCTCCCGTTGGGGGTTATACCATCCCCGCTGCACAACCGTACCACCGGCCTCAGCGGTCTGCCCTGCAGCGGCGGTCTCATGACCGCATTCAACGGGTGGCATAGTCGAGCAATATAACATCTACTGCTAAATACTGCCGCTCAGTTTGACTCCCTGGGCACGGACCGGGTCACCGCCACGAGACTACTACCCCCATCTGATCCGGCTCCGGGTAAGCCCCCGTGCGCGCGATGCCGCACGACACAGCAGGCCCAGGGGCGCGTCAACTTTTGGCGTAGTCGTCAGGATTCCGTGCCCGCAACCACCGGGTACTGCGCGCCTGAAAAAGAGACTTTTAAACTTACCTGTGGTGAAGATTCCCGCCATCCGACGCCATCTTCCACCTCCTTCCCGCCATCCGTGGAGTTTTCCCGCCGTTGGACGCCATCTTCTGCCTTCTTCCCGCCATCCGTGGAGTTTTCCCGCCGTTGGACGCCATCTTGAAGACGCCGCGCAGGAAGAAGAGGGGCGTGGACTCCGAAAAGCCCGCGAGAACTGAAGCCCCGCCTTACGTCCGGACGTTGCGTAAGGTCCTGAAAGGAGCCCAGCAGACGCCGACGTCATAGGAGTGCGACGGAAGGTCCTCGACCCTGACGATCCACTGCGGAGCCGCGGCCTACGGAAGAGGATCATCGCAAGGTAGGCCACGGTCCACTAGGGGGGAGGAAGATGTCGGATACGGAGGAGAGCTTCACTGCCGCAGCCACCGCCAGCGCCACCGCTGCTGCGGTCATGCCTTTCACTATGCCCTATATCCCGGGGGCAGCCTGGCTACCCCAGTACTCAGGGGAGTCACATACCCTGAATGACTTTAGAGAAAAGCTGGATAGCCTCTTCCAGGTGTACCCCCTCACAGAAGAGCAAAAAGTGAGCATCCTGGTGGCCCAACTAACCGGGGCAGCCCAAAGGGAGGTAAAGTCCTGGCCGCCTGGGAGGAGGACTGTCGCAGGGATATTAACCCGGCTGAAGGACACCTTTGATACCCGCACCTCAGCTGAGATTAAGCTTAGATTCTACGGGTGCAAACAGCGAGCACATGAGAATATAAGGGACTATGCACTAAACCTACAAGAGGCCCTGAGAGCCATTAAGCAGACCGACCCTGACGGCGTGGGAAACGAGGACAGGCTGTTGACCGAACAATTTATAGAGGGACTATATTGCAATGCCCACCGAACCCAGTTGCGGGCAATGGCCTTACAGGATCCTCATCTGGACTTTGCACAGTTCAAGGACAGAGCCATTCGGGTGCTCCGAGAACCGGCACCGGGTGGCGTTGTGACCCACAGGCGCCCTACTACCGCTTACCACCAGGAGGCAGCGCCCTTGTCGGCAGGGACTGTGGGGGCTGATGCGCAGGCTTTGAACAATGACCCGGCTCCAGACCTGCACCATCAGGTCCAAGAGCTAGCTAAAAGCGTAGCTGCGCTAACCCGAACTGTGCAGTCTTTACAGGTTGCTGCTCCAGGGAAGATCCAGCTGGCATCCGGACCGGAGGACATCCCGTGGCGTCGACCAAGGAGGACCCCACCGGCCAGAGGAAGACCCAGCGACCGATACAACGAGGACGGACAGCCCATCTGCCGCCGCTGCAATCAACCCGGACATATGGCAAGGTACTGTCCTTTAAACTGGCACAACCTCGGGTAGAGGGCCAACCCCTAGGAATAAGATCACCAGGCCCATCGAACTGGCGTGACAAATATGTGGGAGGACGTCCAGTCTTGCCTGTGGTACTGGATGGCATTCCTATGAGTGCCCTACTTGACACCGGGTCACAGGTCACCACCATCCCGTACGTGCTCTTCAAGCAGTACTGGAATGACTCGGATATAACCCGCTACCCTGACGACGACTTGAGTATCATCGCCAGCAATGGTCAACCCGTGCCACAGATCGGATTCAAAGAGATGACCATTAAAATCGGTAGAGTCGAACTGGCAGCACAGGGACTGATCATTGTAGACATTGACAAGCGCGAGAGTCACCCAAAGATAACGCTAGGAACTAATGTGATTGAAAATTGTCTTGCAGAGGTGATTTTCATTTTACAGCAGGTTGCCAAGAACGCCAGCTCCGGCCAGCAGCGAGTGCTCCAAAAAGAGATCCGGGCACTGATGCGGCGGCAACAGGTGGAACTCTCCGGTGGTGAGATTGGAAGCGTGAGAATGTGTGACCCTTTCCCTATTGCCATGCCCCCAAAAAGTGAAATGATGATTTGGTGCCGGGCAGCTATTGGTCTAAGAGGTAGAGACTACCAAGCAATGGTAGAACCCGTCTACTCAGACAGTAGGCCCACCATTTTGACAGCACGGGGGGTGGTTGATGTACGCCATGGGAGGGTGCCCGTTCGCATAATAAACATCGGGAAGAGAGAAGTACACCTGCCCCGGTATGCCACGCTAGCTAAATTGTTCACCATAAACCAGAATTCTGTACAGGCCGTGGAACCCTTGCCTCCATCTCAACCAGAGGAAGGTAACGACTCTAAGAAAACAATAGAGGACTGGTGTCAGCAACTACATTTGGGTACTGACTCCACTCCCTCACACCAGAAACAGGGAGTCTATCGGGTGGTTCAAGAGTACGAGAGAGTGTTTAGTAAACACCCGTTAGACTTCGGGCGAGTAAAGGGGGTAGAACACCATATCCCCACGGGAGACCATCCTCCCATAAAGGAGAGATACCGACCCGTACCCCCTGCACACTACCAACACGCCAAGGGGATGCTTAGAGACATGAAGGAGGCTGAGGTAATTAGGGATAGCTGTAGCCCCTGGGCAGCTCCACTGGTTTTGGTTAAAAAGAAAGACAACACCATGAGAATGTGTGTAGATTACCGGAAAATCAACCGTATCACACACAAAGATGCGTACCCCTTACCAAGGATAGAGGAGTCTTTGGCTGCTTTAAGATCTGCTAACTTCTTCTCTACTTTGGATCTCACTAGCGGGTCCTGTCAGGTTCCTGTAGCAGAGGCGGACCGGCAGAAGACCGCATTCACCACCCCGATGGGACTTAGCGAGTTTACCTGCATGCAGTTTGGACTCTGCAACGCACCAGGAACCTTCCAACGGTTGATGGAATGCTGTCTGGGACACCGAAACTTTGAGACGGTCCTGTTATACCTGGACGATGTCATCGTCTACTCCAAGACCTACGAGGACCACCTGAAACACCTGGCAGAAGTGTTCGAAGCCCTGGCAAACTACGGCCTGAAGGTGAAACCCTCCAAGTGTCACCTCCTGAAACCAAAGGTGCAGTACCTGGGACACGTGGTGAGTGCTGACGGAGTGGCTCCCGACCCTGATAAGATCACCACAATTAAGGAATGGCCAAGCCCCTCCAGCGTAAAGGAAGTGCGGCAGTTCCTCGGGTTGGTAGGCTACTACCGAAGGTTCATTCCGGGTTTCACCAAAAAGGCAGCTCCTATGCAGGACCTCCTGATAGGCCAGTCCAGGAAGGCCAAGAACCAGAAGCCGCCCTTCAGATGGGAGAAGTTGGAAGAAGAGTCCTTCCGCCAGCTGAAGATGGCCCTCAAGGGGGATGAAATCCTGGCGTACCCTGATTACAGCCAGCCCTTTATCCTCTACACCGACGCAAGTAACATCGGGCTAGGAGCCGTACTGTCCCAGATCCAGCAGGGGAAAGAACGGGTAATTGCTTACGCCAGCCGAAAACTGCGACCCACCGAAAGAAACCCTGAGAATTACAGCTCATTCAAGCTAGAATTCCTGGCAGTGGTGTGGGCAGTCACCGAACGCTTTAAGCACTACCTCGCCTCTTCCCGGTTCACCGTGTACACGGATAACAACCTGTTGACACACCTGGATACGGCAAGACTCGGTGCCCTGGAGCAGAGATGGATGGCCCGCCTGTCCAACTTTGAGTTCACAATCAAATACCGGGCAGGACGCTCCAATACCAACGCGGATGCCTTGTCCAGAATGCCAAACCTACCGGACGTGGGGGAAGATCCAGAGGAACTGGAAGAAGTTGAACTTCCCGCGTTCCGCCGGCATGGGACTATCCAGTATTCCCACCGTGTAAGGAGTAATCAATCCGCTACGTTCAACCCCTTACCTCATTACAACTGGGCGGAAACGCAAGACAGTGACCCCGCCGTCCGACTGGTGAAGGAGATGCTGACTCAGCCAGATGCCCGCCTTGACCCAGACGCTCCG
This sequence comes from Phyllobates terribilis, assembly GCF_046119375.1. Classification (NCBI taxonomy): domain Eukaryota; kingdom Metazoa; phylum Chordata; class Amphibia; order Anura; family Dendrobatidae; genus Phyllobates; species Phyllobates terribilis. Next base: position 2,911,396 of record NW_027362833.1, read on the forward strand.
GAGGAGGCCAAGCAACTGTGGATTGAGAAGAGTCGACTGTTCCTTTACAAGGGGAAGTTGTGCCGCAGAATGGTTAACTCCCGGACGCATGAACTGATCTGGCAAGTAGTGGTGCCAAGAAGAGACGTGGCTATGGTGCTGGAGGCATACCACAACGGAGCTGGGCACTTCGGATGGAAGAAGCTGGAGTTCCTGCTGCGTGCGCGGTTCCACTGGGTAGGCATGAGAGGAATCATCGAGAGGTGGTGCAGAGACTGTGGCCCGTGCCACCTAAGAAGGAAGGACCGTGCCAGCCAGAAGACTCCCTTGCAGCCCATCATCACCCGACAGCCACTGGAACTGGTAGCCCTGGACCATGTGAAACTGGCTCCAAGCAGATCTGGGTATGTCTACGCCCTCACAATCGTAGATCATTACTCCCGGTTCCTGGTGGTGGTCCCGGTCAAGGACTTAACGGCTCAAACAGCAGCTAGAGCTTTCCAGCAGCACTTCTGCCGTCCACACGGATACCCAGAGCAGGTGCTGACGGACCAAGGACCAGCCTTTGAAGCGGAAGTCTTCCAGGAGTTCTGTACTCTGTATGGCTGCCGGAAGATAAGAACAACACCCTATCATCCGCAAACCAATGGGCTCTGCGAGAAAATGAACCAGGTGGTGATAGATCTTCTGAAAACATTGCCCCTGGAAGAACGCAGTCTGTGGCCTGAGAAACTGCCTGATCTGGTGGACCTATACAACCACATCCTGGTAGGTTCTACCAACTGTACCCCGGCTTACCTAATGAGAGCAAGACCTGGTAAGCTTCCTGTTGATCTGGAGATGGGAGTCCTGACACCCGAGGACACTTCACCAGAAGCAGACTGGGACACAGAAAGGCAGCAGCAGTACCGGAAAGTACAGGAGAGCGTGGAGCGAAGTCTCTGTCAAGCTAGAGAAAGACAGGAGAAGACTTACAACCAGTATGCTCCCGCTGTTCCCCTGGTACCTGGAGAGCAGGTCTTGAAGAGGAAGAGACGCCTCCACAAGTTGGACGACCAGTGGGAGAAGGACCCGTACACCGTACTGCCCTCAAGCCATGAGAACCCGAAAGTCTGCATAATCAGTAAGGACGGAGGAGAAACCACAGCCATTGTCTCCCGAGATCACCTGAAGAAGTGTCCCGAACAGCTACGAAGCCCTGAAGAAGAACAAGAAGACCCTCGACCCGCAGAGGAAAGGGAAGATATGGTCAGTACTGTGCTCGGAGACTTCCCTCGGTCTTGGACTCAAGTCAATGGCGCTGTTGTGGTACCCGTCCTCACCTTCCTCCAACCAGCATCTCAAGTACCTACAGAGAAACAGGTAGAGCTGGAAGAGCAGCCGGTCCAGGAGGCAGAAGACCCCACACAAGCAGACCAGGAGGATCAACCCTCTGCTTATAGTGAGCCTGCCGTGCCCCTAGTGAGCCAAAGAGCCCGTAGACAGCTGCCCAGTTTACCTTTGACAGCTCCTACACCCCGTAGCTCAGGACCAGTCAGTCAGCTCCGTAGGTCCACTAGAGCCACTAGAGGCCAGTTGCCCGTACGTTGGAGGATCTAAGTGTTTAGACTGTTTATTTGTATTTACCTGTTTTCTGTTACCTGTAAATAATTGTGTATTTTTAGTTATTTTATAGGTGTCATTTAGGGATTATCCGGAATCCTTTGTACATATGTTTGGAGCGTAACCCAGGAAAGGACAAAGACTGTTAAGGACTCGGGGCAGGACAGACCCCTACCTGGTTATGGCTCCCGGTCTCTTGGTGAAATGGACACCTTTGTTTTCTTCAAAGACTGCACCCGGTTGCGGACATGCCGTGACCATCCTAATGTGTTCTTCTTTATTGTACTGTTTCTGTTTTTACTTGTTATGTTTTACAAAAATATGTTTAGTCCCGGAGTACTAAATTTTACTAGGGGGGAATGTGGCACCCCAAGGGTCTGGTTTCCACAGTAATAGCAATATTACGTCTGTGAGCAGGTGGGAGGTTTCCTGGTCAGACATCCTATGCATGCCACACCTCCTGCCCAGTCCTGGGAGGGGAAGAACTTCCCCTATATAAAGCTGGGGCTGAGGCAGGGTTAGAAGAGAGTGAGAGAACACAGAAAGAGACAAAGTCTGGTCTGTAGTGGAGCAGCTTTAGGAGCAAGAAAGATCAGGAGCTCTGTGGGAGCTGTGCTAAAAGAGATCAGGGGCTGGAAGCTGTAGAGCTCGCCCTGATTGAAGAGTTCTTACCGGACCCGGAGTCCGAGGCTGTGGGGACTAATCCTTACCCAGCAGCAGAAACCGCCCGGCAGGGGATTTCAGGTCCTCTGGCCAAGAAACCCGAAGGCACGGTCACACGCAAGGGACCAGCACCGCCGTCGTGGAGCAGAAGCTACCAGAAGGCCCCGGGTGGATCAGGGAAATGCTGTAGATATAGTATATCTTGACTTCAGCAAAGCATTTGACAAAGTATCTCACACCATCCTTATTGAAAAAATGACCAAGTATGCAATGGACCAGGCAACTGTTAGGTGGATTCATAACTGGCTTAGTGATCGGACTCAAAGGGTGGTTGTAAATGGCTTCACATCCAGCTGGATGAATGTCTCAAGTGGGGTACCACAGGGCTCCGTCCTGGGACCTGTATTGTTCATCATCTTTATCAATGATTTAGATGAAGGAATTGAGGGTAAACTAAATTTGCTGATGACACAAAGCTAGGAGGGATAGCTAATACTAGAGAAGAGAGAGAGAGGATTCAAAAAGACCTAAATAAACTGGAGCAGTGGGCAGCAACCAATAGAATGGTTTTTAACAGGTAAAAATGCAAAGTACTACATCTGGGCAATAAAAATGAAAAAAGCATATACAGAATGGGAGGAATAGAGCTAAGCAACAGTACATGTGAAAAAGACTTAGGTATACTAATAGATCATAGACTGAACATGAGTCAACAGTGTGATGCAGCAGCAAAAAAGGCAAATACAATTCTGGGATGTATTAACAGATGCATACAGTCTAGATCACGTGAAGTCATTATCGGTCTTTACTCCTCTTTGGTCAGACCTCATCTGGAATACTGTGTACAGTTTTGGGCACCACATTTTAAAAAAGACATAGACAAACTGGAGCAAGTTCAGAGAAGAGCGACCAGAATGGTGACTGGTCTGCAAACCATGTCCTATGAGGAACGGTTGCAGGATTTGGGAATGTTTAGCTTGCAAAAAAGAAGACTGAGAGGAGACTTAATAGCTGTCTACAAATATGTCAAGGGCTGTCACATTGTAGAAGGATCATCTTTATTCTCATTTGCACAAGGAAAGACTAGAAGCAATGGGATGAAACTAAATGGGAGGAGACACAGATTAGATATTAGAAAAAACTTTTTGACAGTTAGGGTGATTAATGAGTGGAACAGGCTGCCACGAGAGGTGGTGAGTTCCCCTTCAATGGACGTCTTCAAACAGAGGCTGGACAGACATCTGTCTGAGATGATTTAGTGAATCCTGCTTTGAGCAGGGGGTTGGACCAGATGACCCAGGAGGTCCCTTCCAACTCTACCATTCTATGATTCTATGATTCTATGAGTCACCGGCCATACGGGTGAGCACCACACGGTACACTCAGGGACGTGGGCTACTTTTACCAGCCTCTAGCAAGGTAGCCAGAAGAGTACGATTAGTTGGGGAGGCCTACAACTCCGCCTGGCCAGGGAAGATTCCATCTGCTCACGGACTGACCAGGCCCCGATCGCTAGCCAGTACTCCGGGAGGGTCTACCTTTGCCACCAGTAAAGACCCTGAACTACACCGCACCGTCTCTGAGTGTTTCATCATCCATATCCGCTGCCCTGAGGCCATACCCCTCCCGTTGGGGGTTATACCATCCCCGCTGCACAACCGTACCACCGGCCTCAGCGGTCTGCCCTGCAGCGGCGGTCTCATGACTGCATTCAACGGGTGGCGTAGTCGAGCAATATAACATCTACTGCTAAATACTGCCGCTCAGTTTGACTCCCTGGGCACGGACCGGGTCACCGCCACGAGACTACTACCCCCATCTGATCCGGCTCCGGGTAAGCCCCCGTGCGCGCGATGCCGCACGACACAGCAGGCCCAGGGGCGCGTCAGAAGCTTTAACCCCTTTCTGACATTGTGCATAATAATACGTCCCTGTGCCCTGGGCCTTATGGACCAGGTACGTATTATTACGACACAGGCTGTGCGGGATCAATCGCCACCGGTTGTCAGCTGATTTTGACAGCTGACACCCGGCACTTTAACCCCCTAAATGCTGCGATCGCAGCATTTAGCAAGTGAGTGGAGGGACAGAAGCACCTCTGCTCTTGGATCGGAGACCCTGCGCTGTCCTCACGGGGTCCCGATCGTTGCCATGGTGACACGATGTCATCATGACGACACCTGTGTCACCAGGCACCAGCAAGTTAGTTTGACCATGCGCAGTGCATGATCAAACCAGCTTGTGTCTGCAGCACTGACAGTTTACAAGGTATAGCAGTGATCCTGCACTGCTATACCTTAGAACTGCGATCAGCCTGCTGAAAGTGAAAGTCCCATAGTGGGACCAAGTAAAAAAAGTGAAAAAAAAGTTGTAAAAATATTTTTTTAAAAATAAAAAAATAATAAAAAAATAAAATATTATTATGAAGAAAAACAATAAGAGTACACATATTTAGTATCGCCGCATCCGGAACGACCTGATCTATAAAACTGTCCCACTAGTTAACCCCTTTAGTGAACACAGTAAAAAAAAAAGAATCAAAAAACGGTGCTTTATCATCATACCAACGAACAAAAAGTGGAATAAAACGCGATCAAAGAGACGAATATAAATAAAAATTATACCACTGAAAACATCATCTTGTCCCGCAAAAAGCAAGCCACCATACAGCTCCATCAGCCAAAAAATAAAAAAGTTATAGCTCTTAGAATAAAGCGATTTTTTCTATGAAATAGTTTTTATTGTGTAAAAGCGCCAAAACATAAAAAAAGATATAAATGCAGTATGGCTGTAAATGTACTGACCCGAAGAATAAAGCTGCCTTATTAATTTTACCACACGCAGAACTGCAAAAAAAAAACTAAAAAAACAATTACTGAATTGTTGGTTTTTGTTTATTCTGCCTCCCAAAAATCAGAATAGAAAGCGATCAAAAAATGTCACATGCCCGAAAATGGTACCAATAAAACATCAACTTGTCCCGCAAAATACAAGCTATCACATAACTCTGTCGACCGAAATATGGAAAAATTATAGCTCTCAAAATATGGCGATGCAAAAACTAGTCTTTGCAAAAAAAAAAGTTTAGTGTGTGACAGCTGCCAAATGTAAAAACCCGATAGGAATCTGGTATCACTGTAATGCACCGACCCGAAGAATAAAGTCATCTAATCACTTAAACCGCACGAGGAACGGTGTAAATAAATAAATAAAACCAATTCTTCACCTGCTGTTGGTTTGTTCATTCAGCCTCCCAGAGTTCGCAATATGGCTCTGCCCACATTTATCCTGTGCTCTACGCTCAGCGCTTACACCGGGGTTTCCATGTAAATCTCTGAAATACGTGATCCAGACGGAGCCTCCGGCGGAAGATTCCCTGTAATGAGGCAGATGGAGGCACCGTCTGGCCTGTGATCCCACGGTGTCCGTCTTTTTATTAGGCGTGAATAAAAGTGCCGTCGGCCACAGTTTTGCGAGCCTCTGATAAAAAGAACACCGCTGAACAGAGGCCACACAGAGTCCAGAGTAATTAACAAATAAAGTAGCACACTGCAAGGCTAAGTATGTAAACATGAAATATGGAATATGAATAGCATTACTGCTGTAGAAAATAGAAATAAATGAGAAATCTTAGCACATAAATTGGCCAATTCATGTGTATCTGGCAGCCGCGGTAAGGCGTTTCTCAGTGCCAGGACCCTACCAATGTGAATACCTCTCTAAGGGACAGGTACACATGAATTGGCCAATTTATGCGCTAAGATTTCTCATTTATTTCTATTTTCTATAGCAGTAATGCTATTTATATTCCATATTTCATGCTTACATACTTAGCATTGCAGTTTGCTACTTTATTTGTTAATTGTATATGGAGGTAGCTTCTCCTAGTAAGCACCTGTTCACACCTATTTCTCGTATTAGAAGTGCCATCAGTTTTTTCTGTTTACAGAGTCCAGAGTTAGGCCGGTTTCACATGTCCTGATATTTCCAGTATCGGAAAAACCGGTACGGGAGATATACGTGTCCATGTGCACCTGTGTGGCAACCGTGTGCCGCATCAGGAGCGCACATTCCGCCACCTGGGAATCAGCAGTACAGTTACCGCTGTTCCCAATCACCGGGTGCTGAATGCTGCCCTCATCATTGTAACCTGCTGGCGCTGTGATCAGCACAACCAAGGGACAATGATGAGAGTAGTAGTCTGCTCCCGCTGTGTCCTAGTGTAAAAATAAGAATAAAATTAAAAAATCCTTATACTCACCTGCCTATCAAAGTAAAAGTGAAGTACCCATAGCTCTTTCTTACATTCAAGCATCTGATGCTGATGCTCAGTCTATGTAGATGGCATCTTAGCTGTTGCTAGGCAACTTCCTTATAAGGTGAGATGCACCTGTAAGATTCCATCACAAGATTCCATCATGACATCACTGCTATTATGACATCATAATTCACAACCACTACTTATACAAGCGTTTACACTTCAGTGTCACTTTGATACCCCGGTGTCATTGTTGTCAGTGTTTAGCTACTTATCTAGTGATATACTGATTGCGCATTTCATTGAAATGTCTGGAATTTCTCCAGACAGACTTCAGGAGTTGGCACTACTCCAGGGGATTCTTACCACCTATACCCCTAACTGTGTGCTACCACTACCCGATGGCGTCCTCAGCTTCACTTACCGGCTGGTTATGGAGCTTGTACGGGACTGCTTGACCAAATACTACCAAGGTCGTATTACCTCAGAATATCTTCAGCATTTACAGCAGAACATCAGGACATTAGTACAACAGGTAAATAGCAGACAATCTGCACAAATTATTATTATTATGTCTAGTTGGTCTCCCTTACTGTATAGTGGTATTATTGGTAGTAATAAAATTTAGACTTTCTTCAGTGTCAGGCAGGGTCATATTTGTAATAGAGATCCCCATTTTGGGAAGAGGGTGTAAAAGTGCAGCATGAGCCTGTATGATTCAAATGTCAGGGCTAGATTTCATTCCTAGTCCAGTCCTTGTCCCTTAGTAAAGACACTTCATTTAGCACCTTAATCCGGATTTCTTATAAATATGTAACTATGATTTTTATTGTGTATAACAAATATTAATAATTTATCTCAGACCATAGAACTAGCCTCACTGATTAGAAATGTAAAGTACCCACAGTTCTTTCTTACATTCAAGCATCTGGTACTGATGCACAAACTATGGTTTTGCCACCTTAACTATTGCTAGGAAACTTCCTTTCACGGTGAGATGCCCCGTTAAGATTCCATCACAAGATTCCATCACGACATCACTGCTATTATGACATCATAATTCACCACCACTAATTATACAAGTGTTTTTATGCTGTATAAAAAATAATAATAATAATAATACAAATCAAATAATAATAATGGAATACAAGTTTATTTACAGAAAATTGTTCTTTAGATCGACACCAATATAATATATAAAATGTACCAAATGTGTAGTAATTGTAGCTGCAGATAGACAGGAGTAAAATGGTGACATAAATGGCCTCCTCCATTCTGCACTTTCTCTCATGATTTTCCTTTTGTATTTATTTCCATCTTTATAGGCTGAAGAAAAAGCCCAAAGTGGAAAATTGGCCTTTTTTAAACAACTGGCCCAAAATGTCCTGAATATACTGGAGAGTCCGGCCCGCTCACTGGAGCACCTGGTAAGGAGCCATCATCTTCTATATCACATGTCCTTGTCCCCTCCAGGCAGGCACAGGATATTTCATGACCGCCTGTCCCTGCGGCTCCATCATCTGTGATGGCAGTCTGTACTCAGCGGTGGGAGTTTGTATTTCTGCCTCTGTTTTGCTCGATCATCACAATCTTCCTTCTTGTAAATGCTGCAATTCTGATAACAGAGATCAGTTGTATATACAAGTACCTTATATATTATTGTTGATTTACTGGAGGGAGTGGCTGTGTATAGTCCGTCCAATACTGAAATTACCAGTAAATCCAATGTTTAGTCCTTCCTATCTATTGTATATGATAATTTAGTATTTGTGAAATGTTATACTAATTGTACATATTATAACCATCAGGAAACATCCGAAGGTGACTCCGAAGAGGGGCAAACCGTGAACATGCCTGACCCTAATATTAGTCAGTTAGAGCTAAAAACTGATCTGATTGAAGGTAAGCCGATCATCTAATATTTTACATTCAAATATCCAGATATTATAGAGAATGGCAGAGAATATGTAGATTTACTCTTCATTCCCTGTAATGGAGAGGGATCATGTAATTCTACTTCACGCCTGTGTGGTCTTCTCGGCTCCAAAATGAGGGTCATAGATCCCCAATCATGTAATTGTTCAAAAATACCATATTTTGAAGACTATAAGATGCACCGGACCATAAGAAGCAGGTGAAATTTTGGAGCGGAAAATAGGAAAAACATTTTTTTAATAAAATGGTGGAGCAACTTATAATCCAATTTTGTGGTAACTTTTCTAGGGGAAAGGCGGCGGAAAGATGGCAGCAGCAGGAGTGGGGCGATGCTGCACTGAAGTCCCTGCACTTCCATGGTTTTCAATCTGGTGGACCTTGGGAAAATCTCCACCGGAGGTGGCGCATGCACAGATTGAGATCTCGGGAGACAAGATCTCAATCTGCATGCGCCATCTCCAGAATCCATTTTTCCGAAGTCCACCACACTGAAAATCATGGAAGTGCGGAGTCTCCGGCGACATTTTCTGAAAGCCCAGGGGCCGCTGCATCCTTGCACCGCCGAACACCCCCTCCTCCCAGCCTGGGGCCCACAGCATCGCCCCACTCCTGCCGCCGCCAGCTTCCTGCAGCAGTGACCCTGCGTCCTGGGGCCTCGCTTCACCGCAACCCCCCCCCCCCCCTCAGTAAGCTACGTTGGGATAAGACGCACCCCCATTTTACAGAAAAAAGTGTGTCTTATAACTTGAAAAATACGGTAATCAGATCCTGAACAATCGCCCAGTGTATCTATCTCTGGATGTGCCATAAATACTGTATATTTAGTATGTGCAGAATACCAGATATCTAGTTTTTATATCATTTACAGAGATCTTGTCATGTCCTTCATTATATGGATGTGTTATATATTAAGTACTGATATAGACTGATACATGACATCTTTTCATTATTTTATCATTATTTTAGAAATAACTGTGTCGACGGCCAGTACTGATGGTGGAATATGTGAGACACCAGAGATCCACGAATCTGCCAGTGTAAGTATCAGAGGAGACGTCTGTTTATCATCAGATAACAGGGTATGAATTACACATATAATATTATACCCCAGATGACAATGGGATATCTTTGCTTTTATGTAGATCAGATCTATTGTGAGTAATGATGGCATTGTTATTCTGCCTCTTCTGTGTGATGCCCCTTATCATACCCTGCAGTACAGTGATATCTATGCATGGGGAATATCCCCTTAAAATATAATACTGTCTGTGGAGGGTCCGGCTTGCATCATGTCCTCTACATCTGCTGCAATGTAATCAGCGTGGACATAATATAGAGGAGAAGTTCCTGCATCTGGAGCTTTTATTTTCCTGCAGATTCTATGTCTTAATGTCATTTCTTATTATTTCTAGGCCTTGACCGGATCATTGAACTTGGAGACAAGTCCTAGTAAGACCGACTTTAAACCAATCAAACTGATCAGCAGTGGAGCTTATGGGTGAGCTTTATGTTTGCATAATATACATTTCCTAGTGTTCCTTATGACAATGCTTCTGTCTCTGTGCCCAGCCCGTACAACAGAGAAATGCTCTGAGTCCATACTGTCCACAAGAGATGAGCGAATCAGGCAAAATTCTAATTTGCTTGTTCACGTGGACTTGTGAAAATACGATTCAAGGAGAAATTAATGTCCCTTATTATGCTCTGGGGCCTCACCAGGCCCCAGAACATAATAAGCATAAGAAACATACTTATACTCCCCTTACTGCTCAATTCTCTAGCCCCTCCACTTCTCACCGTCACCCGTCCGGTCCTCACTGCCTCTTCAGTTTGCCACCGCTCACGCTATGCAAGGACTTCAGGCTTTGAGAAGGTCTGAGAGAGTTCTATGCAAGAGCATAAAAAGTCACAACATTGTGACACCGTGACTGTTCTTGCGCTTGTGCATAATCCTCCCAGATCTCATCAATGTTGGAAGTCCCGTCCCAGTATGAGAGGCATTTGGATTTCAGCATTAGCAGCAGAGATTTGAGGATGCGGCAAGGAACGGACGGTTGAGGCGGAGGGGCCGTAGAAGTGAGTATAAAAATTTGTTTATTTTTAAACTTTTTTATGGCCTTTTAAGATTTTGAAAATGGTGGCCAACGCTTGACATTTTGCTAAATCCATGAGTAAGCAAATTACAAAAAACAAAACAAACAAAAAAACAAAACGCCATTTTGGTGAATGCAGAATTTTGCAAAATCTGAGTAGAATTTAATTCCACTCAAATGTGTTAGCTCATGTCTACTGGCCACATCTATATGTCATTATTTAGGTCAGTTAGGACGTGACATAGATGAGGACCTCGCATAGGTCATCATTTATGTTGTGTAACTTGATGGATTTCTACATGGATTTCTAGTGACATCTAGTAGTAACCAGACAATCATGTGATGAGGTTTATAGACAAAATGTTAGTAAGAATTCATTATAAATCATGGATTTTCCTTCTCTCCAGAGCCGTCCACTTAGTGCGACACAAATACACAAGCCAGCTATTCGCTATGAAGAAGCTGGACAAGGAGAACGTGAATATTCCAAGAAGACTTGAACGTGCCTTTCTAGAGAGGGACATCCTAACATTTGCTGATTGTCCCTTTGTGGCCTCCATGTTGTGCTCCTTTCCAACTCCTCATCATCTGTGTATGGTCATGGAGTATGCAGCAGGTAAGTCACATCCATTGTGCCTATATCCAGCCTCAATCTGCTTATCTCTAGCATCTTCTCCATAATCTGAATGTGACCACATGGACGGTTACATGTCCATACTGCATTTACTATAAGTTATCTGTTACCAAGATGCCAGGAAAATCATTATCTCTGTGAAAGTCTCTGGTGAATGTCCTCACTGAGAATGGCAAAAATATCCACTGAGGATAAAAGGAGGATTTGACTCAATTCTAACAGTTTGTATAGATGAGCATTTCACAGAGTAATGAATAAGAGGCTTGCAGATGAGGCACGGCTCTGTCTTTTTATATTGGGTCACTCTGCTTTATACGCTCTACATTAGGCCTCTTTCACGCTTCAGTATTTCTGGTACGTGAGGTGACAGTTTACCACACGTACTGGAGACACTGACACATGTGCGCACATGTCAGTGTTTCCACGGACCGTGTGTCCATGTGATCCACACGTAGACATGTCTGTTTTTGGCCAGCAGGACGGATCACACAGACCCATTCAAGTCAATGGTTCAGTGTAAACACATACTGCACACGGATGCCATCCGTGTGACATGTGTCGGCGCCTGGGAATTAGCGATAAAGTTAGCGCCGGGTGCTAAACGCTGCCCTCATCATTGTCCCCTGCCGGCGCTGCGATCAGAACCAGCAGGGGTTAATGATGAGGGTTGTCTTCTCCCAGTGTATTTCTACCTGTAAAAATAAGAATAAAAAAAAAATCTATACCCTCACCTGTCCTAAATGTCCCCCACTGTAATCCATGAGACCGCTCAGCAGAGGAGCCGGGGAGAATGACTCCTGCAGCGAGCGGCCCCGAATCTGCGCTGAGCTCAGCGAGCGGTGTCCTGTCACTCACTGAGCTCAGCTGAGGTCTGGCGTCGCTCGCTGCAGGAGTCATTCTCCCCAGCTCCTCTGCTGAGTAGTCGCATGGATTACAGCAGGAGATACTTAGGACAGGTAGGTGAGTATAAGGTTTTTTTTTTATTTTATTCTTATTTTTACAGGTGGAGACACCGGGAGCAGACTACAACTCTCATTATTAACTCCTGCTGGTGCTGATCGCAGTGCCGGCAGGGGAAAATGATGAGCGCAGCGTTCAGTACCCGGCTTTTGGGAAAAACGCTAACTGTACACTGATTCCCAAACGCCGGTACGTGTGCTCCTGATGCGGCACACGGACATCTCCGACACAGGTTTTTCCGGTACCAGAAATATCCGGACGTGTGAAACCGGCCTTATACAGTATATAAAGCAAAACCACAAATGAGACTGCTGACACCTTTAACTAATTATATATTTATTTATTGCAAGATACATAGTATATATAGCTCATACTTTTTTGGCCAGAATAGTGTCTCTTTTTTGTATGAGTTACCTTGTTATTTTTAAATATTTATTCCACGTGACTAATAAAGATTCATGCTTTTATATGGGATGTTGCTTCATTGCACTTATTTGTGCAGCTCTTGCACCTTTGTGGTTTTGCTTCATAGACATTTAGTGCAGTCCTAGTTACTATTCGGGTATGCTCCAATGGAGGGTTTTTTGCATTATTATACAGTATATCTCTGTGTATGACGTCCTGCCCCAATGTCTCCGCTCATTTCTCATTCACACTCCTCATGTGTCATTTACATTGTAACAAACCCTCTCCTGTCATATTTGCTTTCTGCTGTAGGAGGAGACTGTGGCAGTTTTATGAAGAACTATGGGTGTTTACCTGTCCCCTTGGCTCGTCTGTACATTGCAGAAACGGTTCTAGCTGTGGAATATCTGCACAGCTATGGTGTAATGCACAGAGACCTGAAGCCTGAAAAGTAAGTGACACTTGTAGTATAAGAAAGGGGAAAAAAGATATCGTTTATTATACAATCTATTTGCAACTTGGGGCTGACATCCTCTTTTTTTCACAGCCTCCTGATAACGTCAACTGGTCATATTCAAGTTACAGATTTTGGGCTTTCCAAACTCTGCCTCATGAGACCAACATCAGAGATCTACAAGGCTCCAATTGAGGACATCACCAGAGAGTTCCATGATAAGGAGGTAGGCAGGAACTTGTTCTTTACTCATCTCCTCCATTTCTCCTTCTCTTATACTTTCTCATCTAGAAAACGTTTCCACTGATGTTATTTGTCACAATTATGTTCTCTGATCATTATCTCATTCCTCTGTTTTTTCCAGATTGCTGGCTCCCCTCATTACATAGCCCCAGAAGTTATCTTAAAGGAAGGCTATGGAAGGCCAGCTGACTGGTGGTCAATTGGGATCATCCTATATACATTTCTTGTAGGACGTGTACCATTTTATGGGCCTTCCAAATATGACATTTACAGCCATATTGTCAGGGGTAAGTAAAATAATCTGATTGCTGTGTAATGTCATTGTTATTTGAATAGATTAGTTGTGTGATTTAGTTACTTTTGTTAATATAAAAGATTTTTGTTTTGATAAAATAAATTAAGATGTTTCATTTTCTGTAATATTTGCTTTTTACATAACAGATGACATATATTGGAAACTTACTAATTCGGCTTTTCCAGCCACAGCTCGGGATATCATCATTGAGCTGCTCAGAAAAGATCCAGCACAAAGACTTGGGACAGGTAATGTATATAATACTATTATTAATGACTTATTACACCTCTGTGAACAGAAAATGAATAATGAGGATCAGCACTGAGGTTTTGTTCTCTACCAGCTTGGCCATTCCCCATTCTTCATGCTAAGACTTTCAGTACATCTACTTCACTTCGGCTCTGTTACGTCAACCGTTCAGATTAACGCCCCCTTCACACGTCCGTATAAAATCAGTACTGAAACCAGTACCGGAAAAAAACAGTACTAGTGTCATCAGTGTTTTGAATCAGTGTGCCATCAGTGTGCCATCAGTGTTTTTCCGGTACGGCAAAGAAAAAGAAATGATAAAGTATCTCTTATACTTTGTAATGTTAAACAGATACAGCGTAAGGAAGGCACACAAATGGCACACGGATGCCATCTGTGTGATGTACGTGTTTTTCAGGGTCCCATAGACTTGTATTGGCACTTGTCATCTGTGCTGCCACAAAAAAACAGCAGCATAGATGATAATGGGTACGGGTGGCATACGTGAAAGAAAAATGGATGCCACATGTAGTGCAAACACGGATATGTGTAGGAGGCCTAAGAAACTTGTCTCTTTGACAATAACTATATCACTATTCATTGTTTTCCTTTTCAAGGAGGAGCAAATGAGATCAAATTTCATCCATTCCTGCGTAACTTAGATTTTGACAACCTTCTAAGTCAGAAGTCGCTGTTCATTCCTGATCTTGAGTCAGAAGAGGATACCATCTACTTTGACAGTAAGTAGAATGAGACATCATCTGCAGAAAGCTGCTGTGTGTCTTGTATTTCATTTTAAGTGAGAATCAGTCCCCACCTTGATTCATGATCAAATGGTGACTGTTCAGGACAAAGTATTATGCTAATAATCTCGATTAACTCTTGTACTTTTCAGCTCGATGTAGCAGACATCAACATATTGATTCAGATGAGGGGGACACAAGTGAAGATAATGACTGGCCGGAAAGCCAAAACTTTCTATCATCTTCGCATAGGCTTTCTAAAGTAAGTATGTGACCAATAAGATCCATACAACCTGTAATTAAAATAAAATTGTAAAATATTAAAATATTTTTTTTTCCTCTTTGTATTAGCTCTGTTCCATCCATACCAAGATGATGAACAATGAAGAACCCAAGTCACCTCCAGGGTATTCACCAGAAAGTGCAAAACAGTCAGACATGTGAGCAAATTATTTTTATGGGGTCCATTCTGATATGTGTTCACAACACCAAATTCAAGACGAGTGTAAGTCGATACTAAATCCAGTATCGATGACCACATGATTGCTGATCACCATGTTTCTGACTTGTGATAACGCTGGTGATGAAAGTTGATAACTATGACCAGCTTTAATTTCCAGTTCATTACAGGAAAATAAATATTGCTAGTGATTCTCCATTCTTGCTGGTAGAAGAGGGTCTTGAGCACAGCATCCCCTTCATGTTATTCAGATGTCCTAATGGGCTTTGCAGACAGGTGTTGTATCCGTATCTATTGTTTTCACTTGTAATTTATATGTTTTTCTTCTACCAAACAGACAGAAAGATTCTCCCCCCTCTAAGTCTGAAGACAACCAGACGCAGAAAGATTCTCCCCCTTCTAAATCTGATGACAACCAGACACAGAGAGATTCTCCCCCCTCTAAGTCTGATGACAACCAGACGCAGAAAGATTCTCCCCCTTCTAAATCTGAGGATGACAACCAGACACAGAGAGATTCTCCCCCCTCTAAGTCTGATGACAACCAGACGCAGAAAGATTCTCCCCCCTCTAAATCTGATGACAACCAGACGCAGAAAGATTCTCCCCCCTCTAAGTCTGATGACAACCAGACGCAGAAAGATTCTCCCCCCTCTAAATCTGATGACAACCAGACGCAGAAAGATTCTCCCCCCTCTAAATCTGATGACAACCAGACGCAGAAAGATTCTCCCCCCTCTAAATCTGATGACAACCAGATGCAGAAAGATTCTCCCCCCTCTAAATCTGATGATGATAAGCAGAGGCAGAAAGATTCTTCCCCCTCTAAATCTGATGACAACCAGACGCAGAAAGATTCTTCCCCCTCTAAGTCTGATGATGACAAGCAGTGTTTCACTGCTGAAGGCAGACAGTCATCCATATTGTCAGGTATGTATAGCTCTATAGGTCATTCTATTGCAGCCTGTGTCAAAAAGTGTAATGTGAAAACAGCCCAACATTTCATTTTATAAAAATCCTCACTCTTAGGCTGTGTGCCCACGATGCGTTTTTCAAGCGTTTACGCTGCGGAATTTCTACAGCGTAAACACTTGGGAAACGCTTGGTAAACCTTCCCCCATGGTCTCCAATGCAATTCCGCACTTTCAATGCCCATGCTGCGTATTTTTCCGCAGCGTTTATGCTGCGCTCAAAAATACGCAGCATGTCCATTAATTTTGCGGACGCGCAGCGTAATCGCCGCCATTGACTTGCATTAGAACGCGCTAATTCCGCAAGACTGCATCTGTACTTGCGTAATTGGCGCTTTCTAATGTGCGGATGGTACCCAAGTCTGGAGGAGAGGAGACTCTCATCCAGACCTGGGTACCATAGAATCTGTAAAGAAAAGAATTTAAAATAAAAAATAAAGCTTATAATCACCTTCCGATGTCCTCCCAGTGTTTTGTCCACGCCGTCCGGTCTCTTGCAATGCTCGCGCTGTTGTGAAGGACCTGTCATGACGTCACTGAGTCATGTGACCCATCACATGACTCAATGACGTCACCGCAGGTCCTTCACAGCACCGCGAGCATTGCAAGAGACCGGACGCAGCAGAGATGACACCGGGAAGACACCGGAAGGTGAGTATAATCTTTTTTTTTTCATTTTTTACCATTCTTATTCTTTTTTTTAACTATTACTTGGTCACACTATATAAATCCATGCCGGTTGCATGGATTTAAATAGTGTGACCAACTTGTCAAGCACTTTTCCAAGTGATGCTCAAAATCGTTTGGAAAACTTCTTGAAAAAACGCATGCGAAAGCGCATGTAAAAATGCTGAAAAAACGCTTCTCTCTGGCAGAAAAAACGCATGTAAATCTGCATGTAAATCTGCATACGTTTTTTTCTGCCAGAGAGAGGCAAAAACGCTCTGCATCAAATCTGCTACGTGGGCACATAGCCTCATAGGTTATAATTTTTAATGCATAAGAAGCCATTCAGTCTTCTGCCAAACTGATTCTGAATACTGCACCCATGGCTCCATCTAGGCCTATACTGATCCTTATCACCTTAAGAATGCACTGAGGTTTTAGCTAACTTATTTTAAGATATTACTTGCAGGATGCCGCAGTGTTATCATGTTAATAAGGGGACATAGTTCCCTGGCTAGACACCACATATCGGAAAACCTACAGGTTTCATATTAATCAGTTCACAAGGCAATCTAATTCTCAGACCCTCAGGTGGTTTTATGTATATATGACATATTCTCTCTATTATGGTGCAATAATCAATTACCGGGACTACAGGGTACAAGAATAACAGAATTCTATATAAAGATACAAAGCTAATCTTTTAGGAGTTTATAATATACATCTTTTTCTTGTTTTTTTTATCAGAATCACCAGTTCAGGGGAAAAGAAAATCTGCATCGAAAGATCGACAAGAAACAGAGAAGGTAGAAGAGAGAAGAAGTAGAAGAGGTAAGTGTAACAATAAGCTCCATGTTGCATGATGTCAGTCAGTGAGAAGGAGTCATGTGGAGCAGATATTATCTGTAGGATTACTGACAATGACCCCGTACATCTGTATGGATACGACTCCTCTATCATCCTGTCACAGTGACACTACAGTAGTATCCTCTAATACATACATGTCAAACTCTGGCCCGTGGACCAAACCTGGCCCGCAGGGTGGTTATATTTGACCCACGACAACAGAACCACCACCACTATTTGGGGCCATTATTCTGTATGGAGGACAATGTGGGGCCCATTATACTGTACGGAGGACTATGTGGGGCCATTATTCTGTATGTAGGATTATGTGGGGTCCAAGTTTTTCATTTTGGCCCTCTGTGTGTTTGAGTGTGACATCCCTGCTCTAATATGTAGTCCCATTACTTACATTAGTTATGTCTCTTTGTCTCCTCTCACAGGTTCCACCTTCCGCCGGCTGATATCATCTTGCCGGCGTGGATTATCCAGGGTTGCTCGCTCCATCAGACAAAGCTGCATATTTGCTCCCTGTCATCGGAGCAACACAAACATCTCAATGTGAAAAACCCTTCATGTCTAGTGCCTAGTACAGCATGTCCACCATTAAAGATGCACCTGTGTGGAAGGACTTGTACCATCTACCTGTGGCCTTCTGACCAGCAAGTAACATCTGCAGAAGAAGGCCCTCCAAGAACATCTCTTCATTCTTCCATGTAATTCTTAATAAAAAAAAAAACTAAAAAGAATCATTTCAAATTGATTAATGTCCCTTTGCATTTAATGTAATACTACTGACATTTATGGCATATCAGTACTAAACATCATATATGTCTGATGAGAGAATATCGTTTCCATGTTTCATGTTAATCCTCTAATCCTCAGCCAAAAGTGGAAGAGAAGACCAGTGATTCTGTTACATCTACGAATGACAGTCAATCCAGGGAAAAACACCTTCTGATCCATACATTTTTCAGGCACTCTGATCCTTTTACCTTCATGTGGCTCTACTTAAGGTTTATGTATAAGAACCAGTTGGATTCAGTACTGGGCATCCTGGGGGTCCCAGCAGCCACATCCCAATTGTTCAACTAAAAAAGACATACTGTATTATAGTGTGATATATATATACACACTGTGTGCAGAATTATTAGGCAAATGAGTATTTTGATCACATGATACTTTTTATACATGTTGTCCTACTCCAAGCTGCATAGGCTTGAGAGCCAACTACCAATTAAGTAAATCTGGTGATGTGCATCTCTGTAATGAGGAGGGGTGTTGGCTAATGACATCAACACCCTATATAAGGTGTGCTTAATTATTAGGCAACTTCCTTTCCTTTGGCAAAATGGGTCAGAAGAGAGATTTGACCGGCTCTGAAAAGTCCAAAATTGTGAGATGTCTTGCAGAGGGATGCAGCAGTCTTGAAATTTCCAAACTTTTGAAGCGTGATCACCGAACAATCAAGCGTTTCATGGCAAATAGTCAACAGGGTCGCAAGAAGCGTGTTGGCCAAAAAAGGCGCAAAATAACTGCCCATGAATTGAGGAAAATCAAGCGTGAAGCTGCCAAGATGCCATTCGCCACCAGTTTTGCCATATTTCAGAGCTGCAATGCTACTGGAGTATCAAAAAGCACAAGGTGTGCGATACTCAGGGACATGGCCAAGGTAAGGAAGGCTGAAAAACGACCACCTTTGAACAAGAAGCATAAGATAAAACGTCAAGAATGGGCCAAGAAATATCTTAAGACTGATTTTTCAAAGGTTTTATGGACTGATGAAATGAGAGTGACTCTTGATGGGCCAGATGGATGGGCCAGAGGCTGGATCAGTAAACGGCAGAGAGCTCCACTCCGACTCAGATGCCAGCAAGGTGGAAGTGGGGTACTGGTATGGGCTGGTATCATCAAAGATGAACTTGTGGGACCTTTTCGGGTTGAGGATGAAGTGAAGCTCAACTCCCAGACCTACTGCCAGTTTCTGGAAGACAACTTCTTCAAGAAGTGGTACAGGAAGAAGTTGGTATCGTTCAAGAAAAACATGATTTTCATGCAGGACAACTCTCCATCACATGCATCCAACTACTCCACAGCGTGGCTGGCCAGTAAAGGTCTAAAAGAAGAAAAAATAATGACATGGGCCCCTTGATCACCTGATCTGAACCCCATAGAGAACCTGTGGTCCATCATAAAATGTGAGATCTACAGGGAGGGAAAACAGTACACCTCTCGGAACAGGGTCTGGGAGGCTGTGGTGGCTGCTGCACACAATGTTGATCGAAAACAGATCAAGCAACTGACAGAATCTATGGATGGAAGGCTGTTGAGTGTCATCATAAAGAAAGGTGGCTATACTGATCACTAATTTTTTGGGTTTTTGTCTTTGCATATCAGAAATGTTTATTTCTATATTTTGTGCACTGATATTGGTTTACCTGGTGAAAATAAACAAGTGAGATGGGATTATATTTGGTTTTTATTAAATTGTCTAATAATTCTGCACAGTAATAGTTACCTGCACAAACAAATATCCTCCTAAGATAGCCAAATCTTAAAAAAACCACTCCAACTTCCAAAAATATTAAGCTTGGATATTTATGAGTCTTGTGGGTTGATTGAGAACATAGTTGTTGATCAACAATAAAAATAATCCTCTAAAATACAATTTGCCTAATAATTCTGCACACCGCGTATATCTATATATATAATCGTCTTATCCCGTCTGTCTGTCTGTCTGTCTGTCAGGGAAATCCCGCGTCACTGATTGGTCCAGCAGCGGCCAATCAGCGACGCGGGATTTCAGAAAAAAGATGGCGGCCGTTAGAGGCTCATCTGCGGGACGGAGCTCAGCGGCGATGCAGCCGGGAGATGACTGGCGCGAGGCTCTCATCTCCCGGCCGCTAGCAGCAGAAGAACCCCGACCGGCGAGCAGCCGCTCATCTCCCGGCTTCTCGCAGCGGAAGTAGCCGCACAGGCAGTGGCGTTGACCTCCATGCGGCTAGGGTGTCAAGGGAGGACCGGGGAGCGGCGCTGCGGGTCGGGATACTTCTGCTGCGAGAAGCCGCTCATCTCCCAGCTTCTCGCAGCGGAAGTAGCCACACAGGCAGCGGCGCTCCCCGGTCCTCACCAATACGATTCTGCTCCCCGGTCCTCACCTATACGATTCGCTGATTGGTCGCGGTCTCTGGCCGCGACCAATCAGTGATCCTGGCGCAAAAGTTAAACACCGCTGTGCTGATTGGTCGCGGCCGCTGCCCGCGACCAATCACCGATTTGGACGCCACATTTAAATAGCGGCCACGACCAATCACCGATCTTGGCGCAACATTTAAACACTGCTGTGCTGATTGGTCACAGACGCTGCCCGCGACCAATCAGCGATTTTGGCGCCAAATTTAAACACTGCTGTGCTGATTGGTCGCGGACGCTGCCCGTGACCAATCAGCGATTTTGGCGCCAAATTTAAACAATGCTCTGCTGACTGGTCGCGGATGCCAGCCACGACCAATCAGCGAGATTGGCGCCAAATTTATACAACGCTCTGCTAATTGGTCGCGGACACCAGCCACGACCAATCAGCGAGATTGGCGCCAAATTTAAACAATGCTCTGGCGCCAAATTTAAACAACGCTCTGCTGATTGGTCGCGGCCGCCAGCCGACCGCGACCAATCAGCGAGATTGGCGCCAAATTTAAACACCACTCTGCTGATTGCGCCCAGTCGGCCGCATACATATTCTAGAATACCCGATGCGTTAGAATTGGGACACCATCTAGTATATATATAAATATATTCACTTGTGGAAAACCCTTTTAACTAGGGCTGTGGTGTCAGTAAGTCAAATTTCCAACTATAATAATTACTAATACCAAATATACTGCAACAAATAATAGTAAATATTCAGCAATTTATGCATGAAAATAATTTATAATATACAATATTAACACTATATAAGTATTTACATTTTTTTCTACCTGCAGTTGGAGTTGGTACGTTCTTCTGATACTAACTCCACAGCTCGGCTTTTCCTTCTTTCCTGCTCCTCTAACATAAAAGTACAGCAATTAATTACGACAAGTTAATCATTTAAATGCTGCTGTCAATCTCTGACAGCAGCACGTAAATGTAACCAGTGCCACTGCTTCCATTTACCAGCTCCCATCTGTGCCCTGTGACATGATCTCGGGGGCTGATGGGTCACTAGGACAGTGAGGGCCCTGTGCCCGCTGTCTTGGTGCTCCTCTGGAGCTCATCTATATGCTGAGCTTCAAAGGAGACCGAGATTTAGGCTACCGTCCCACTATCAGTATTTGGTCCAATTTCACCACAAATGGATTTTTTTCCCCATTTTTAGTACATTGAATAGTAAAATGAATCATTCAAAACTACAAGTAACCCCAAAGTCATGCCAGTTTCCATGGCCCAGAAGATTCTCTGAAGGAAGAGTGTCATTGGGTGACTGCTTCTTTGGTAAATACCATAAACATTAGCACTTAAAAAGGTCCATATGTCTGGAACCGTATAGATGATTTCGAAAGAAACAAAAAAAAGCTCAGTGATAAGAAACAGATGATGGTTATTAATGGAACACACTAACTGGGTCACATTTAAAAGTGGTGTACCCCAGGAGTCAGTATTGGGACTTCTATTTAATACAATTATTAATGACCTTTTGGGGGGTATACAGAGTAAAATTTCAATATTTTCAGATGATCGTAAACTCTGCAAGGTTATCAGTACATAGGAGGATAATGTAATATTACAGAGGGATTTATGTAAGCTTGAGGTTTGGGCTGAAAAATGGCAATTGAAGTTTAATGTAGATAAATGTTCTTGCTTGGGACAAATTACAATGTACAATTATGTACTAAACACTGGGAAAACCATCACTGGAAAAGACTTGGGTGTATGGGTGGACAGCAAACTCAACTTTAATAACCAGTGCTAGGCCGCTGCTGCCAAGGCAAATAGAACCATGGAAGCATTAAAAGAGGCATAGATGCTTATGATAAGAACATAGTTTTGTCTGTATACAAGTCACTAATTCAGCCACATTTAGAATACTGTGTATAATTTTGGTCTTTGGTGTATAAGACGGACATAGTTGAACTAGGACGTATGCAGACAAATGCAACCAAGGTTATTAAGGGAATTGGTGCACTGCAATTCCAAGACAGGTTATCAAAGTTAGGGTTATTCAGTTTGGAATAATGAAGGTTTAAGGGCGATCTTATTACAATGTACAAATATAAGAAGAAACAGTATAGAGATCTTATTAAGGAACTTTTTACATATAGACCTTCAACGATGACAAGGAGGCACCCTCTCCTACTAGAAGAAAGATGGTTTCTCAGTCATCATAGATGGCGATTCTTTACTCTAAGAATAGTGAAATTACGGGACTTTCGGGAACATAAACATCACAGTAAAAGATAATGCCTTACCAACACCAGGTCAGATTACCAGTGCACCGCAGGATGCAGCAAGCCTCCATGATAAAGGCGGGGGCAGCACATGTGCAAAATACTAATGCCGACAGCCACTCACTAACCTACCAATTCTTGGAGGGGGTGGCTGTGTAGTATTATGCATGCACACCGATGGAGTTGTGAGCTTGCGTATTTTGGCCAAAATATCGTCCAATACCTCATGTGGTGTACTTATCTTATATACTATTTTTCATCTTTTTTGCACATCTTTTTGCAGGATGCAGCCAGGCCTCTTTAGTGTTGGCTGGGTGAATTGGGGCGTCTGTCCTGTGGGGGTGCATGTATATAGTTCTGGGCAACCCGCCTGATCTAATACTATGGGCGTCATCAATACGCTGCAAGCAAGACATCAATAGGCTGCAAGCCAGACACTGTGTATCACACATATCTGTGTGACTGGCGCCCTATGCAGACTCCATCGGTGTGCATGTATAATACTACACAGCCACCCCCTCCATGAATTGGTAGGTTAGTGAGTGGCTGTCTGCATCAGTATTTTGCACATGTGCTGCCCCCGCCTTTATCATGGAGGCTTGCTGCATCCTGCAGTGCATTGGTAATCTGACCTGGTGTTGGTAAGGCATTATCTTTTACTGTGATGTTTTTTGAAATTATGTCCAATGTTCACCATTTTTAATATTCAGACTTTCGGGAACATCA